>NC_079444.1:6490488-6805488 GCF_903798145.1 Danio aesculapii | reverse complement strand
GAACCTGGTGTGCTATATTTCTCACTATTCTTCTTTAATACCCTTAGGCTCTTACAAGTCTAAATATTAGGTTCGGAGTGCACTTAAAGAGCATACCATAGTAGTTATACCTGATTCTCCTGAAGACAAAAAGGAAAAGTAAATGTTGTAAATCAGCAGATTGTCATCTTTTCAGTAAAAGAAATGATACCTTCATGAAAACTGATTTAAAGTTACCAATAGCTATGTTGACATCTGGTTATTTTTATGCACAATTTGTAATGAAAAATGGTTAATGGAAATGCCAAAAATATAGAAAATGTGCATAAAAAAACATGTTTTAAACAGTTTTTGTCTGATAAGGCAAGCCAAGTTTATCTATATAGCACATTTCATACACAATGGTAATTCAAAGTGCTTTACATAAAAAAACAAGAATAAAACTGAATAAAACAGATAAAATCAGATTAAAATGTGTTAAACAGGTTTCAAAAAATGAAAAAAGAAAAGAAAGACATAATAGTGCGATCTGTCGAACACAGCACAGTGCTCATTCAATAAAGGCACAGCTAAACAGATGTGTTTTCAGTCTTGATTTGAATGTGCTTAATGTTGGAGTACATCTTATTTCTGGAAGCTGATTCCAGCAGCGGGGGCATAATAGCTTAAGGCAGATTCCCCCTGCTTTGAGCGAACTGTTAGAATTTCTAGTTTATTTGATCTTAAAGATCTGAGTGATCTATTAGATTTGTATTCATTGAGCATATCTGTAATGTATTGAGGTCATTAAGCTATGTAGTGATTTAAAGACAAGTAATGATATGTTAAAACCTATTCTGAATGTAACTGGGAGCCAGTGTAGAGACCTGAGTACAGGTGTGATGTGCTCTGATTTTCTGGTTCTGGTCAAAATCCTGGCAGCATCATTCTGGATGAGCTGCAACTGTCTGACTGTCCTTTTGGCAAGGCCAGTGAGGAGTCCATTAGAGTAATCCACCCTGCTGCTGATAAAAGCATGAACAAGTTTCTCTAAATCCTCACTGGAAACAAAGCATCTCATTCTTGCAATATTTTGGAGATGATAGTATGCTGATTTACTTACTGCTTTGACATGACTACTGAAACTCATGACCCTTAAAGCCAAGGTACGCATTCACCTCGAGAACCTCATCTCTGTTCCCAAATGCAATGACTTCAGTTCTCACTGCATAAGAAAACAATTTGCATAAACTGTGATGGAAAAACATTTCCTGGTTAAATTCCAGCATGTTCATCAAAAAGTGATGTGATTTCATTGTAACAGATCATGTGTGATAGCAAAAATGAGTCCAATGGGATGGCTTTAATAGACAAACCACTGGACTGATTGTTTACACATTGTAAAATATCTGAAATGTTGTTTTGGTCATTCGAAAATTCCTTAGCCAAAGTCTGTCATCGAAGTGGTTTGGTATCTTTATCTCCCAGAACTGTGTTGAGGGGCTGCACTCCCAAAAAGTAGTTCTAAAATCCACCAAATCCCCAGCACAATCATTGCACTTTGTCTTCTGAGGGTCAAGTAATTTATTATAACATAAAAAAGGCCCACAGTGGCTTCTCTTTCCACAGCTTGTTAGATATTTGGTGGCAGTTTATCAGCAAGTGACACTTTTGTTCTCTGTGATTCTGCAAATTCACAAATGAAACATACTGTAGCTAATTTAAGAATATAAATAAATGGAATTGATTTGAAACATACCAAAATATCTAAACTACTGCACAAAGCCTGGGACAGAGTCTACAAAATTGCAGATTGACTACATAATTTACACAAAAGCAGTGTGAACTTGCTTTTTCACTGCTTTACAAGAGTGTTCTGTCAACACGAGCCACCATCTGCTTTACTTCTTTGAAAGCATCCTTAACTGCGACATACAGGGTTTTAGGCTGTTGATGCCATAAAAAATTGTCGTAAAAAAAGTCCTTGAAACACAAACTCCACCACAAAACTCTGCTACAAAAGTCTTCACTTTGTATTGGTAGTTTCATTGTCTCATCTTTTTTTTCCAGAGCCTAAGATGTTAGTTTGGCATGCTAGGTGGATTTTCTTTAAAACAAGGAAATGGAAAAACATAACCAAGCTTACATAAATGCTGTTCATATTGTAAGGTATTTGTTACCAGTACATGACAGCTCAGGAATTTGAATGTCGTTTTGCCCCAAGTTATGAATAAGAAAAAAAAATGAATTTATGAAAGCCTCAGAGCAAAGTAGGTTCTCTCTTATATATGGTACTTACTAGGTGTGTAACAATACAGACTTCTAACAGTTTGGTTTAGGGTCACGGTTTGAGTATGCTTTGATATATTACATGTATTAAAAAAAAAAAAAAAAAAAAACAAACAAACAATGATATAGTCAAATATAACACTGCATACTATATATAATCTTTACTGTGTAAATTAATGGTTAACCATTATTTAGCTATATGGAGAGTGGCTTCTTTGCCTTTTGTTGTTTGATTGATATTAAAAACACAGACAACAAAAATAAGATGCTTTTACTTTAACTGCCTTCTCTACCAAATGGTTGTCCATAATTTTACTTTTATATAATGACTGTTAAAGTCATTTAAAGAATGACTGTTTTAAATGCATATTTGTTTACACTACACAGCATTGTTGGCTCACAAAATCGATCAAACAAAGATAATCCTGTTGCACTATTACACTTAATTTTGGTTTTATTGTAAAAACAAACAAACAAGAAAACATATTAAATGAGAAATATTTCATGGCTTACTTCAAAAAATGAAGATTTAGTATTCAACAATGTTTTATTTTGATTAGGCTTTTAAATAAATTGATCTTTTCCCAGTATTGGGTTACAGCTGGAAGGACTGTAAAACATATGGTAGATAAGTTGAATAAAGGGACAAGGCCAAAGGAAAAGTAATGAATGAATAAATTAGTCTTACACTTTATATTTTAGTATTTTTCAGAGTATATCTATTAATTCTCTCTATACCAAATTATGGGATGTGTTGAAAAAAATGCATTGAGTGTGTTAACTAGTAGGAGTTAAGAAATGCAATTCAATTTTTCTTTTCTTGGTGGGGCATTTAAAGAGTTAAGACAGTCCACATATTTTGCACAATGAGACAGAACAATTTAAGTTTAGCAAAAGAGCAAAAAGAAGTGGTGGAAAATTACATTTTTTATCTATTTCTCAGTGAATACAGGCAATGTATTTTGGTGCATTAAACTAATCAGATTTCCTAAACAGATATATTTATCAAAATAATATTTTAGTCACCAAACATATTTAGAAATTTAAAGATAATATAATTAAATTCAAGCAAAATATTGCAAAAAAAAAAATAAAAAATACAACCTATAAAAATTCAACCCAATTTTTTAGGTTTTTTTTTTTTTTTTTTTTGCTTCTCTTGATTTTTCCTCTTTTTTAAATTTGTATTTAATATTTTTCTATAACATATACATTCGGGTGTCCTGGTTTTTGGATCGTTATCGTAAGTTATTTTGTTAGATAAGCTCCAGATTTGGCTTCAGTACTGACTAATCTTTAAATATAATATTGTATAGCTTCCTATTAAAATAATATGGATTTAAAAGATAGATTTGTGAGGGGTGTACTTATTTGCTGAGCACTATATATCATCAATGCTGAGAAGAGCACACAATGCCACAGACAAAATAAACAAATAAATGCCATTAACATTAGTTTTCTGTTTATGTCTGATATTGCACATGCCATGCCATTCCTCAATCAGCATTCACTTACATTACATTAGTTCCTTTTATTGAGTTAAAGTTGCTTTTATATTCACATTATATTCAGACTTTCTCCTTAAATATATCATTTTAGAAGAGTATTCTTTGCAAATTCTATATAATGAAATCATATTAGCAGCAAATGGCTCTCAAGTTACAACATTGTTTACAATCAAATAGTGCTAATGTTGTGTGAAGTAGGGATGTCCAGCTCCGATCACATCATCAGAAATCGGGCCCGATCACATGGTTTCAGACTCAGATGTTACCTCCCGATCAGGACTCGAAGTAATCAATGAGGACTGGCAAAGTAGAACAAGGAAGCAGCTTGAAGTGGAAAGCACGAGTATGTCTGCTGTCTGGAGGTATTATAAAGTTTATGAGTCTTTTTAGTGTTGTTGCAAATGTCCTTGATGAGAACAGAAACAGGCTCAAACCTTTCAAGTTATAGATGTTAGTTTTCATTAAGAAAAACATACATGTCAGTCTGTGAAACTTAGTAAAGAAGACAGTAAGATTTAGGAGTTCAGATGCTTAAAGCACATTACTATCTTTGCAAACACTGTGCCACTGTTATGTATTTTTTTGTTTACATGCCTGCCGGGAATTTTAAGTTGAGGTACTATTTGTTTTTATTTTAGATTTTTTTTTATATTTACTGTTGCACTGACTAAAGTCCTAAAGTGAAGAATTGATTTAATTTATTACTTGATTGTTCAAGCTACCTCACAGAAGAACTCTGTTTGTTAGAGTTGTTGAATGTTAAAATAAGGTGAATTAAATAAAAAAAGGAACATCCTGGATCTGTTTCTTCACTCTTTATTCTTTTTTTTATGTATTATAGAAGTATCAGATCGGGTTTCGGTATCATTAGATACTCAAAATGAAATGACTCAGACTCGAGAGTAAAAAACCTGATAGGAACATCTCTAGTTTAAAGTCAAACTTGCATGTGATTTCAGACCGAACATTCAAAGTACCATTGTAAACAATACAGTGAGCATGTCACAAGTTGTCACTGAATGAATGTGCAAATGTAAAACCAACTTTACCTCAATGTTCCCTTTGTGCTGTGTTTCCCCACAGATATTGGATCTAATTTAGTTCCACCAAAAGACATTAATATACCTGAAATTATTTCAGTTTATGTGAAAATCATTCAGACGAATTGATACATCACACAGTTTTTATGATCTGTTAAATTCAAAAGCAGACGCATTAAATTATATGCCAAAAAATGGACAGACGCAGACATTGCGTTCAATGCTTTCAGAGCCTCTTTCTCTCTCTCTCTCTCTTTCTCTCTCATATGAGCTTAATAATGATATGAGCCATAAATAATTGCTAGACATACAGGTTATTTTCCAGTATTACGAAACCAGGGTGTCTGGTCACCTCATGTGTACAAAGTGTGTAAAAAGAAATTATCAAGCCTACTGCATGATAAATCATCTCTGAAGATCCTGTCATGTATGACACATTATACTGTTCGACAGGTTAGCTTGTTCAACCACACAAACCTCTTGAATTTAAGCCGACAGAACTCAAACTTTTCTAACATGTTTAAAAATGATAACAAAGTCAAGCTGCTCACCTTGCAAGTTCTGGGTACAAGCCACGACCATTTAAGCATCAACAATGTTCATGCAACATCTGCCAATGGAAACAAATAAGCTAAGTCAGAGCAGGCTGGCCATATTGAACACCTTTGGTCAACAGTCATGCCACAGTCAAAGCCTCTTGGCAGCTTTTGATATGTGGCAATCCAATACAGAACTGAAAGCATGGAGTTGGTTAGTCTGGTTTAACACCACGCCACAGAGAAGAAGCCAGAAGGGCTGCATTCCAAGAGAGGCAGCTGTCCTTCTTGAAGTTAAGAAGCTACATAAATAAAGCTTGGATGCTGAGCCAAAAACTTTAATATCTGGGCCAGTAGAGCCAGTGCATTGGCTTAGGATAGCTCTGTATGGTCACCATTACTGTCTTACAGAATAGCTCCTCCCTCTATTTTTAAAAATAGTCAATTGTGTTCTATTTATATCACAACTTTGCCAGTCATTAACATAAAATCAGACTTCATTCACTCTAAAAAAGGAAGTCATATTTGCACTGTCTGTGTAACAAGGGGTCAGGGTGACAACAGGGGTTGGATCCAAATGCAGTTTAATTAAAGAATCGTCAGGCAAGTAAAGGTCAAAACAGGTGCAAACTTGAACATACAGGTAATCCAAAGAGTGGTCAGCAAAACAGGGAAATGGTGGGATGGGCGGCAAAACAACATGAACAATAAAACAAACATGGGTCCAAATTACAGAAAGACAAGGAATATGCTTACGTAATGCTCATGGGGGAAACAAGACTCCATGTGTGTGTGTGCTGTGTATTCTTCTTCTTCTACTTCTTATAAATTTGTTAGCGGTTGACAAACAAGAGAATGGGGTATTTCCGCCACCAACTGGTATGGAGTGTGGATCAATATCCCCATCACTTATCCCCCCTTTCTTTTATGTAATCCTCTCCCACAAATGTGTATTTTTGAGATACTGCAATAAAAAAGCTATAGCATTTATTTTCTGAGTTATTTTGTAGAACATTACTTAATTTAAATTGAACTTTTATGTCTTCTAAAATCTAACTGTCATCCTTTCATACTTAATGCAGTGTGATATAACATATTCAATTGTCTCTTCATGTTCCTTTCCCATGTTTGCCCATTTTAAAAAGAATTTATTTTTGTGTGACCGAATCTCACCTTACAGTAGCTACTATTATCTCCTCTCTCCTGTTTTCCCTTTACTTCTCACCTCTCCTACTTTCTTTTGAATTCTGTAAAACCATCAACCCCATTATTCCATTGTTTATGCCATCTTTCCTTCATTCTCTTTTTAATAATACACTTTTTTTTTCACTATACTTACATTTGAACTAATCTCATTATTTTTAACAGCTTGTTTTGCTTCCTTATCTGCAATTTAATGTACTTGGAAACCAATATGTGCAGGTACCCATAAAAATATTAAGGTTATCCCCATCCTTTAAATTCTACATAATGTTTGCATTATTTCCATTAAAATGTCTAGATTCTGGTTTACTATGTTGTAAACTAGTCAGTGTTTTCAAAGGTCTTATCTTTTCTACCCATTGCATTGCCAATAACAGTGCAATCATTTCTTCAGTATACATCAAAAACTCAAAACTAAACCCTTTCCCTACAGATATTTGAAATTCAGAACTCAGAACTATAAAGGGCACACATATTCTATTTATACACTTTGAAACAGCTGTATATATTTTAACATAACAGCAATAATCATTACTATATGTTTTTACATTCTTTAACCTTGTTTCTTTTCTCTAACAGTGAAAAATCTACTGTAGTAACCATGGTTTAATTATTGGAAGAGGTACAGTTGGACTAATATTTAATTGACTCACTTTCAGTTCTGTTACTTTTTAAATCACATTCCCTCCTTTCTTTTTTTCCAACATGGCTTTAATGTTTGTTGTGTTGGTTGTTCTTCATCCTGACCTGTTAAATTCACCCAATAACTCACTGATAACTGAACTCTTCTACTTCCTAATGACATTCTCCCATTTCAATTTGTAGTACTGCTATCGGTGTAGATTTAATTGCTCCTGTACAAAGCTTTAACACCTCATGTTGTTTTGTGTCTAATTTTCTGAGAGATGTCTCTGCTGCTGACACATATACCACACAACCATAATTTAACACATATCTAATCAATCCACAATAAATGGCCTTTAATGCTCCCCCTTCACTACCAACTAAACGCCTCATTATATTTATTATTTTCTTACATTTGTTCATTATTTTCTAAATATGGACTGTCCATGTAATTGTCTCATCAAATCAAATCCTAGGGATGGCTGACATGAAACTGATGTTTCGACAAAGTGTCGAGATCCCAAGTGTTTCAAAACACTGCACCGAAGCATGATCCGAAGCACCCAGGTCACGTGACTAAGGTGATTCTAAACACCAGGTCATGTGACTGAAGCGATTCAAAGCATCGGACATTTCAGAAGCTTTTCGACACCTGGTGAATCTGCGTTTGACTGACAGGGTCAGAAAAAAAACTCTCATGTAGCCTAGTGGACCATGCGTGTGCACAGAGGAACTGTGCTGCAAATGTCCTGAGTACTTGTAGAAATACTTTGAAATTGTGACTTTATATATTTTAAAAATGTTAATTTTTTATGACCAAAACAAGCCATATTTATTTACAAAGTGTTCATTCGGATGTCAGACCAATATTAAAACAAAACACGTTACAAAAACAGAACATATAAAAACTAACATCTATAGCTGCATCACCCTGGAGTAGAACCTATCGATTATTTCAGAATGCTAGCCAGGAACTTTCACCGCTTCACTAAATCATCTGAAACCTCAACTCTACAACGTGGGTTTAATACCTCAATTTGTTCAACTGTTTCTTTGCTGAAGCTGTTTTAGAGCAATATATTAAAAATGACCACTATGTGTCACTGTAGAGACGGGCTTTGAAACATTTTGAAGCTTCGACACATTTGCTTCAACTGTTTCAGTGTTTCATGAAGCCCACCTCTACCAAATCCCAAAAAACTTAAAATGTTTTACTTGTTCCAGTTCTTGATTATATAATAACATTATTTTTGTCTTATCAACTGAAAATTAAAACCCCATTTATATGATAATTTTTCTACTTTATCTATAGCCTCCTTAGCTTCTAAACAGTATACTTAATGTTCCTTCCCATGTGTGTTGTGTATAGTTCATGTCATCCGTCTTCATGAGCTTCAGCTGAGTGAGAGTAATCAGGAGTGAACTGGGAAGTGCGTGTGTGAGTGAAGTGCATGATGGTATAAGTGGTTCGGTTAAGTGGCTGATGTGTAGTTCTCCAGCGATCTGCAAACGCTAGATTGCTGGTGATCATAACAGACTGCATTATTATATAAAACTATTTATCAAAGAAAATGGACAATGTGTGTAACGGTTTAAATTTTTTATCTTTCTGTATACTATCTGTGTATGTATGTGCACAATGTATTTTCCGCACAACCCATTTCAAAATGACTAAGTAATTGCTATTTTTTGGAAAGGCAAATAATATTAAAAAAGACTAAAAAGGAGTTCAGATTTACACAGTTTGGCTACTGTTTATTATTTTTAATAACTGAAAGTGTTTGAAAGCTCTTTTACATATAAAAATCACAGATTTCAGCATTAGAAATAGCAACTTGACAGGGGCGGGACATGTCAAATACTAGAGAGCATTTGATTGGACAGAAGATTTGGTGAAAATCAAAAGTAAGAGGTGACCTGAGAAAATGCTTTGATTAATTTTCCCAGAAGTGACACCTAATGATGCATATGAATGCTCTAAATATGAATGACTGTTTAGGAACATACGGTCCGAAATCGCATACTTCCATACTATATAGTACGCTAGAATCATTATTCGAGCCAAGTAGTATGTCCAAATTCATTCATTTATACATTCTTTTTCTTTTCGGCTTACTCCCTTTATTAATCAGGGGTCGGCACAACGGAATAAACCGCCAACTTATCCAGCACATGTTTTACACAGCAGATGCCCTTCCAGCTGCAACCCATCACTGGGAAACACTCACACACTCTCATTCACACACATACACTACGGACTATTTTAGCTTACCCAATTCACCTGAACCGCATGTCTTTGGACTGTGGGGGAAACCGGAGCACCCGGAGGAAACCCACATGACCGTGGGAAGGACATGCAAACTTCACATAGAAAATGCCAACTGACCCAGCCGAGGCTCAAACCAGCGACCTTCTTGTTGTGAGGTGACAGCACTACCTACTGCGCCACCGCGTCACCCAGTCCGAATTCATAGAATTTGAAAATCAGTATGCAAGAAGTACCCAGATGACCTACAACTTCAGGCAAGATTCTGAAGTGCGCATAAGATGGACGCTACGATCTCCTATGATACGAGAGAATTCATGAATGGGAGTGAAGCGACGCAACTGACATGGGTAGGTCACGTGATCATGGCAAAATGTATGTATGCGAATGTAGTATGTCCGAGTTCCATTCATACTTCTCAAATTCATACTGTATAGAATGTACTTTTCAAAAGGCAGAGTAGTACATATAAATTCAAATGGAATACCTACTGAGTAGTAGGCAGTTTCGGATGCAGCCTATATATTACATTAAGGCTAACATATCCATACTAAAACCTTAACAAACTTTCATTTTGATCTCACGGGGACTTCAAGTGTTAGTCATGCCCTGTTTTGGGCACCCACCATATCTACAATCCATCTGAAAACAGAGGCCCATGGTATCCAGGTCTTCACCATTTGTATTTGGGTTACATTGGAAATACAAGTTCTCAGTATTCCATTTACTTCCTCAAACACTTTTTCTGATCTTACTTCTGAAAACAGACTGGTGACTCAAATAAGACACAATGCCTCTCAATTTGGATTCCAGCAAACCCAACACTTCATTGACTTACACTGACTTACTGATCTCACATCCATGGTATAAGATTATAGGACTTCAAATTAATTAGGCAATAATCATTCATTCATTCATTTTTCTTCGGCTTAATCTCTTCATTCATCAGGGGTCGCCACAGCAGATTGAACCGTCAACCTAGCAGCATATGTTTTACACAGTACATACACTTCCAGCTGCAACCCAGTACTGGGAAAAATCCATACACTCTCATTCACACACATACACTACAGCCAATTTAGTTTATTCAATTCACCAATACCGCATATCTTTGGACTGTGAGTGAAACCGGAGCACCCAGAAGAAACCCACGCCAATATGGGGAGAACACAGAAACACAAACTCCACACAGAAATGCCAACTGACCCAGCTGGGACTCAAATCAGCGACCTTCTTACTGTGAGGCGACAGTGCTAACCACTGAGCCACCGTGTCACCCCATTAGGCAGTCATAAAATAGTTAAAATAATTCCCATAATTTTTTTTTCAGATTCAAGAAACCTTCAAGTGCTTGCTTGCAAATTGCTTACACAATGACATTAAATTAATTGATTAAATCATAGTATTTCTTTTTTTTCTACTATGTAGGTCAATGGTTACAGCTTTCTTCAAAATATCTTCTTTTGCGTTCTGAAAAAGAAAGAAACTAATATAGGTTTGTAACCAACTTAAATAGAGTAATTAGTGAGTACATTTTTAATTTTGGGTTAACTATCCCTTTAATGTAGCTTATGGATGTGAGAAGTCAACCAATATATATATATATATATATAAATATGCCGGCAGACTGTTCACAAGGCTATCGGTAAAGACATTTATGTTACGAACCCCAGTTTTTTTAAGGCTCGTCTAGGGAAGGGGTTAGCAACATAAAAGGACACGGAACTTAGAAGTACAATTCTCTATTTATTTAGAGACCAGAAAATAAGTGCTCTATCTAAATAAAGTGGCAACAAAAATATAGATAATTTATCAATCAAAATAATTACTTAAACAAACAAACAAACAGACATACAAAGAACAGAAAATATAGAGAAAGCATAGATCAACAATAAATTAAATAAACAGTAACAACACCAGCATGGCTCCTCAGCTACAGCACAAGACGCGCACAGAAGTCTCGGACCTTCACCAGGACAAGATACATAGAGATTCTCAACAAGTACGGGTCATACTCTCAAGAGAGCAAAGATCGGGAGGATCAGTCAGATGCGCACTGGAAGACAAAGAGCCACCATGAAAAAAAAAACATCTTAATGGTTCCAAACAAGGCAATATGTAGCCAATAAGTGTGAAAAGTCATGTATTCTGCCAAATGTGATAAGTCACTAAGGGTCTGTTTACACCTGGTAAAGGTTCCAGAGGCAGTCAAAAATACATTTGAAGATGCTCATTCGTTCATTTATTTTCTTTTGGCTTAGTCCCTTTATTCATCAGGGGTCGTCACAGCGGAATAAAGCACCAACTTATCCAGCATTTGTTTTACACAGCGGATGCCCTTCCAGCTGCAACCCAGTACTGGCAAATATCCATACACACTCATTCACACACATAGACTACAGCCAATTTAATTTATTCATTCATTTACTTTTCAACTTAGTCCCTATATTTATCTGGGGTCGCCACAGCAGAATGAACCGCCAACTTATCCAGCATATATTTTACGCAGCGAATGCCCTTCCAGCCGCAACTTATCACTGGGAAACATCCATACACACTCATATACTACGTTCAATTTTAGCATACCAAATTCACCTGTACCACATGTCTTTGGACTTGTGGGGGAAATCAGAGCACCCAGAGTAAACCAACGCGAACACAGGGAGATCAAACTTTACACAGAAATGCCAACTGACCCAGCCGAGGCTTGAACCAGCGACCTTCTTGCTGTGAGGCAAACGTGGTACCCACTGCACCACCACGTCTCCCTACAGCCAATTTAGTTTATTCAATTCACCGTGTGACCAGAAGATGCTCATAATTTTGTGATGTTCAAGTGCATCAGCCAGATGGGATTAAAACGTTGCCATGTGAATCGTACACTTGGTTAATGTTAAAAGGTGAAAATAAATGTTTAAAGCACAATGTTCTCTTACCAGTCCTGATTCTAGCACAAGCCCACAGTGTTTAGTGCAGTTTTGCTTTCAATCAGAGTTTAAATGAAAGCTTTCCATAATTTTTCATCAGCTTTGTTTACATCCACACATTTTTTGCACATTTTAGAATTTCATATAAATAAATCCTAAATGAGACGGCATGGTGGCACAGTGGGTAGCGCTGTCGCTTCACTGCAAGAAAGTTGCTGGCTCGAGCCTTGGCTGGGTCAGTTGGCATTTTTGTGTGGAGTTTGCATGTTCTCCCCATGTTGGCATGGGTTTATTCCGCTGTGGCGACCCCTGATTAATAAAGCGATTAAGCCAAAAAGAAAATGAATGAATGAATAAATCCTGAACGGAGACACCAAGATACACATACATAGATACACATACATAAATGTGCATAACTTTAACTGCTATTTTACACTATTTCATATTCTCCAAACGTCAGAGCAATAAAAAAAAATGCAGAGCGTTCAGTGCTGAGCACAAAATGCAAGCTTAACGCTTCGCTATGCTGCTGGCATTTAAAAACATAATGTGCAGCTTTCATTTAAACACTTCGGTGGACACATGCCTTAAGTATGGATTCTGGCAAAATATGTGCATCTCCAGTGATCATGAATGATCATGTTTTTCTGAAACATCAGTCTGGACGAGGAGCATTTTTATTTAAAAACACTGTTTTAAAACAAAAACACACTAAAGTTAAAGGCACCTGAAACAGAACACCATTGTTTCAAACACTTGCATTGAATAATATCCTGACACAACTCTGATAAATAGTAACAAGCAATTAAAATACTACTGTTAGCCTATGGGTAAAAGGTCGACCAGGTGGTTAAGATGCCTGAAAGACACTGAGCACAACCATAACAACACAGATACATTTTAAAACGAAAATGCACTAATGTAAATTGCACCTTTGTAAACCTGTACGTGTCACGGTTGCAGGTTTGTGCGCTTTCCGGAGTATCTGTTTTGTCACATGGGTTTGTGTTGTTTGTTTTTCCACGTGTATTTGTTTGGTCACGTGTTATGACGGCACTCAGCTGTTTGATTGATCACCAGCTGAGGTTCATTACTGAGCCTATATCTGGGCTACGTTTCTATGTCTCTATGTCAGTTCGTTGTGTTTGCTTATGTGTATCTGTGTTGTGCTCAGGACTAGAAGAGTGACTGCTGGTATCGTTCGTCCCTCTGTTCCTGCCCCTGAGTTCCAGTGTCCTCACCCTCTTTTTGTAGCCCTGTTGGCTTATTTTTCACTGTTACCATTAAATATCTCACTTGCATTTGGATCCATCTCTGTACTCTTATTTCACACGTGACAGAACGAACTGACCTTGTCATGGATACAGCGAGTGCATCCCAGATCTCTGAGTTCGTCTCGCTCAGTAACGCCAGGATTGACCAGCAGGATGAGGCATTAGCTACCACCGCTCAGGCGATTCAGGCTCTGGTCGGCCAGGTCTCCTTGCTCACCACTCAGGTCCAACAGCTGGTTACAGGAGCGGCACAAGCTGAGACCGCACCAGCCCCTGTAGTGTTGCCAGCACCAATGGCTACTAATCACCTTGTTGAACCTCGCCTTCCTCCTCCAACCTGCTATTCCGGAGAGCCTCACCTATGCCGGTCCTTTCTCTCCAAGTGTTCTTTGTACATCACGTTGCAACCGTCGTTGTTCTCCACGGAGCAGGCTAAGGTTGCCTTTGTCATCACTCTCCTTTCGGGTAAGGCGGCTCAATGGGGAACTACAGCCTGGGAACAGAAACTGCCATGCTGTTCTACCTTCGAGCTGTTCTCCAAAGAGCTTAAGAAGGTGTTTGATCGGGCCGCTTCCGGGAGAAGATTAGGCCGCCCGAATCCTCGCTGAACTCCGTCAGGGAAATCGGAGCGTGGCGGACTACTCTATTGAGTTTCGGACTTTGGCGGCTGAGTGCGGCTGGAACGAGGAGGCGCAGTGGGACATGTTCCTGCATGGACTATCCGAGCGTCTTCAGGACGAGATCTATACTGCAGATCTTCCAAAGACCTTGGACGAGTTAGTGGATCTGTGGATGTTAGTGGACGCCCGATTGCTTCGCCGAGAGAATCGCAGGCAGCAAGTCAGGTTTTTGGAGCCGGTCTCTGGTCCTCCAGTTTTGGCTGCGGCGCCGGAAGTGGGAAGCGCTGACCCGGAACCGATGCAGGTGGGCAGGTCCCGCTTGTCCGTGCAGGAGAAGCGCCGACGGAGAGAGGAGGGACTCTGCCTTTACTGTGGTGGCACGGGACATCATGTGGTTTCCTGTCCAGTAAAAGACAACACCCATCAGTAGGTAAGAGGTTACTGATGAGTGAAATTAATCTGGATAAACCCTCTGCGGCGGCTACCTTGTTGCCCGTCACTTTATCATGGGGTTCCGGAAGCCAGAACACTCATGCCCTTGTTGATTCCGGGGCAGAGGGGAATTTCATTGATTCCAGTTTCGCTTTCAGTTTTAAACTTCCGGTTAACACCCTTTCACAACCCATTGCAGTACGCGCCCTCAGCGGACTTTCCCTTCCCACTATCAATCACTCCACTAAACCCATAAAGATGATCACGTCCGGAAATCATGTTGAAAATATAGACTGTGCTAACACACTAGTGGTTTTAGGTCATCCTTGGCTGATCCTCCATAAGCCTCACATTAACTGGGGTCTTAATACTATATTTTCGTGGAGTGAGAACTGTCATGAGTCTTGTCTTTCGTCTGCTCGTTCTGCTGTGTCTTGTTCTGTGTTTCAGGAGGAGCGCATGGACCTGTCAAACGTGCCCAGTGAGTACCTCGACCTGAAGAGAGTGTTCAGTAAGTCTCGGGCTGCTTCTCTGCCTCCTCATCGTCCCTATGACTGTGCTATAGATTTATTGCCAGGTACATCTCCGCCTAAAGGCAAACTATACTCTCTTTCTATTCCTGAGAGGGAGGCCATGAAGAAATACATTTCTGATTCTCTAGCGGCTAAGATCATTCGCCCTTCTTCTTCACCGGCGGGGGCGGGGTTCTTTTTCGTGAAAAAGAAAGATGGGTCTCTTCGTCCTTGCATAGATTATCGAGGGCTGAACAACATCACGGTGAAGAATACATATCCTTTGCCGCTGATGTCTTCAGCGTTCGAGCGTCTGCAAGGGGCATCTTTTTTCACGAAATTAGATCTCCGCAACGCATATCATTTGGTTTGCATTAAGCAGGGTCATGAATGGAATACTGCATTTAATACCCCCAGGGGTCATTTTGAATATTGTGTTCTCCCTTTTGGGCTTTCCAACGCCCCCGCAGTTTTCCAAGCACTCGTCAATGATGTGTTGCGAGATATGATAGATCAGTTTATTTATGTCTACCTGGATGACATTCTGATTTTTTCCCGTTCTCTCCAGGAACATGTGCAGCACGTCAGGCGAGTGCTTCAGAGGCTGCTAGAGAATGGGCTTTTTGTCAAAGCGGAGAAATGCGTGTTTCATGCACAGTCTGTTCCTTTTTTAGGACACATTGTGTCGGTCGAGGGGGTGCGCATGGATCCAGAGAAGATTCAGGCTGTGGTGAATTGGCCAATTCCGGAGTCTCGTAAGGCCCTGCAGAGATTTCTGGGCTTCGCCAATTTTTACCGGCGTTTTATTCGCAATTTCAGCCAGCTCGCCGCTCCTCTGACGTCCTTAACCTCCTCCAAGACTTCCTTCAGGTGGTCGAGTGCAGCACAGGCTGCATTCACAAAATTAAAGGGCCGCTTTGTTTCAGCCCCCATTCTGGTGACTCCTGATCCCTCCCGGCAGTTTGTGGTGGAGGTTGACGCGTCAGAGGTGGGGGTGGGCGCTATCCTGTCCCAGCGTGCATCCTCGGATGACAGAATTCATCCTTGCGCCTTTTTTTTCACACCGATTATCTCCCGCAGAACGTAATTACGACATTGGTAATAGGGAGATGTTGGCTGTCAAACTCGCTTTGGAGGAGTGGCGTCATTGGTTGGAGGGTTCGGGGGTTCCCTTTATCGTTTGGACCGACCATAAGAACCTTGAATACATCAAGTCTGCCAAACGACTTAGCTCCAGGCAGGCTCGGTGGGCATTATTTTTCGGACGATTCGACTTTACCATCTCTTATCGACCGGGTTCTAAGAACATCAAACCCGATGCGTTATCCCGTCTTTTTGATTTTTCCGAGCGCAATACGTCTCTTGAGCCCATCGTTCCTCAGAGGATTTGTATTTCTGCGGTGACATGGGAGATCGAGAGCAGGGTTCGCACAGCCCTGGATGGGGTAACGCCCCCGGCCGGATGCCCACCCAGCCGCTTGTTTGTGCCGGAGGAGATTCAGTCTGACGTCATTTGATGGGGACATTCCTCCAAAGTGGCTTGTCATCCTGGGGTGAGTCGTACTATATTTTTGGTTAAACAGCGATTCTGGTGGCCAGCTATGGCACGGGACATACGTGAGTTTGTTTTGGCCTGTTCCGTTTGTGCTGTTTCTAAGACTTCTAATCGACCTCCCGCTGGACTCCTTCATCCTCTGTCAGTGCCTTCGAGACCCTGGTCGCACATTTCGCTAGATTTTGTCACAGGTCTCCTGCCATCTGGTGGCAATACGGCTGTTTTGACCGTGGTGGACCGGTTCTCGAAGGCTACTCACTTTATCCCTCTGCCCAAATTACCCTCAGCCAGAGAGACAGCGGATGCTGTCATAAATCACGTCTTTCGCATTCATGGCCTCCCGACGGACGTGGTTTCTGACAGGGGGCCTCAGTTTGTCTCTAAATTTTGGAGAGAATTTTGTCGTTTATTGGGGGCGTCTGCAAGTCTTTCTTCTGGTTTCCATCCTCAGAGTAACGGACAGACTGAGAGGGCCAACCAGGATCTCGAGCGTATGTTACGTTGTTTGGTTTCCCAGAATCCCACCTCTTGGAGTCAGCAGCTCCCATGGGTGGAGTACGCACACAACTCATTGCCAGTGTCAGCCACGGGCCTTTCTCCGTTTCAGTGTAGTTTAGGTTACCAGCCACCAGTTTTTCCCAGTCTGGAATCCGAAGTCGCGGTCCCCTCCGCTCACGCCTTTGTCCAGAGGTGCCGACGCACTTGGAACAGGGCCAGACAGACCCTCCTCCAAGTGGGTGCGCGCACCAAGGCTAAAGCCGATCGCCACCGGTCTAAGCCTCCCGTTTACGTCGTCGGTCAAAAAGTGTGGCTTTCAACCAAGAATATTCCCTTGCGTTCCGTATGTAATAAACTTGCACCTAAATTTATTGGCCCATTCACTGTCATCAAAATCATTAGTCCGGTGGCAGTCCGCCTCAAACTTCCTCCAGCGTACAGGAGAATACATCCCGTGTTTCATGTTTCCAAATTAAAGCCCGTTTTTCATACGGCCATTAACCCGCCCAGTCCGGTCCCTCCCCCGCCGCGTCTCGTAGATGGGGAGACCGTTTATTCGGTTAAGCGCATTCTGGATTCAAGACGGAGGGGGCGAGGATTTCAGTACTTGGTGGACTGGGAAGGTTACGGTCCAGAGGAGAGAAGTTGGGTTCCGGCTAGGGACATATTGGATCACTCTCTTATCGATGAATTCAATCGCCAGGTAAGCTCTTCTGGGAGCACCAGGAGGTGCTCTTAAGAGGAGGGGTATTGTCACGGTTGCAGGTTTGTGCGCTTTCCGGAGTATCTGTTTTGTGACATGGGTTTGTGTTGTTTGTTTTTCCACGTGTATTTGTTTGGTTACGTGTTATGACGGCACTCAGCTGTTTGATTGATCACCAGCTGAGGTTCATTACTGAGCCTATATCTGGGCTACGTTTCTATGTCTCTATGTCAGTTCGTTGTGTTTGCTTATGTGTATCTGTGTTGTGCTCAGGACTAGAAGAGTGACTGCTGGTATCGTTCGTCCCTCTGTTCCTGCCCCTGAGTTCCAGTGTCCTCACCCTCTTTTTGTAGCCCTGTTGGCTTATTTTTCACTGTTACCATTAAATATCTCACTTGCATTTGGATCCATCTCTGTACTCTTATTTCACACGTGACAGTACGGTAGCAAACTTCTTTGAATATATATGAGAATGTAGTTTCTATCCATATCAAGCAAGGAAATACCAAACTTTTTCCATCAGTCTAGGTGCACAATGTAACTACAGAAGAGTCAAACTGGAAATAGAAAAATAATCAAAACTGTTTGGTCATTTTCGAGAGAGATGCTAATGGTCTAATTCAATTCAATAATCTTTGCTAAGCTAAGCTAAATGTCGTCAAATACCCCTGTATTCACATGTAGGGTGAGATAACACAGTTCAAGCCAGAAATCCTCAAGTTCTTGAGAAAGTCAAGATAATGAAAGGCACATTTGAGTCTTTGTGTTTAATCTATTTTTTTTAAGATCTTGGCATGAACATTGTTTTACTACATTCTAGTAAATGAAACCTCCTTAGAATTGTTTTTTCAGTGTAGTTATCTCACTGAATTATGGGATTGTCAAGGCAGAACAGTGTTTGCACCTTGATATGACGCATCTGGTGCAGTACTTTCACTTTCCTTGGAAGTCTTGAAAAGCTATCATCTGATCTAATGATTCCCACAACACAGATGCCAGAATGATTATGAAACTCAAGGTTGGCAAACACTCTTGGTTAAAAGTAAATAGGACAAAAGGTGATTTAACAGATTTTTCCATTACTCTGGGGTCTAGGTTTCATTCTCCTCACTCCAGACTATTCTTTATTGTGTATGGTCTTTAGATTCAAGTACTTTCCAAATGGTAGCCCCTGACAAACTTTTATTAAGTTTTTGCTCAGAGTGGGTCAGCGGGGTTCAATTTTGTGGTAAGTTTTGAGGTTTTGCTTTTGCGGCATTCAGAAATACTTACTTAAAGTATCCATCTGTCTCTATTAACAGAATAATTTATCCAGAAAACAAATTAAGGCTTAATTTAGGGTTGAGAAACTGACTAAATATGTATGGGAGCTTGTCTATTACTAATCCATACATGTGTACATAGGTAAATAAATAACTATTTTTGATATTATAATTTTGACTTTTGGGCGACGCGGTGGTGCAGTAGGTAGTGCTGTTGCCTTACAGCAAGAAGGTCGCTGGTTCGAGCCTCGGCTGGGTCAGTTGGCATTTCTGTGTGGAGTTTGCATGTACTCCCCTCGCTTGCGTGGGTTTCCTTAGGGTGCTCCACTTTCCCCCACAAGTGCAAAGACATGCAGTCCAGTTGAATTGGGTAAGCTAAAAAATTGTCCGTAGTGTATGTGTGTGAATGAGTGTGTATGAGTGTTTTCCAGTGTTGGGTTGTGGCTGGAAGGGCATCAGCTGCAGAAAACATATGCTGGATAAGTTGGCGGTTCATTCCGCTGTGGCAACCCCAGATTAATAAAGGGACTAAGCCAAAAAGAAAATAAATAAATGAATAATTCCGATTTTTTATCTTACAATAGTAAGTTTAGTGATCACATTGTTGTGCCTTTTTAAAATCAGAATCGCAAGTTTTTACCTCTATATTGCATACTCAAATTTTAGTTACTGAGTTATTAAACCACAAACAGTCAGAATGGTAAAATATAAACATGATATTTAAAAGAAATTTTAAGAAATTAAGTCACAATTATGGAAATAGCTATAAACTCACAATGAGTCGGAAATAAATATGATAAATAGTTTTATATAATAATAACAATAATAATAATAATAATAACAACAATTATTATTATTGTTATTATATTCTTCTTCTTATTATTATTATTATTATTAACTAACTTTACAGAGTTATAAACAAATATGAGACGTCAAGATCTATTACATGTTTGGCATCATACATCTGTCATTACTGGCATAACATGATGTCATTTTAACCAAACTCATTGTCTAGTGAAAATTAATCAGTCGGGAGCAGCATGAACATTTTTCAAAACATTTGCATTGTGTTAAATGGCGGAAAGAATGTCGTATGGCTTTTGAACAGCATGAGGATAAAAGGCATTTTTATTTCTGAGACTTCTTATCAGCTTTTCCCATGACAAATTAACAAATTAAATTGTTTTGGTGTTGTGAAACATGTGGCTGCAGTTCTGGCATAGACCTTCTTGTAACCATGACTTTTCTCAGCCTCATATAAACATAATTTAATATATTTTACAGCTGACACACTGTTTATGACAATCAGCACAGTGATTAACCTGTCCAGCTGCATTTGTTATTGTAATGTGGTAATTTTTAGCTCCTATGAAGTAGTTCTGTTATCTTACTCATCCTTGGTTCAACATTGTTTACATAGTTTCACTCTTAAGGATATTAAGCAACACAGGTTCATGAAAAAATATGTGTCTGATGTGACATCTTTGCACAAGTGATTTTAGTTGCTTCACTAAAAAAAAGGATTTAATCACTTTACTTTAAAAAAGCGAGTAAACCCATTGCCTTAAAAGCAACAAGATAATTTTACCTTTAAAAAGCCAGTTAACCCAGTGACTTAACTTTTATAATGATGCATATACTTTTTTTTTTACTTAATAATTATAAGGCAATGACTTTACTCTTTTTTTAAGTAAACGATTTACTTTTTACTGTGTTCTAGCATAGTTACGCAGTTAAATTTCCAGTGAGCAGTGGAGTAAAGTCTTAAACTACCAATCCGCAAATTACTGTAACTGAGTATTTTTTTCCTCAGAAACTTCACTTTACTAAGTAGTTTTAAAAATGTGTACTTTTACATTTCATTTGAGTACATTTTTAGTCCTGTATCAATAGTTTTACTCCACAATTTTCCTTCAACCTGCAGTCCATACTTTGTTTTGTACTTATATAGTTCTTATATTTGATTGGATAAGTAGAATAATCAGTCCTGTGAATCCCATCCTGTCAAATCTTGCACAGATAAAAAAGTGGCGAAGCTTTAAAAGTGTCCAAGAAGACACAAAGTCATTACACACAATGACCGAGAGACTGTTTAGATGACAACGAAGATGAAGATGTCTACTGCATGAAGACTTAAATTACCAAATGGCCTTAAACAATCACTAAATTCCCTACAGAATGTTACGTTTTCAAACAAACATGCTCAAATAGCATACAAATGTATCAATCTTACACATCGTAATACTCACTACTCTTGTGCTTTAAAAGGGCTACTTTTTACTCATACTTTGAGCTATATTTACAACTGATACCATTACTCTACTTACACTACGTTTTTGAGCAAGTAATGGTACTTTTACTTGAGTATGATTTTACAGTACTGTTTCCACCACTGCCAGTGAGTGGAACAAAAAAGTTAAGTTGTTTTCATATCAGATAACAGTGACTGTTGCAGTGTTTTATATGTTCATTTTTGCATGCATCACTGATGCTAAAAAAGTTAATGCTTTATTGTGCTCAAAAAAAATAAATAAATAAAATAAATTATGAAATGAAAAACTTTTAATGCTTTGGCTGTTTATTTATTTTAATGACAATTTTGGGAAATGTTTGAAAACGTTTGAAAACAAATGCCTCTGAATCAAAACAATACCTTTAAACTTGAAAATAAATTAGATAATTGACTGATCTGTGAATGTAGTTTATATGAAAACATGCTTTTGAAAAGATTTGCGTAAAATTAACAAAGATAAAAACTAAGAAACATGTTTTTTCTTTGTTGAGTTTACACAAATCACCACAGAAAAAAAAATATATAATAATTTTAGTACACTATTGTAGTGTAAACATATCCTTAACCTTACTCTAATCCCAATCAAATAGTGTTATAAGAAATATACATTTGCAAAATACAATTTCTTTACCAAAACAGAAACACCAGTTTACATGTTTTTTTTTACATGGCTTTTGTATCGCTGTGTTTCACAAGACTATTATACAAATGTAACACTAACCCAGATGAGCTACCTACCAATACTGAAAGAGCCAGGCAGTAGTACATATTATAGTAAGTGCTTTGAGTGATAATAACATAGTATTTTACAAGTAAACATGAGTGAATGATGAGACTAGTAATTGATAATCTGTCCCATAATCATACGTTGCCTAAAGGGATTAAAAGTTGTTGCTGTTTTGCTGTTTCAAGCATATCAGCTGAAAACTTTCATAACAAGTTTAAAAAAAAAAAAACATCAGTAAAGCCCAGATTGTTGTTACAAATATAGTAGAGCTTACATTGTAATAACAGTGACTCCGCCTTGTTAAACTTCACAGCTCAAATTATGTCTTGCTGTGCCACTCACTTTAATAGGCCAATCCTGAGATCTGACTTGAGTTTATTCTTCTTATTTTGTATATATTTTTTTCTTTTAAGCCTTTACAAGCCTTTCAAGCACTCCTGCTAAAAATTTAGCCCACATAAATTGTTTACAACCACGTAACAAAAAAAATTGTAAATGCAAGGAATCATCTTTGAATGTTTTTTTTTCAGTGTACCCCAAATATGAGTATTTTTAATGTGACCGTTATTTAGTTTCCATGGTGACGTGAACCACAGCAGGTTAATGCATATATCATTTTTTGTTTCATTTCTTCCTTTTCTTCAAATATTTGGGCGGGGTGTTGGTGTCGCGGATGAAATTGGAAAAATTGAAGACCAGGGTGGTCGCGGATATAACTGAGGACGCGGGTGGTGAGGGAGGTGTCGCGGACGCCGCCCTCTCTATTCTACTGCCCTAGGCGCGAATATAACTGCTGAGGACGCGGGTGCTGAGGGAGGTGTCGCGGACTCCGCCCTCTCTATTCTGCCGCCCTAGGCGCGGATATAACTGCTGAGGACGCAGGTGGTGACACACCACCCGCGTCCTCCGTTATATCCGCAACCACAGTTATATCCAGAATAGCTGAACTATTTTGAAACTTGACCGTTGCATGTGTGTACAGCTGAACAGCTGACGATCCGTAAACAAAGCGGCACGTGTCACGTTTTCAACGTGGCTTTACACGCGATATAAAGACTTAACCTGATACAGTACACGCGGTTACAAGTAACAAAACACAACTATAATTTGCAAGCTAGAGTAAACGAGGCAACAATTTTAATCGCACATACTTACACTTGTAAAATGGGGGAAGAAACTGATCCATGATGCACTGATCCATGTTCTGACAGTCTTTACTGATCCTTCCTTTAACAAACGGCTGATGAAGTCTCCTTTGTAAGCATCTAGTTTCCAGAAGCACTCGAACTGCTCAAGGCTGGGCTATATTGCTGAGGTTTCATCTTTAGGTAGACTGTCGATAATATCCATCTGCACAGCGTGACTTCATTCAACCGGTGTGTGTGTGTGTGTGTGTCTTTTTTCTTTGTTAGTGGGCGGGGCCGCAGGTTTCAAATCTCCCAGGTTTGCGCACGCAACTTCTTGTGTTTCGTAGCTGCATCATCACGAAACACCAAATGACTCGTTATCAAGACGACTCGTTTGAAGCACTATGAGTCTACTCTTTTATAGATGAATCAATAGTTTTAAACACTGTACACTTACAGATTTAAGCCTTAGCTGGATATTTCACTCCACTTAGAGCTGTGTTACACACTACATGGAAGGGCATTTTCAAAAACCCATAATATGGGCTCTTTAAGGCACAATCCAGTGCTAGTATCAGCATCTTTGTGTTGCCTCCTTAAAAAAATGCTTAGTAAAATAGTTTGTGTTTTTATTCCACTACACTGACTATGCTAAATTCTTTTGACTAGATTTTATTTATTTTTTACTTTTTTTTTTTAACAAAATGACACAAGCTGTATTCAAGGTCAGACAAACTAATAGCACACTGAGAACATAATGGAGGTAATGCTGAATAAAAAAACAAATAAAAAATAAACAGATTTTTATCATGTAAGATTATAGTCATCACACTGAATGTTCTAACACCACTGTAATTGTACAGGACAAAGTGCTAAATGGTTTAAAAAAAGAAATTCTAGTGTCTTGAGGCATAGTCGCAAATTAAAACTTAAATAAACGATTAATGAGCATTTTGTGTGATCCTTAAATATGCTCCACTTCTTGTGTATAATAATATGCTGCCTATATGATTTTATTTATCCCAATTAGAGCCTCACAATTCATTATTATTTTAGTGCTACAGTAGTGTCATGTAATACACACACAAATGATGGATTTGTGAGTCACAACTGAGTGTATTACATGATACCCACCACTAAAAAATATAATAATGAATTCTGAGGCTCTAATTGGGGATACAGAATCATATACAGTGTAGGCATTACATAAATAGGCACCAGAGATATGGAAGATTACTGTTAAAATGAATGTGATCTCTTGTGATGAACTTGATATATTATTCTAAAATTGTGTCAGATGATGATTTAAATGCATTATCAATCATTCACATCACAGAAAGGGAAGTTCAGGGTAAAGCTGAAGGGTGATTTAGTGCACTCTTGAAGAGGCCTGTTGTGTCACAGTTGTGTCTGTATCTTTATACATATGCGCTGCAAACTCTCAAGTTTCTAACATTGCATCATTTTAGGCATCGTGCCAGGTCAGATATGAGGAACACATTGTAATGCAAACAAATTACAGGCATGCTATTAAGATACTAATTTTACTCATTAATGTGTCCAGGACTGGAAAAAACTGTAATATAAAACTGATTTTATAGGATTTATTTCATTATGCCATTATTTCCATAACAAAATTGAGAATTACCCTACATCTAAAGAGCTACGGATTGTGTTAAAATATATTTGCGCCGCCCCATAGACTATTATATTCAATGATATTTTTATTGGAATTGTTTATATTCATTTTTACTTTGCAGTGAAACACCCTACTCCTGCAAGTCAGCACAACAGTCCAGTTCAATTCATTTCACACTGTGATTTTGTCTTTGAAGTGAACCAGACGAGGCACCATAAACACCAGTAGTACATAAAACAATCTAAAGATAACAGCTTGACACCAACATCACAACAAATCATTATCCTAGGAAGATATTACACAGCTTTCAAACCCACACACCTCAAACCTTCACATCTATCAAAAGAGCATGACTTATATATACTACAGACCGGGTGGTCATTAAAATAGCACACAATAGAGCTCAAGCCATGCCCAGTCCACCTATTTTATTTCCAGAGCATCTAATTGAAGGCCATTGAACACATGTTGGGGTTTGATCGATGTCTCTTCAGCAGCTTCCAGGTTTAATCAAGTTCATTTCTTTTTATATGTGCCATTTTAGCAGTGCATTCAATAACAAAATAGCTAATTAAATTAAATGTAATGCATTTAAATAAATGAATGATAGAACAAATGAATAAAGTAACAAATAAACAAATAAAATAAAAATAGCACAATGGATGCTGTGTCAAGACAAAAATACACTTTGAACTATTGGTCTCACTTACTGTAAGTAAAATTATCCAAAATTCTTTTTCGAGCAAGTACATAACTAGCCAGTGTTACGTCCTCACCTTAGCTCAATTGACAATGGCAAGCTTGTTATATTGTTTTATAATCGGATTGGTTCCTATATCTGAAACTTACAACAACACATACCCTACATAACACATTTCAGATTCACAAAAATGTACACAGCGCTCTTTAGTGGGTTTGTTATTTTTAACGTGCACAGAAACGGATCCAGAGCAACTCATCCTCTATTTTGCAAAAAATGTAGGCCAAGGAAACAATGAGCTTGGGTTTGTTTGATTGGTTTATGAATCGGCCATCATGATAATGCCTTTTCAAAACTACATAGACTAATCTGTTTTGTATAAATTGAAAATGGTTGTTTCAAACATCTTAAAGGAACACTACTTTTTTTTTTTTTTAAACTCTCTCCTAGAGTTAATTAATTTTAATTTTTTTATCCATTCAGCAGATTTCTTGTTCTTTTTCATTTTTAGCTTAGCTTGGCATAATGAATTGAATTGGATTTGACCAGTAGTATTTCATTCCAAGGATGTCACAGTGGCACAGTCAGTAGCACGATCGCCTCACAGCAAGAAGGTCGCTGGTTCGGGCCTCGGCTGGGTCAGTTGGCATTTCTGTGTGAAGTTTGCATTTTCTTGTGGGTTTCCTCTGGGTGCTCCGGTTTTCCCCACAAGTCCAAAGACATGTGGTGCTATAGGTGAATTGAGAAGCAAAATTGTTCATAGTGTATGAGTGTGAATGGATGTTTCCCTGTGATGCAAGGGCATCCGCTGCGTAAAATATATGCTGGATAAGTTGGCGGTTCATTCTGCTGTAGTGACCCCAGATTATTAAAGGCACTGAGCCGAAAAGAAAATGAATGAATGAATGAATGAATGAATTTCATTCCAAAAAAATATCAAAGAAGAGTTCTGTATAATTTTTCTATTTAAAGCTTAAGACTTCTGTAGTTAATAAAAATGACCAAAAATGAAAAATTGCTAGCAACAGATTTTATCTTGAAACCTTAACTTCAGAAAATTTTAAACCAATCTCAGAACTTTATATACTTTTTCTATGACCAATATTCTTTTATATAAATTAAATTACTGCCTAACAAAAAATGCATAAGCAACCAATTCATTAATCAATCATACCAGTAATACGGTTCAGCCAACATAAATACTGCATAATTTATTGACTTAAAGATATCGGCCTAATTTTGTTATCAGACCCATAAGTCAGAATTATTAGCCCCCTTTGCATTTTTTTTCTTTTTAAAATATTTCTTAAAGGATGTTTAACAGAGCAAGGAAATTTCACAGTCCAATAATATTTTTTTTCTTCTGGGGAAAGTCTTGTTTGATTTACTTCAGCTAGAATAAAAGCATTTTTTTTTACCATTTTTAGGTCAAAATTATCAGCCCCTTTAAGCTTTTTTTTTTTTGATAGTCTACAGAACAAACCAGCATTATACAATAACTTGCCTAATTACCCTAACCTGCCTAGTTAACCCAATTAACCTAGTTAAGCCTTTAAATGTCACTTTAAGCTGCATAGAAGTGTTTTGAAAAATATTTTGTAAAAATATTGTTTACTGTCATCATGGCAAAGATAAAATAATTCAGTTATTAGAAATGAGTTATTAAAACTATAATGTTTAGAAATGTGTTGAAAAAATGTTCTCTCCGTTAAACAGAAATTTGGGAAAATTTAAGCAAGGGGGCTAATAATTTAGGGGGGCTAATAATTCTGACTTCAACTGTACAAACAAATATACGATTTTGAATATTGAAATAATATAAACAGAATATGTGCCACCACACTTGTCACATACATAAATAAATATGAATAGCCCTCAACAGAGCTGCAGACAAGCTGTCAGATCCGCCCAGTCCACCTCTTTTAATTGAAGGGCACTGAACACATTCGAGGGTTTGATATCTCTGTTCAGCAGCTCTGACACCAACAGGAAGGGCAGAAACCAGCACTGGCAGTCTAGATCTGCCCAAATCCACAGCTGCACCCGGCCTGACCTGAGAGGCGATGGAGGACCCTGTGTGTTTTCATTAAAGGGAGGCTTTCCTGCTTTCCTGTCTCAGTCTGGAGGGCGACAGACCAGTCACTGGATGTATTAAAAACCTTGGCACTAAACGTGTTAAGTCTAGCCATTTGAAAATAACACAATGAAGGCTTAAAAAACAATGATGCATGCATTGCACTTCAGATGCATTAGACACACGTCCAATCTGTTCAAGATCAAAAGTCAAGAGTTTGAGATGACAGGCAGTCTCAGAAAGTTTAATATTGTGTTTGTTGTTGTCACTGCACATCATTCGTATATCTTTGTGTATTACGAATAAATGAATGAATAAATAAATAGATAGATAAATAGATACATACATAAGCAAACACACAAATAAATAAATAAATAAACAAAATAAATATATAAATAAATACAAACTTTCACTCAAAACATATAAAATGTAAATTACGGAAATTGTAAAACAAAAGTAGTTTTGGCATTAATTTTGGCATTAATGTCTAGTGTATAAAAAAACCTAAATAAATATTTAAATATAAAATGTTATTATATTTTAAAGGACTAAAAAACTTTATATTATATATTTATGTCAAATATAATAATATAAATATTATGAAATAACTTTCTGTGGCTGCTTGTGATAGCTAGTATAAACAAATAAATAAGTAAACTGATTAATTAAAGTAAATAAATAAATAAATAAACAGGCAAACAAACAAATAAATAAATAAATACATTTTAAGTGTATATAAATATACAGTTGAAGTCAGAATTATTAGCCCCCCCTGTTTATTTTTTTCCCCAATTTCTGTTTAACGGAGAGATTTTTTCAACACATTTCTAAACATAATAGTTTTAATAACTCATGTCTAATAAATGATTTATTTTATCTTTGTCATGATGACAGTAAATAATATTTGACTAGATATTTTTCAAGATACTTCTTAAAGCTTAAAGTGACATTTAAAGGCTTAATTAGGTTAACTAGGCAGGTTAGGGTAATTAAGCAAGTTATAGTATAACGATGGTTTGTTCTGCAGACTATCGAAAAAATTGGCTAAATGGGCTAATAATTTTGACCTTAAAATAGCTTTTAAAAAAATATATTATCAGACATACTGTGAAAATTTCCTTGCTCTGTTAAACATCATTTGGGAAATATTTAAAAAAGAATAAAAAATTCAATGGGGGGCTAATAATTCTGACTTCAACTGTATGTGTGGGATATAGAAAAAGTAATTTAAAAGTTTCCTCTCATAATAATAATAATAATAATAATAATAATAATAATAATAATAATAATAATAATAATAATAATAATATTCAGAAAATATTTATTGAAATTAACAAGCATGCAAATAAAGTAATAAAACAAAATAAAAGCTAAATTAATTCTAACATTTAAATGGAAACATTTTTAAATTTAAATATTAAAATTACTGCTAAATAAATGTTTAAAATAAATATGTTGTACTTTTTTAGACTACTCAGGGCATTCCAGTATACCTCACGTGTTTAAAAGAACCAAATTACACTGAAGTCATGAATTCCCAATAGGAAATCAAAGGGACAGTCATCAAGCCGCTTAATTGTGGTTTCATTTGTATTCTTACTACAGCTACAGTGTGACACATCATGACTCAGTCCAACTTAACAAAAATACAAAAGTCTTTGCGCTCACTGTCATTATATCCCTCTCTGTGATCTCAGGTCCAACCAAACACTCCTACAATTTAAAGGGACAGTTCATGTAACATTTAGTTTTGCTATTTACTCACCCCTAAGTATTTCCAAGCCTCTCTCTCTTTTTTGTGCTTTGCATTCAGTTATTTTAAAAAGATGCTTTGTTTTGCACTTTTATGCAATTTTTATAGTATTTTTTATGTGAGTAATAGTTTTATTCATTAAAAAAGTAAAAATATATATTTAAAATATTTCTCACTCACTCTCTGTTGATCACAGAAGAAGTTATAAAGAATATTGGAAACAAAAGCCATTGACAAACAATAGGGGACAAAAAATAGCTATGATAATCAACTGCTACTGCATTACCAAGGATGAGTAAATGATGAGTACATTTTTCTTTTTGGGTGAACTATCTCTTCCAGCCTTCAGCATGGTGACTGTTGTGTTTTAACCTGAGCCGCTCTGCTTCAGAATGCATTATTCAAGGCGTGTTTTTCTGGGAATCGGCCAGAGCCAGGAATGTTTGTCTGCTTTCACTCTGAATTTACAACAAACCAGAGCGGGTTGTTACAGCTGTACCTCCACACATCACAGTATGAAACAACTCTCCTTTTGTTAAATGCGTTATCATCTCTGTGTGAGTGTTTAGTCTGTGTCGACAACTGGGGGAGGAATTAGTGAAAATTGGGGCAAACGATGAAGTTTGACACCTTTTGGGAACTAAAAAGAGCTTTTGAATAAGAAAGGAAGCTTTTACTGTTCTGAATCGTATATACAAAAAATATTTGCCTCTTAAATTAATGATTTGATCACCTAAAAAATATATATTATAAAAATAAAAATATATATATTAAAAGTATATTTGTCTTGAATGGTTGAGATGAAAAAAAATCTAAAAATTTCTTCTAAAATGATTAATGAGCATTATTAATATATAAAATGAGTATTAATCTCATGCTACTGTTCAGTAATTTCACTTTTATAGCAAAGAATAGGTTATTTGCATCCCATTTAAAGTGAAATAACTGAACGTAAATATAAAAGGTCGAAATAAATGCTCATTTTAGAAGAAAATATAGATAATCTGGACCTGATGTTGACTTTAAATCATCTTAGTATGAAGTATGAAATGTATATCTGTGTTTTATTACTGGTTTATAAGTTAAGAGTATATATTAAATGAAGGGAGTGGGTGAGGCCAAGTTTGTTACGTAAATCTTATTTAATTTTGTTTGTCTATTGTTTAACATATATCATATTTAAAATATAGATAAACAAATTTAAAATGTGGGATATTTAAATTATATAAAATGAGTAGGTGTGGTCATGCTTGTGACGTCAATAAATAAATGTTTATCTAAAAATAAAACAAACTACTGTACTTAATGTGAAAAAATAATCTATGCATAATAAACCATACATGTAATGTTCAGTTCGTATAGTAGGCACTTGCAGTATAAAACTACACATTACTTTTGCGAGTAGCCTACTAAAATGTTGGTACTGCAGTGGGCTACTGTCTACTCAAAGTTCACTGTTACATCCTGTACTTCTATAAGGTAAAAAGTGGATGAGTTTAGTTTTAAACAACAGTTTATTTTACGACATGTGCTATCCTTAACATATGCTTGATCTTATGAGTATACTTAAAATTAATTTGAAATATAGCCTATTTTTCTCTAAGGGTGGCACCTAGATTATAGATGGACTCACGGGATGGAATCGCCGACGCAGTCTGATTTACATCGTGTAATTTATGCATCACTGAGAGACACGTCATTAATTAGCGGCTAAAATAAATCATGATCGTTTTCGGCTTCTCAGCCTCCTCTGTCGCGCACTGCCACGCGTTACTGCCTCACACACATCAGACTTCCCTGCTGGAACTGCTGGTATTCATATTCAAACTTGTGTAACAAACATTAAAATTCTACTTATACAAGGAAAATAAAACTCATTTTAAATGTAGGTTTTTAACATTCGCATCAGAAACTTACTTGCAGTAGTGACAGTGAAATCCAACAACACAAAAAGTTATTCCAAAAACTGATTCGTAACTCCTCAGAGAAAGCGCTGGAAGGTCCAGGAATCACTTGCAGTTCTTATGAGAGATGTCTCGATTGTTGCTCAGCTCTGTTTATTCCACGGCTGTTTTGAATATTCATTTTACTCCCTCGCAGCAGCGCGCGGATTCGGCATGTGAGCAGGGATAAGTCACCTTCTCTCCCGGCCGTTACTTCAACAACTGCAGCTCTGAGAGTCAGGAGAAAGCAAGTAAACTCTCACAAGACACAGGAGGAGAGAGAGAGAGAGAGAGAGAGAGAGAGAGAGAGAGAGAGAGAGAGAGAGAGAGAGAGAGAGAGAGAGAGAGAGAGAGATGTGTGTGAGTGACGTCATCAACGCAAACACTCGCTCACTGTAGGCGCGCTGGTGTGGAGTGTATAATTGAAAACACATTGACTGCTCACTCAGTGAATTTTATGAGCTGTGAGTGAACTTCCTTTCTAACCGTGTGTATATTATCTATCTATCTATCTATCTATCTATCTATCTATCTATCTATCTATCTATCTATCTATCTATCTATCTATCTATCTATCTATCTATCTATCTATCTATCTATCTATCTATCTTAAATTCAGTTATTGTGATGTATATCAATCGACCTTACAACTTTAAGTAGTTCTACATTTATTCATTTAGCAAATACTTGGACTAATATGGATAAAATCACTTCAAATCATCAGATAGTTGTAGAATATAGATGCTCTGTTAATGTTTTATTTTTTTAATAATTAATTACATTAATTTTCCCCTTTTTGTCGTCCAAGCATATCAAGGGAGGCAAGAGTGTCTCAAAGCATATTTACACAGCAAAGGTGGCACAGGAACCAAACCTAAAGTGTCATAAATTTTCAACAATGTGTATTTACATAAAATGTTTAATGAGGCATATCACCTTTACACTTGTATTGTGGGCAGATACAGATCTTCTTTAGGGTCACCTTAAATCGTCTGTGTAAAAATGAAACAATAGTGTCTGGCTGCAGACGTGCTCATGTTCTCTCAGACATGCACTCTCAGGCACATGAGCAAGTGACATCACTGTGAGGGGTGGGGTTAGGTGTATATGTTTAAAGGGCACAAAGTTTTCCCCCTTTTTATGATTTAATATTAATATTATGGTTCTTCTGAGTGTGCCAGTTTAGGTTCAGTTCAAAACATAATTCAGATTTTTTATTATAATGTGTTACAATGTGTCATTTTGGGGGCGTGTACACAGCTTGCTGTTTTAGGGGTGTGTTGCTTCATATGAAAATTAGTTTCAAATTCCTGCCCAACGTAACAAGGGGGCGGAGCCAAGAGCTCCCCCGCTTTGTGTTTGCAACAGACAGGCAGACAGAGAGAAGCAACATGAGTGAGAGGACAAGCGTTCAGCTGTACATGTACGCCTCGGACACAGACCAAGCAGAGAGTACACAATCATTTGTGTCTTTGTATAGTTTTTCAGCCACTGGTTGCTATTTTAAAGTTCAGAGCGTGTTCCACACTGAATTAACTTTAACTGAGGCACCGGATGACCCGCTTAGAGCCGCGACACGGAACACCAGACACGGACATTCGCATGTTATTTAAAATGAAGCTATTCAGATGGCGCTCTGTGGCGCGGCAGAAACATGAAGTGTCCCGAATCCTGGCTGGGCGCCGCGGACAGCCGCCGACTTGAACCTCTGTTGTCTGAACCCTGATAGAAACCTATGTTTAGAATTCTAAAATGCATGGCGCTGCGCGTCGCTTCTGGTGTGCGACCTGCAGGCAAGTTCATTATTTTATTTCCAATGGAGTGACACTCACGTGAGGCAAAGGCGCTTGCACTTTCAGCTGCACCTAGTTAAGATCACACTCACAGGGAGCTTCTGTGACCTCGAGAAATGCAAACGGCTGAAGTTTAAGATAGACGCAATGAAAATAACTAGTTTTCAAACCTACCTACAAACAAACTAAGTTACAAACAATAAATCCAATTACAGCAATCATGTGATGAATGCTGATTTTGTGTTGAGCCCAATGAGCCTTGCATCTAAAAATAGAGCAAGGGTGTTCCTTTAGTAGTGACATTGCTTTGACTCACACGCTGAAAATGGCGGACATGAAACGACAAACTGAGGATTAGGTGACGCGTGCCTGTCAATCAATATTGGTGGGCGGGGGGACCGCACTCCTACATCAAGTTGTGGTCGATCTAAAAACTGCTCCAATTGGTCCACCGTTTTTATGTTGTTAAATTGAAGAAAAAAAAAATGACTTTGTGTGTTTATATCACCCCAATATGACAGTCTATACACTATACTTACACACATGTCTGTCCAAACAGCTTAAAAAGTAGATTTTTCCCTATAGGTGACCTTTAAAGTCAATAGTGTCTGAGAGTGCATGTGCAGTCAGTGTATATTCTGACCCTTCATTGTGTCCTACAAACCCACTCACTGTGTGAAGCGATTAGAATTGCACAATGCTTTCCAAGACTTATATGTTGCTTACAAGTACTTGTATAAATTCTTACTCAATTAAAATTAAAAGTAACAATCTTAAAAGTTACTCGAGTAAAAGTAAAAAAGTGTCTGATGAAAAAAATTACTCAAGTAAATAGTTACTAAATACTTTCCATACATATATATATATATATATATTTATATATATATATATATGTGTGAAGTCAAAATTATTCACCCTCATGTTAGTTTCTTTTTCAAATATTTTACAAATGACATTTAACAGAGCAAGGAATTTTTCACAGTATTTAGAGAAATTCTTACTTGTTTTATATCGGTTAAAATGTTTAAGCATTTTTTTTATTGTCCACAGAACATTAATTTGCCTAATAACACTAACTTGCCGAATTAACCTAGTTAAGCCTTTAAATGTCACTTTAAGCTGTATACTAGTGTCTTGAAAAATATCTAGTGAAATATAATGTACTGTCATCATGGATATGTGTTGTGTTGATAAAGATATTTGTTGTGTTGATAAAATCTTCTTTCTGGCTAATAATTCTGACTTTTATATTTCTTAAAAAAAATTGGTTTAAATATAACATTTTTAATGGCTAACAGTGTAAATGACTTGTATGTGCTGGGCTGGGCTAATCAGTTATTCCATTAAACAGCAGTTTCTTTAGTTATACATTAATTTAGTTACCATTAATAAGGTTCAAACTGGGATAATTTTAACACTTACCACTTACCACTTTTTTCAGGTTGGAGCTGTCATTCATGTATGTTGCATTGTCAGTTCGATGTACAGTGTGGATCGCATTATGAAACTATTCTTGTTGACATCTTGAACTTCAGGCTGCGGGTGACCAGGGGCCGTATGTATAAAACTTCTAAGAAAACACTCTTAATCTTAAACTTTGATTTAAGTGTCAAAAAATTCTTAGTAAGAAGTAGGACTTTTTTAAGAGTAGGAGACTTTTATAAAGAATCTAAAAGCAACTTTCAGTAAAGTTTGAGACTGATTTTTAAGTTATGACTTAAGTGTTGTAAATCAAGGACTACAATGATTGAAACACAAAATGGCTGACCTTGACCTCTGTATCAGCCTATCAGGAGCCTGCAAGGATGAAGTCACTGCAGCACAACACGATTCACTGATGTATTAATGCAATAAAATTATTCAATAATTTAAAATGTCATTAAGAAGTAGTTTTGCATTATGTAAAAAAAATACAAATAAGTACATGCATTTTTCACAATCTTGCACAAATTGATTGATTGCATGGAGAAATGTGATGCTGCTTAAATCATTAAGCTGATAAATCACATAATTGTAAAATACACTCTTAGCTGTATATAAAAAAAGACCAAAGTTTAAAACTCTTAAAAATGGATTCAAAAAGAAAACCAAACTGGTCCAAGGAGGAAATTGTTCATCTAGACATCCAGGGGGAACATAATTTTGTTCAAATAACCCAGTGAGGCCACTCTCTGAAAGAGCCCGAGCATCATGTGTTGACCCTGGCAATTTTGGCACAAGATCCAGGATCTTGTAATTGGCATCAAATACAACTTCAACATAGATGTTCTGTGAAATCCTTTTTTATTGACATACTGTATGACTCCTCATTTAGAGTCGGAACAATGATGTGAACACGAGTGCCATCAATGGCTCCAACAACTCCAGGGAAGCCCGCAATCCTCACATAAGCTGCTTGCTTTTGCTGTATAGTTTGGAGGTCACTTTGGAAAAACTCATTATTGCCTTAATTTCTTCAGTTAAGGCATTGTTTCATAGTGTGAGAAGTTATTGCATTTCTTACTATACAAGTTTCAAAAAGAATACCTTCATGATCAAACGTTTTAGCAACTCCCTGTCATAATTGCAACGCATTTTTTTGTTCTTGAAAGGTGCGTGGTCTCCTCTCTGCTGCCATTTTGTTACTCCTTACTAGGTTAAGATACACTCCAAACACTCCTAAATAATTTAGGAGCTGAGACCAAGTCTTAACACTTTAGAAAATTTATAAATCACACTTATTCTTAAGTCTAGAAATAAAAGTAAAATGAAGCCATTCTTAGAATTTTGACACAGTTAAGAGTAAAATTCTACACTGAGCAGCTTTATACATATGGCCCCTGGTCCGATAAACTCACGGCACAGACAGCTAACTGTCCTCTTAGAACCACAGAAGGCCATGGCGTGACCGCAGTATAAACGTGCATATCCTACTTGACTTCAGCCATCATTCCAACACAGGTGCACGCTCTAACCGAAAGCGGTAGACGCGTCTCTGTGGCACCCTCTTGCTACACAACCTCTCCAATGCGGCACCTTGATGTACCTGCTCTTTCTGGAAAATTTCTACTAAGTATAGCTCATTTATTTTCATTATTATATTTGTATATATATATATATATATATATACATTTTTATATTTAATAAAATATATATTTTTTTTATTTTTTAAACTTAATTTGTTAAGAAAGCTTTATATGAGTGTCAGGATCAATGTATATAAATGAGATGCAGAAACCTACATGAATGTGCTCCACGCAGGTTTCTGCATCTCATTTGTATACACTATGAACAGCAGCTACGCTAATTATTCTCTTTATTCTCTATTTCCACCAGGGGATACTCATCCCGAGGCCCTCAGACTATGCAGCGCCACTGATTCGATCCAAGACCAGCGACGAGATGAACCCAAGGTTTCCATAACCTGGACCATGCCGTATCCTGAGCAGCTGCTGTGGTGGTCATGGAGGAGCGGAGAGCATTAGACTGTTCGCTGTTCGTGATTCCTGTGACACTCCAGGGACAGACGAGTCTTCGCTAAGGTCCAGTTTCCATCCTCCAGTGCCTTGACTGCAGATCTGCACAAGACGTTTGGCCAGAGGAGAAATGTTCGTGCCCAACTGAGCCTGGTTTTTCTTGAGTTTTTTTTTTTATTTTTCACTTTGGCCGGTTGGTGAAGTTTTTTCCTCGCCGCTGTCGCCACTGGCTTGCATGGTTTGGGAGCTGCGCATCGATGGATTGGTCTGCAGTGTTTGGACTCTCAGTAGTGATAATTAAACCACACTGAACTGAGCTAAACTGAACTGAACTTAAACTCTGAAAACTGAACTGACACTGTTTCAATTTACTATGATCTTCTATGTGAAGCTGCTTTGAATTGAATTGAATTGAATAAATGTAATCTCTTTTTAGCATATTCAACAAGAACTGGAACAGTATTGACATGCCATTCAACATCTAGTAGCCTGAAGACTGATGTTTCAACTCCTAGAATTTGTGTTTATTGTTTTGTGTTTAATAGGTCAATTCATGGATATTTATTTTCTTTTTTTGTGCCCTCTCGTTTTCCCCTTATTTTTTCATGCATTCGTTATACACTTAAATTTGATTCATAATTCCATTATTGTTTAAAAATGAACTATAGTTTGTAGAGGCTGTATTCTGCTTCATTTGTACTGTAAATATTTTGTTGCTATTGCAATAAATAAATAAATAAATAAATGATCATATGATGTCATCATGACTGCTGCAACTTTGAGCCCCAAAAAGGCTTCAGTTAAAGATTCACTGATTGAAATGATCCAGTCAGAAAAAATTTTTGGTTCATGATTCACTGATTGAAATGATCCAGTCAGAACAAGGCTTCAGTTTAAGATTCACTGATTTAAATGATCCAGTCACAACAAATTTTTGGTTCATGATTCACTGATTCAAATTATCTAGTCAGAAAAAGTTTTCAGTTAACGATTCACTGATTCAAATTATCCAGTCAGAACAAGTCTTCAGTTAACGATTCACTGATTCAAATGACCCAGTCAGAACAAGTATTCAGTTAAAGATTCACTGAATCAAATTATCCAGTCAGAACAAGTCTTCAGTTAATGATTCACTGATTCAAATGATAGCGTAAGAGTGAGTAGCGGGTGGCTCAGTGGTTAGCACTGTTGCCTCACAGCAAGAAGGTTGCTGGCATTTCTGTCTGGAGTTTGCATGTTCTACCTGTGTTGGCATGGGTTTCCTCCGGGTGCTCTAGTTTTCCCCACAAGTCCAAAGACATGCACTATAGGTGAAATGGATAAACCAAATTGGCCATAGTGTATGTGTGTGAATGAGTGTGTATGGATGTTTCTCAGTATGGGTTGCAGCTGGAAGGGCATCTAAAAGCAAGCTTTTATACAAGATTTTCTTTTCTAATATTGCATTGTATAACATAAATAAAGTACTGCTTCCATTCCATGTGCATATGAGAACATAATACTCAAAAACGATTAAGCAAAATAATAATATGGAAGTTGCTTCAACCAAGGAAACCACTGCAGCTCTTTTCCCTCTAAATAATAAATTACTTTCTCCCCTGAGTGGCGGACAGCACATACAATAACAAACACTCTCATGTTGTCTTACATTTAGTTGCCTGTAATAATAAATGACGAACAAAAATGATGCTTATTTGCTGTTATCTGAATGGTTGAATTTGGTCATCAAAAACTAACAGCAAAGACACTGAAATTATGTGAGATTTCTGTACATGCATAAAGACAATATAATTTATTTACAATTATCTGTTGTCTCACACAAGGTTTAAGTAACATTTTATGTAAACTCAAGGATAGTGCTCACACACATTTAAATGCGACACTAAATTGACCTGCAAGATTGGTATTTGCTGACATTTGCCTCACAGAAGGACAAAAAGGTTGCCGGTTCGAGCCCCGGCTAGGTAAGTTGTAATTTTTCGTGTGGAGTTTGCATGTTCTCCCCGTGTTGGTGTGGGTTTTCTCTGGGTGCTCCGGGTTCCCCCTCAGTCCAAAGACATGTGCTATAGGTGAATTGGGTAAGCTAAATTGGCCATAGTGTATGTGTGTGAATGAGTGTGTATGGATGTTTCCTAGTGATGGGTTGCAGCTGGATGGGCATCCGCTGCATAAAACATATGCTGGATAAGTTGGCGGTTCATTCTGCTGTGGCAACCCTAGATTGATGGAGGGACTAAGCTGAAAAGAAAATGAAGAATGAATGTTATTTCATTATTATTATTATTATTATTATTATTATTATTATTATTATTATTATTATTATTATTAAGTAAACGATCAAATAAATAAACACTGACACAAAAATCAAACACACTAATTAACCAACCAACAAACTAACTAAAGAACTAGCTAATTTAATCAATAATAAATAAATGATATTTGAGTTGGTTTGACTGCTTCAAGGTTTCTGCAGGTTTCATCAAGTCAAATGTAAGACTATTTAAGACCTTTTTACGACAATCGCTAAGCTAAAACACTAAGGATTTTTTAATGGCCCAGTTGTAGTTTTTTGTTTGTTTTTATTTGCTTGCCACACAAAAAAAATAAAAAATTATTTCTTAGCCACATATTTGAATGTGTCAGACCAAGAAAACCGTAGTCAAGTCCCGAACCATGCAAGCCAGTGGTGACAGTGGTGAGGAAAAACTTCACCAATTGGCTAAAGTGAAGGATTACCATTTCTCCTATGGCAGCTTGTGCAGAGCTGCAGTCTAGGCGCCAGAGGCTGCAGAACGCTGGACGTCCATCGTGGAGAAGCTGCAGGTGGGAATGGTTACTGGCTGGCGTAGAGGCTGACCCTTCAGGATCAATGCGAGGACTTTTCTGTCACTGGGGTCTTCCAGGGATCGGTCTCATGCTCTCCACTCCTCCATGACCACAACAGCAGCTGCTCAGGAAACAGCCTGGTCCAGGATTTTGGAAACTTCGGAAATAATAATAAAAAAGACTAACATAAGCGCAGATGCCGTTCAAAGTATACTGTCTTTTTGGGAAGTGTCCCCGGCTGCGGTTGCCCTAAATAATGCAGACTAGCATTTCTTTAGAGGATTTGAATTTTAGCAGCATTTGTGTTTTATGTGTATGCTAATGCAAAGAGATGTGTCTTTAATCTAGTTTTAAACTGACACAGAGTGTGTCTGCTTCCCGAACTGTGCTAGGAAGGCTGTTCCAGAGTTTAGGCATTTTAAGACTTTAAAATGAATGAAAATAAAATAAAATAAAAGGGTTTACAGGGTTAAAATCCCTGGAAATAATGTCCCTGATAACAACCACAGATATGTCACTAAAACACTAAACCACTTACTCAGCTTTTTTGTTGTTGTTGTTGGAGGATAAACACAGTTTCATGTTGCATCAAACGCAAAAAAAAAGAAATAAATAATAAAAAATCATGTCTTTGCTCCAGTGAGATTTTATGACATGAACATAGATAAATTCTAAAGTGCAATTAGTCATTTGAGTGAAACTGAGATTAGATTTCCTCTGAAGACGTAGCATCTGACTTACAGCTGCGCTTTAACAAGCTCTCCCTCTTTTTATAAACTGTCGAGCTTCAAGCCAACAGCTCCAGTGTTTCTTCCTGCAGTAAACATTGTTAGATTGTCTGTTCAGCACATTCATAACATCAAAATGTCAAATGTCTCCTCAGTGACCCGTGATGACCAGTGCTTTGCCTTTTACTGAAAACAAGTAATAAAGTTATCAGTTTACTGCAAACAGATAAAAACCAACAGATACATAAATAGACTCAAAAAGAAAAAAAATTACATTTGCTGTTTGTTCAGACTACTTAACCAATTTAGTGTGTGTCCATTACAATAGAGATCACATGTCAGTCCATGTTTTTTTTTTTTTTTTTTTTTTGGTTCCTGAGCATTTTACCTAAAGTCTGCAGTCTAGGAGAGTGGACGATTGTCATCCAATCAAATGGTGGTAAGATGTATCGGCATGTAATTTGAAAAAAAATCCGCTACTCTGAAAAGCAGCATGGCATCACTTCACTCCAGACACATTTACAATGTTTTAATTGATATGTTTGCCAATATTTCAGATTGTATGTAAAAAAAAGTTTGAATAAAATTTGCGCATGCTAATTAAAGTTTAAAATCTTTTGTAACATTGCAAGCTAATATGTCTGTACATTAGTATGTACAATGGGTTCAAGATCTGCCACTGAAAATAAATCTTCAGTAATGCTGATTAAACTGATTAATATTTACAGATCTTAAAGTTCTTGATCATATAACAGATGGAAATATCTAAGATGTGGACATTATGTGGAGTGATGGGGAAGATGAAGATAAAGTTTGTTATAAACAAGAAGCAATCTATACAACAAAAACCTCAAAATTAAGGAAAAAATTTTAATGGTAATGTTTGTGATTTTGAAAATAAATTTTAAGATTATACCAGCGTGTTTTATTTTATTTTTATTATATTTATTTATTTTTTTTTTTTTTGTATTTTATGTTGGTATAATGTTCGGGTAGTACAGCTGTTCTGACCTGATGTTCACTGAAATGAAGAAAAATATATATACTTGAAGGGTGTTGAATTGTTATTATTAGAATTTGGTCTCATTTATAGGGGTCTCAAAATTTTTAAAAACATACTTTAACATTATTCAGAATCTTGGTCTGAAGGGGTTAAAATGAGCAGAAACAACACAATTTGCACAGTTTTTTTGGGACAACTTAATTGTTTTATGGTCAATCCACTTAAATTTGTAAAGGAAAAACTAATAAGCTAACTTAATTCCTTCATGTTGTCCTGTGTGGAACCCAGCATTTTCTAGTGTACAGTATAAGCATTAGACAAAACAAGCAGTTTAATTTTATTTTCCAGTGTAATGCTTTATTAACACATGCACTTGAGAATCAAAATATAATTTATTTTCTTTTTTTCTCTTGTTACCTTTTTTTTTTTCATTTTACACATATCTTATAAACTAGCAGTTTTGTTTGTTTGTTTTAGAACACTGTCACCAAATATCATATCTTCATTTATTACAAAGTTCATTCATTAATTCATTTTCTTAGTCCTTTTATTAATATGGGGTAAAATACATGAAAGCAAGTGCCTTTTTAACGGGGAGAACAATCGAGCACATGCTCTAGTAACCTAAACAGTGTGTATCTGATGTGAATAAAGCACACCGTCCAATTGTTTTTTTTTTTACCAATTATGTTTTATTTTATCTTACCCAATTCACCTATAGCGCATGTCTTTGAACTTATGGGGGAAACCGGAGCACCTGGAGATAACCCACATGAACAGGAGGAGAACATGCAAACTTCACACAGAAATGCTAACTGACCCAGCCGAGTCTCGAACCAGCGATCTTCTTGCTGTGAGGCAATCATGCTACCCACAGTGTCACTGTGCAGCCCTTATTACAATGATCACCTAAAAAAAGAAACATTTTCAATCCTTTACTCACTTTGCTGAACACAAAAGAAGAAATTCTGTAAAATGTCGGAAACATATTTTTTTCCTTATATGAAGGAGTCAGTGGTTAGAGCTTTTCAATTTTCTTCAAAAAGTCTTCTTTTGTGTTCAACAGAAGAAAGGAAAGAAGGTTTGGAACAACTTGATGGTGACTAAATTATGGCACTGATTTCATTTTTGGTTGAACTATGACTTCAAATAGGCTACATAATAAAATGAGTTAATAAATAAAATCGAACATAGACTGTAATAAAATTATATGACAAAAAGCCATCACAACAAAAGCTTTTATGTTACTTTAAATTATTTTAATAAGTTTTTTTTTTAAGTTATGCAAAGTTTGACTTAATATTTTTAGCCAGTGTGACTGACATGAGTTGAGATGACTAGAAAAAAACAATTGATTAAACTAAAAGGGCAGTAAGAAGTTTTTCTTTACAGTGTATTTAAGTGTTTGCGTGCACTGCATCAACGAATTAGAAATCTCCTTCACACCGAACACGATTTTTGCTTTGAGAGGTGCCTTTTTTTGAATGATTTATGTGCCCTGCGCACCTTGCGTTTTGACCACCTACTGCACCGTGAGTTTTTGTCATTGCACTCTGTTCGCTTGCAGTTGAAAAAAAGTCAACTCTGAGAGGAAAAAGCGTGTTTCGTCAAGACAACTACAGAGTCTTTTGAAGATGGAGGAGACATTGGTGGTTGCTGTTTTGAGTTAGCGGGTGCTGCATGACTCCCAAATCTTGAATATCACAATATTATTACATATTTACATTATATTAATGTCAACAGCGGCAGCATGGTGGCGCAATCACCTCACAGCAAGAAGGTCACTGGTTCGAGCCTTGACAGGATGAGTTAGCATTTCTATGTGGAGTTTGTTTGATCTCCCTGGGCTGCATGGTGGCATGATGGGTAGCACGTTCGCCTCACATCAAGAAGGTCATTGGTTGAAGCCTCGGCTGGGTGAGTTGGCGTTTGTGTGTGGAGTTTGCATGTTCTCCCCACGTTCGCGTGGGTTTCCTCTGGGTGCTCCGGTTTCCCCCACAGTCCAAAGACATGTGGTATAGGTGAATTGGGTAGACTAAATTGTCCGTAGTGTATGTGTGTGAATGTTTCCCAGTGATGGGTTGCAGCTGGAAGGGCATCCGCTGTGTAAAACATATGCTGGATAAGTTGGCGGTTCATTCAGCTGTGGTGACCCCGGATTAATAAAGGGACTAAGCCAAAAAGAAAATAAATGAATATCAACAGCAACACTCTTCTACAATACCCAGCTGATTCAGTTATTGCCTTGCATCATAAATAGCGCACAATGCTTCTTTTTTTATTGTCAACAAAAAAGGCAGTGTGGTGCATCTCATGTTTTTGGAACATAAAAGCATGTTAGGTGTGCCCCTTTAAAGCCATTGTTTATAAAGTCAAAACATCCCAGGTAGCAAAGAATTCTGGTCCAGATTTGGCATAAAGATGGCATAGCAGGCATTCATCCAGCACTAGCATACAGCATGTGGGCCTAACATGGTCCAGGTTTGATATAGGTGGTATCATCCTTAGTACTGAGTTCGCACTGCAGGATTTTCAAAGTAGTAGTGTCACAGATGTTTTCATACTGCATGACTATCTGGGGTAGCATTTCGTCGCTGCATTGTTTACACAGAAAAATGGATCGTCGACAGAGGGCTTCACACTGCATGACTTTAAAAAAGAAAGAATTGTTGACACCTTTGTCCAAACTACGTCTCACAACCAAACACATGCGTGAAGTGACATGGAAACAACGTGAGGTCACCTAGGACACCTTTTGTTATTAACTACATTATGAGAAATAAGCCTTTAGTGGTGTAGAAAATTTACTTATTTTGCTCACCTGGGTTTGAAGGGAATGAGCAATTTCTCCTCAAATTTTTTTCTTTTTTGATCCGGTTGTAATATTGCTGAGATTACACGTCAAACAGACACAGATGCTCCTGACAAATTTACACTAGTTTTTCCTCCATTTCTGGGGTCCAAATAAACTGAAAATGAGCACTTTTAACATCTCACCCAACCTCCCGCTAACCTGCAGAGACCCACACTAGTGGATGCTGCTCTCTTATTGGCTGTAGGTAATCACCGTTGTTTTCAATCAGACAACATTTCACAAGGCAAGATTTGAATCACAGACAGGTCCAGATATTTAGCATACCAAAAATATTGTGGATGTCGGCGACTCATAGGCGATTCTCTCAGATAGTGTCTTAGGACACACACTGTGTGATTGTTAGTCGCGTAAACGAGCACAGATTTGCCTGTGATTTCAGGCATTTGTCCGCGATATCTCAAAACCAGTCGTCGAGTCAAAATTGGGGCTAAAATCATGCAGTCTGAACTCAGCATAAGGCAGCACACAAGTCTTGGGCCAGATATCAAATGTAGTATTTGGACCAGATGTTAAAAATGTATATGGTGGCCATGTAATCTTGATCTATTTTAAAATACATTTAAAATATTTTTGAATAAAGAAACATTTCTACCAATTACCCAGATCTCACCTTGATGGGTTTATCAAATTCATTGCAGTCGCGACAAACCAACATATCTGGATCAGTTCAGGCCCAGTTATGGACTATTACCTTGGTTGAGACTTGGCCCAGATATGGTCCATGTTTGGCCCTTGTCTGGAAGCCAGACTTTGTCCAACCATGTACTGTAATTCACTTTGAAAAAAAGTTCTATGTGGGATTAAAAACACTCTAAAAAATGCTAGGGTATTTTAAGCCAGTTCTGGGTGTAATAGGGACTAATCCAACTCCTCTGTTAATTTTTTTTAATTAAATTAGTAGGACCGAATTTGAATAAAAATAAATTGGGTTAGTCCATATTTTACCCAATTTGAGTTTAAATAACAGATAATTAAAAAAATAACCCCTAATATCAACTAAATAAATGTGAAATAAAAAAAGAGTTTATCCTATTATCATGACAGCACCAGCATTACAGCACCAGCATGAAACTGAAATCACAGCCACGATTTCCTCATTCCTCCAGGCATGTCATAACTCAATTGGCTTCTTACTCCATTTTCTTCTTTTTTATTTTTATTTTGCAGTGGGAGTATGGACATTTCCAAACATGTATTTGTAAAGGGGAGTTGACAGTAGACCTGGAGCCTTTTGGCTGAACAGTTGGAACAAGAGTTCAGGACACAAACGCTGAGAGCGAGAGGAAACAGGAGGTCAAATGGTGGAGGGTTGGAAACCTTCCGGACTGCTGTCAGAGACTGATTAAATAAACCCGAGATACAGTGAAATGAAAGAGGACCTTTACTGAAGGCGTCTTTGAATGGTTTACTGGCATCTCTAGTAAACACATGCTCTTGCAAAGAACTGGGTCAAACAAGACTAATGAGTCGACTCCCACATGCGTGCTGTAATAAGTTTGTCAAGTGAAAAGACGTGACGCTAACATCTCACAAACAAGACCTGCTGTCCATAAAACTGTCAATTCCAGCAAAACAGGTCTCTAGAAGCAGATAGTGTGGTTGAATGCACTTTAGTTATTTGAGTTTGAAGGGAGTAGACATATGGCCAATAGTGGTAATCTGATTACAAGTTGTAATAGTTTTTATGCAGTTAAAAACATACAATTCGGTATTTTATCACAATTGATTTTAAATCATTAGCTTACTGTCTCAAACACCTAGGCAAGGCAAGGTAAGGCAAGGCAAGTTTATTTTTATAGCACATTTCATACACAATATTAATTCAAAGTGCTTTATATAAACATGAATAAAAGAAACAAGATTAAGAAAATAAAAACAACAAAGAATTAAACTGATTAAAACAGATAAAAACAGACAAAAAGTGTTTTTAAAAGGTTTTAAAAGAATGAAAAAGAAAAGAAAGACATAATAATGCGATCTGTCGGGCATAGCACAGTGCTCAATCAGTAAAGGCACAGCTAAATAGATGTGTTTTAAGTCTCACTGTACAACTACAAATCTGTCATGGAAATGGACTTCAAATCCCATCATGCACCTCACACACACACCAGTTTCTAGTTCCCTCCCTGATTACACACACACACAGCTGGTAACTCATCATGAACTAATTATCTGGACTATATATTTACCTCTCAAACACACACATTGTCTTGTTTGTTTGCTGTAACATTTCTAAGCGTTCTCTTGTCTAGTCTTGGCCTGCTTTTGATCTTTTCATTATTTTCTTGTGTACCTGTATCAACGATTTTGCTTGTGACCACAACTATGATTTTGGATTACCTTTATGTATCTGTTTGTTATTGTTTGACAATTGCCTGCCTGACGCAGCTAATAAAGAAACTGCATTTGGACCTTACCTATACTTTATAGCCATTTTGCAATTTAACTTAGTTGAAACCTTTGTTTACTCTGAACATGTATATACAATAAAGCAAAACAGCAATTTTTTTTTTAGTTATTATACTTGTTAATATAATCTTTGTTGTATCTTAGATCAATACAGACACTTTTCACATGCACTGGGTTTCTCGGCTGTGAAAGCTATCATAGTTGGGTAAATTTAGAGTGCAGTGACTGGGAAAGTACAATATATATATATATATATATATATATGTATATATATATATATATATATATATATATATATATATATATATATATATATATATATAAATACATACACACACACAGTTGAAGTCAGAATTATTAGCCCCCCTGAATATTTCTTTCCCAATTTCTGTTTTATGGAGATTAAAACATAATAGTTTTAATAACCCATTTCTAATAACTGATTCATTTTGTCTTTGAAATGATGACAGTTCATGACATTTTACTAGATATTTTTCAAGACACTTCTATACAGATTAAAGTGACCTTTAAAAGCTTAACTAGGTTAATTAGGTTAACCAGGCAGGTTAGGGTAATTAGGCAAGTTATTGTATAATGATAGTTTGTTCTGTAGACTATCGAAAAGAAAAATATGGCTTTAAGGAGCTAATAATTTTGACAAAAATGGTGTTTAAAAACTGCTTTTATTCTAGCCAAAATAAAACAAATAACTCTCAAATAACTCTGTTAAACCTTATTTTGGAAATATTTCAAAAAGAAAAAAAATCAAAGGGGGGGCTAATAATTCTGACTTCAACTGTGTATATATATATATATATATATATATATATATATATATATATATATATATATATATATATATATATATATATAATTGTGTTTGCTGAAGTAATACAAGAGAAATTCTATGATAACGTTTTCAAGACTTTAAAAAAAAGGAATAAAAAATATTTATATAGCGCCTTTCATAATATAGATTAGTGTTTCACAATATAGATAAGTTAGTTTAGTGTGATTTAAATTTCACTGCTGAAAGTTTAAACACTGGAGAGCAAATCCACTGAAGCGCAGTTCCACACGTCCCAATCCAAGCTAACCAGTGGCGACAGTGGCGAGAAAAAAACTTTTCACCAGTTGACGAAGGGAAGGGGAAAATACCTTGAGAGAAACTAGACTCTGTTGGGCACGACCATTATTCTTCAGGCCAAACTTCTTGTGTGGAGCTGCAGTCTGGGCGCCGGAGGCTGGAGAAGCTGGACGTCTATTGTGGAGAAGCTGCAGGTGTGAGTAGGGCATCGGCGGGAGGTCAGGCTGGCCCACAGGATCAATGCGGGTTCTCGATTGTCACAGTGGTCTTTCACGAATCAGTCTCATCCACAATCCTCAATCTCATTCTAGGTACTACCAAAAGCCCTGAGTTTTGAGATCCTAAAGAGCAGGTTGGATTGTAGCGAGACAAAGTTGGCTAGATAAACAGGAGCTAGATTATTTAAAGCAGGGGTCACCAATCTCGGTCCAGGAGGGCCGGTGTCCCTGCAGGGTTTAGCTCCAACTTGCCTCAACACACCTGCCTGGCTGTTTCAAGTATACCCAGTAAGACCTTGATTAGCTTGTTCAGGTGTGTTTGATTAGGGTTGGAGCTAAAATCTGTAGGACACCGGCCCTCCAGGAACAAGTTTGGTGATCCCTGATTTAAAGCTTTAGAACAATGTCAAATGTCCTGTCCTGTCCATAGATGCTGCATTATGCCTGATTCACACTAGCAGTGACTTTTTGTAGCTGGCTGTTGCTCTGGGTGGCGACCAGCTTCAAACGCAACCGGTCTCTGAGCGAGCTGAGAGAGGATCATGTGAGTTCTACTCGTGCTCCTAATGGCTGTCACTTAAGAAAGTCTCTCTTCTTTTGCATAGTTGAAGGATTCTCAACTTTGTCGTGTCACTCGATGCGCCCACCTGGTCACCAACGGTCGCTCTCACTCGCGTAGACAGAGGTTGGCGGAAGTCGCTCGCTCTCCGTTAAAATGAACTTGTCAAAATGAACTCCGTTGAAATGAACTCCGTTGAAAAAAGCCTGTCAATTTGCCATTGCGAGTCGCTTGTAGTGTGAATGAGGCTTAAGAAACACCTCACACAAGTGGTTAATTCTTTTTTTGTAATTTGATGAAAAGATTATATAATACATACATAAATACATAGAAATGTTCATATGTTTATTTAAAAAATCTAAATATCAAAAACTTTAAAAGATTTAATGACTGATGACTGTTGATGAACGTTAAACGCATTATACCAGTCTTGTGAAAAGTTTATTGTGATAATACCATTATACTTTGATTTGATGGCCTTAAAAGACATTGAGCGCTCAGTGCTGACTGTGAAACGCCCACTTATTGGCTCAATATGCTGCAGGCACTCAAAAAAAAGCAGCGGTACCATTGACAACAACAGAAAGCAAAGTTGACATTCAACCTTATAATAATGTAATAGGTGGGTGTGGCTTTGGGGCTTCGTCTTTTTATTTCCACAATTCTCTCTTCTTTAATTATTTTGTTTTGAGCAATCTTGCGTCCGTGTTTTCTACTTCAACATTACACTTACAAGAAGTAACATTAGGGACAATTACAGTAATCAAGAATGCAAGTACCCTACATGTTAAAGTACTTGAATGTGTAATCAAAGTAGACAAATATTTATTCCCCTCTAAATAAATAGATACAATACAATGCAATACAATACAATACAAATAAAAGTTAAAAATTAGTTTAAAGGCTTAGTAGGTGATCTGCTAAAATGCGAACCGTTAGCATAATAGCTTCGAAAACACAGTCCCTCCCCGGCCGTCCAAAGCCATGCCTTCTTATATTATGAATGCACACCTTAAAAATGGCAGTAGACGATCTACAAGATCATGTCATTAGCCAGTTAGAAAACTTTATACTACTTTATAATACTACAGTTCTGAAAGAAAACTGTATTATATCTAGCACGTTTTCACTTGTGTAGCAAGCAAAACTTGTCCTAAAGCGACTATTGTGTGTTTATTGATTGGCTGGCGGCATGCAGGAACTACACTTATTACTAAGCCATACTTACATGCTATTTCAGAGCAAATATTCAAAGTAGCATGATAAACAATATAGGAGCGGCATCACGGGTTGTTATTGTTCAACAACAAAATCTACATCAGCTTTGCGTGACTAGTTTTAAAACATAAAATTACCTCTCTAAAAGAAATAGTTAGCTATGGTGTCAACCTTCCTCCAGCCATTAAAAGTTACTCCAATATTGATTCAGGTTTTTAAAGTTTTGATTCAGCATTTGTTTTTAACGCTGTCTCTCTAGTGTGCACGTGAACTCGCAAACGGCGGATCTGTTTGCATAAACAGGGGTGCACAGATGTACAAATGTTTGGTCTACTTATCAGAATTATGGGAATTATCGACCTGACATTTTTTAATATAAAAATACAAATAAATACATTTAAATTATTTAATTTAATCGTTACAACTGGAATGCAAAGAGACTTTAAACCAGCACAACAAAAAATGTTTCTGAAGACAATGCACCTTTAACTAACTAAATACATTCCAAGTTCCTGTCTGGGTTGTGGGTAACACTTTACTTGTTAGTACATGTTGTTGGTTATGGTATTAATTAAGAAGTTTAAGAATAAAGTAAACAACATGAACTCATGAGCTGTTAATGTATAATTATGACTTTACTTGGAGGGGCACATCAAAATTAACTCATGTTACTGTTCATGTTGATGTTGACTGAACACTTTTCTGTTGTTATTCAGTGTAAACGCACTATGGATGGTGCATAAGGTGTTCATGAGTAGTTAAAAATGGGTTAATGATGGTGTGCTCTATCATATAAAGTCACTGAATAAATATACATTAACACATCATGATTTCATGATGCTTAAATTAAGCATAAACTAATGTGGTAATTGATACATTAATTAACAAACAATCATGTACTAACAAGTAATTAAGGTAGACATTATTCACACATGAACTCATGTGACTCATGTTGTAGTTAAAGCTAGTTCATGATTAGCGCATACATTCTCATCATTAGTTCATAATAAAGTAATGTTTAGTTTACATATTAAAACATTATTATTCATGTACTATTATTGTAGTAAGTTGCAGTTTTTAAGAATTAGCATTTCTAAACTAACATGTAATACATGTTTTCTACTTAAACATTCCTTGCAGGATTTGAGCTCTTCACTGTGAGGGTTATAGGGAGCCATTGGCTGACTCATGGAGCCTCGTTCTTTACAGATGTTTGTTATTGAGTCAGTGAGGTCAGTAATCACATTCTCACTGCATGTTAGTGATACCTCACCCTGGGTGTGTCTTGAGGGTCACGGCAGGACTGGCGAATCCCTTTGAAGCCCATCGCAACTCCCAATCCCACCATCTTGTCAGTTTACTCGCAGATTCAAAGGAATTTCTGAGTTAATACCTTCCATGTAGGCACACATAAACTAGGGTGCTTCAATCTTACCATTCTAACTCTTTCTGTTCTCAGTTGGGGAAAAATCGAAGAGAGATGCTTGCTTGCAAAAAACATAAAACAGGATCTTCAAAGACATCTGATGTCTGAACTGTATTACCTGAAGTGTCTACATGGTTTTGATCAAACAATCAATTCACAAGGTGAGCAAACCAGTGCTACGCAGGCATCAAATACGTAAAAAGTATTCACCATGTTACATAAAGCTACTGATTCCTTTTAAGCAAAAATATACACATATATTATTTAATTACATAGTTACTACATATTAATTACTATTTGGATTTTGTAATTTGTAAAAACATCATTGAAGTTGGGTCGATTTACCATGAACTAATAAGAAACATCTAGCAACCACTTAACAACCAACAAAATTACCATGAAACCACTGACTGTTTTTGCATAGTCAATAAATAACCATGTTTTAATAAGAGAATTCAGTTTTACTTTCGTTAATGTGTGTGACATCATCACGTGTGTGACATCATCATTTTTAACCCAAGAGAAAAGATAACAAACAATGTTAACTACTAAGTTTGTTGCTTCAGTATCTAAAATTACAAATGGAAAAGGATGGAAAAGCCATTATTTGACACAAAAAAGCCCTGTTATTTGGAGGAAAATGTGGTGTAGTTTGACATAAGGAACCAATTAACCCCCCTCTTTACCCCCAACCCCCATACCCTACTCTACCTCTGTCTCAGCCATCCTGGAGAGAGAGCAGAGGAACTTGTTGGCAGCAGACAAAATCACCAGATTATGAACAGCAGCCTTTTTTCGTATCATGGTTTGACAACAATATGATACAACAATCTTATTTATTCATTTATTTTTCATATTTTTATTTGCTTATACTTATCTGGTAATCTATGCAATCATATATATATATATATATATATATATATATATATATATATATATATATATATATATATATATATATATATATATACAACCCCTCACAAGTCTCTTATTTAAATGAATATTTTCTGAAGCAAGCAATAAAACCCAACAGTGAACTTTATCAAGTGAAATGAGTGTAGTTAACTCAAAATTGATGAAAAGTTAATTCTACTCATTTGAAAAGAGTTTTGAACTCAGTGTTGAAGGTATTAAGTTAATTAAATACTTCATTACTTCAACTTAAATGGAGTGAGTTCACAGTACTCATATAGATTAGTTTTTTTTTACTCAATTGGTTTGTAGCAATCGGTTTCCTCAGATGGTTTGAGTTGCCTTAACTTTTTGGGCTTTACAGTGTATATTTGTCCATATACATTCGATTAGTCAGTACTGAAGCCAAACCTGGAGTTTATTTAACAAAATAATTCATGATAACAGTACAAACATTAGTAGCCCAAATGTTTATGTTAGGTAAAATTATAATCATTATTTAATAATTATAAAATAATATATATTATTTTGGTCGGTTGGTCAGTCAGTAAGTCAGTCAGTCAACAGCGGCCTCTGGTGGATTTACATGAGAACAGCAGGCGCAAATGGCACTCACGAGAAAACCCACTTTTATTTTTAGGGGGCACATTTTAACATACATCACAAACTACTTAAAGAATTATTCGAAGTCATTTTTTTATGCATCACTCTGCAGTCTTCATAAACATTCATTCATTCATCTGTTCTCCGGCACTTGCTGACTGTTTGTAAGTTCAAGACTGCATTTCCTAACATAAAACTATGTACACTCAATTTCTGATTAATAATAGCCTCTGCATAGCCGAGGACTTCCTCTATTAAAAGTTTTGAAATCGCTATTGAAAATAGAAGTCTAATATAATCAACATTTGACATTTTGATAGTGTTTCACAACATGAACATGACTGAAGTTGAATCTTTTTATTACCTGTGTCAATTTGGGGGTTAACTTCTGACAAATGCGGGAAATTGATGCGCGCAACACCGTCACTGACAGAGAGAGCGAGTACACGCGACACCGACAGTGCAAGAGAGAGGCCTCAGTCATATCTCTGCACAGTCATATCTCTGCAATCTGCCACTGATGGCGGATCTCGCTTCTCCATGGCGTTTTGGCACAAAAATACATGTCTAAATTTAGGGGGGCCAGAGGGGGACTAGGCTTGTTGACACGGGGGCACTGCCCCCCCTTTGCCCTCCCCCTAGAACAGCCACTGTTTATAATTTGTATATTTATAACAAATCTGTACATACAATTCAACATCCAGAGCTCTTTTGTCTAATTGCATCTCTGTTTAATGCTTGTTGTCTTTTCTCATATTTATTTTGTGTTGTCACTTGTCACTTTATGAACACTGGAAGCTTCTGTAGTCAAAACAAATTCCTTGTGTGTGTAAAGCACACTTGGCAATAAAAGCGATTCTGATTCTGATTTATCAGATTTTGTTCAGAATCAGTTTATTTTTATATGGACATTAATATTATTGCAATAATGTTATATTTTATATAATGTCGCATAAAACTTTTATATTGTTGTATAAAAAAGTATCTTACAGTGTATCTTACACTATTTTTATTTATTCATTCATTCATTCATTCATCCTTCGGCTTTAAACCCTTTATTCACCAGGGGTCGCCACAGCGGAATGAACCCCCAACTTTTCCAGAATATGTTTTACACAGCGGATGCCCTTCCAGATGCTTCCTGTACTGGGAAACATCCATACACCCTCATTCACATACATACACTACTGCCAATTTAGTTCATCAAATTTACCTAGCACATGTTTTTGGACTATGGGGGAAACTGGAGCACGCGGAGGAAACCCACGCCAACACAGGGAAAAGATGAAAACTCCACGCAGAAATTCCAATTGACACAGCCGGGACTCAAACCAATGGCCTTCTTGCTCACTTTTTATCAACTCATTAAATTATTTAAAATATTGCTATAGCTACACCACTTGAAATTGAAAAACTCTGCAGTTCAAGAAAAACAAATAACGCAATTGACTAATGCCCTGCAGTTTGTACTATGTTCTCCTAACGCTTGAGGATGAATTCTGGATTCTATTTGTCAGTTTGACAAACAGGATTTCTAGTTTCTGGAGAATTCTTTCACAACACATTCCCATTCCAGACACGCATACCATCTAATCCATTCACGCAATTAAGGCCAGATCAAAGCAGCATGAATCAGTCACAGTGTCTTGCTTTTATACAAACCAGTCTTGATACACCTCATCTCCAAAATTACAGATAAGATGATCAGATCTCTTACGATGATCCTTCACTTCAAAGCAAACCTTTATAAGTCTTTTTTAACAGCCTCTATAGCACGTCATCTTTGTTATACTGAATTCTTAATGCCAAGTTGAAGAAAAATGTTAAAAGCCTTTGCATGGGAACTGGAGTGTTTTGTATAAAATCACAAGCTCTTAACCCTTGGACATATGTTATACAGATGGTTCAACACAACATGCAAGAGTGAGAAGAAAAAGTGGACTGTAAGGGAGCTAAAATCCCTTTCTGTGGTGATCAATCCTAACAAGTTAAATTTCCTGACAGGAAGCTAGCCAAAACATTAGCTGTGTCATGTTTTTGCTCTGGTTTCTGGTTAAGTCTGTCAATTTCATGTTGTGCTAACAGCTTGTAGCGCTTTTTAGCTGTGTGAAACCCCACCCTGGTGTAAATGTATCGTGGTTAGCCTCATGTGCGACTACATGCTAATCGACTCACAAGCTAACATCCAGTCTTTCTAAGCCAGACTTTTGACTGTCAGGATTAAACTTTGCTGCATAGTGGCTTTCATATCAGGTAGTTGTAGGAACTTGCCTGGGGTTGTTGATAGAAGGGATACAGCTATGGCTGGATGCTCATTCATTTTCTTTTTGGCTTAGTCCCTTTATTATGGAATGAACCGCCAACATATCCAGCATATGTTTCACGCAGCGGATGCTCTTCCAGCTGCAACCCATCTCTGGAAAACATCCATACACACTCATACACTACGGACAATTTAGCCTTCCCAATTCACCTGTACCGCATGTCTTTGGACCATGGGGGAAACCGGAGCACCCGGAGGAGAGAGAACATGCAAACTCCACACAGAAACACCAACTGAACCAGCCGAGGCTCGAACCAGCGACCTTCTTGCTGTGACAGCACTACCTACTGCATCGCCCTGGCTGGATGCTAACAGGAATTACAGTTTTATTCTATTAACGTATTAATGTCTACTCCTACCCTAACTTTAAACATCACAGTAATATAAAAACAGTGAGTATTATTCATATTATTTACTAAATTACCCATTAAATAGTATTTAGTTAACACCAATCCATACCCAAACCCTAAACCCAGCCCTCACAACAAAATAAAAATAATAGTTATTGTTGTACTAGGTCACAAAAATTATGCTATATTGATTTATCCGCAGATATATTCCATATATACCACATTTTTAACCCAGGCTCATTCTGAAAACGTAGCCCTATATACATTTCTGGAGAGCACCAAAGTTGTCCCAGGAGGTACGTTTTTTTGGCAGTTTTTGTTTTCATGAATCCACCAGAGGGTGCAGTGTACACTTTTTGAGATCTCGTTTTTTTTCGCCACCCACTTCCCAAAACCCAACTGACAGTGTTTTGAAAGGCAATGCAGAAAAAGAAAAGCCCCCTAATTTTACCATGTTTTTTTATTTTACCACATTCTCACACTTTTATTTTCTTGTTTATTTTATTTTTTGGCATTATTTGTTTTTTTTTCTTACCTGCTGTCTGGAACCCAGTGTTGCCAACTTATCGACTTTGTCGCTATATTTAGCGATTTTTCAGACACCCCTAGCGACAAATTTTCAAAAAAGCGGTGTTACTGGTGTTAATATTTTTTATAGACTGTCATTTGTCCATACTCTTCCGTCCCTACTCTTCTCAATGAGCTCATTGAGAAGAGTATAATGATGCTTTCGACCCCTCCCCCACCTCAGAGCACTGACAGGTTGCCCAACCCACATACAGCATTCTCGCCCACCTGCAGATCACTCCTCTGCGTATCGACGGCAAATGATTTAGCACTGGCAATGTGAGATATTTCCAATGAACAGTCAAACTGATCTGCTTCTCCTTTATTTTAACAATTTAATTTGACCATTTATACTTTTTTTGTTCACAATCACAGATATTTTAGTCACAGTTTCATAACTTGTCTGAGTTCATTAAGTCTGAGAGATTACTGCAAATTCACTACACATCTATATTGATATACTGTATGCAAAAAGCAACAAACGTAGTTAAACTGACATGCTTACATAAAGCGTAGTGCAAATATAAATACCCCTTTATTAACCACAGGCTGTTAAACAAACCAAAATGGTGGAACGTGATGACATCCGTAATATGCAAATTGATGTATTACGCAATCTAGCAACTTTTAGCAACTTTTCGGGCAGAGTTTAGCGCCTTTTCTTTGAAAATTTAAAAAAAGCGCTGGAACCGTTCTTTGCCAAACTTGAACCCCATTGTCACGGTCAACTCTTCTCTGCCTCTCAAGTCCGCCAATATGCGCTGCGAGCTATAGGACAAACTGGTAACAGTGGGAAAGCCGTCCATACGGAGGTAAGCAGTCAGCTTCCACAGCAAAAAGGAATAGTGTCATACCGCCCCATATCGTTCAATTTAAAGATGAAATGCAGCCATGCGTACTTCAGTCTACACAATTCGCAATCTTCAGAATGGCACCTTATACTGACACTGAGAAGAAGAAACAGTTGAATAAAGTTGTTATTCATGTTTTACTGCCCTACTTTACGGATAGCCTGGGAGGGGCTTTTTTGCCTTCCTTTTCCCCAATTTATCTTATTTACTATGTCCTATGGTACCTCTTGTCTGACCTGTCTTCCACTGAAATGTGTAATATTTGTGTATGGTCAGAGAGATCTAATTTCGCTGCATTTAAAAATGTATGTGAACAAATGAAGGCTTTTTCGTCATCATGTGTACACAAAAATATGCTTGTTGCAATCATTGATGGCATATACTCTGTTTTGAGGATTTTTTTCAATGATCGAATCAGACCATTGCTGTACATGGATAATGAGGAAGCTCTTAAATTGAATATGAAATATCTTAATTTGTGTTCTGAACATAAACGAAGGTCTCTGAGTTTTGAAATGACACGAGCCTGAGTAATTAATTGCTTATTTTTAATTTTTGGGTGAACTAACGCTTTAAATAACATCCCTGTTGCTGGCCTGCGTCACTTCAGATTGCCCACAGGCCCTACATCGGTAAATTTGGTTCTCGAGGGACTACCTTTGTGACATGATGCTTTAAGTACCCATTGCGAAACCATTATAATTTGTGTTTAAAGGAGTAAAAGTTACTGCACCTTTACTGCTTTTCCCCATGTATGCATTTACACTGGAAACTGGACACTTCTATAGGTATGTCCTAGCTTTACTTAATGAACCAATGTTGAAATTCGCAAATAGTTTGTATTTTGTTTGCTACCAGTATTGTGCAACACCCTGGAAAATGGTTGAAATTATGTCATATCAAAATGTGCCAAACTGATTAGCCTAGCAAAGTAACTGAACGTGACTGTTCTAACCAAAGGCTCATTGATGCAGTAGACCTCCCAATGACCTGCATGCAGGACATAAAGCTCTCTTGGGATAACAATTATACACATGGCTTCCACACGCAAAGTTGACATACAGCTTTTCTGGGCCCTGGGAGACATTTGGATGTGGAGTTTGCATGTGGTACAACATTATTGTGAAGAAACGGAGCATTACCACAAATCTGCTCTATTAGACTAGTCTTTACATAAGAACTTTGTAGAGTTTATGCTGTTTTAGTTGGTTTGGCTGCCTATTAAAGTCATATATTTGGTCTGTCACTCCTCTTTACTGTAATGAATGCTATTATGCTGCTGGGAGTACAGCTCAGTTATATATTTGATATATAAATAATAGAGACACAGAGAGCTCAATGGGTAGAACATGTTATTGGTTGTTTGGAAAGAGGCCAGTGATCTCGACAGGGAGGCCTTTTCAGTTAAAAAAAAAAAAAAAAGCTCTGACAGTGTGTGCTCAGGAGAAAAAGAGGCTTTCATGTCCTGGGTGGCCTGTTCAGCTTGCATTGAAGAGGAAGACAGAGGATGACCGTTTACTTCCACAGTCCGTCAGAGAAATTATTGTCTGAAAGCCTTGCACAACCACGCTCAGCTGGATATCTACCATTGTTTTCCAAAACAGAGAAACAGAGACATGCAAATCCATTCAGATGCATGAGTTGGAGATATGAAAACTCTTGTCATCATTTACTCACAAAATTCAAGTCATTTGTCACTTTAAACTCTCATTACTTTAAAAAATCTTAATTAATATAAGCAGTTGCTGTCAGAATTATTAGCCCTCCTGTTTATTTTTTTCCCCTATTTCTGTTTAACGGAGAGAAGATTTTGTCAACACATTTCTAAACATAATAGTTTTAATAATTCATTTCTAATAACTGATTTATTTTATCTTTGTCATGATGACAGCAAATAATAAGTTACTAGATATTTTTCAAGACACTTCTATACAGCTTAAAGTGACATTTAAAGGCTTACTTAGATTAATTAGGTTAACTAGGCAGGTTAGGGTAATTAGGCAAGTCATTGTATAATGATGGTTTGTTCTGTAGACTGTCGAAAACAAATATAACTTAAATAGGCTAATAATTTTGACCTTAAATTGTTTTTTAAAAAATAAAAAACTGCTTGTATTCTAGCCAAAATAAAACAAATAAGACTTTCTCCAGAAGAAAAAAATATTATCAGACATAATGTGAAAATGTCCTTGCTCTGTTAAACATAATTTTGGAAAATATTTAAAAAAGAAAAAAAAATGTAAAGGGGGGCTAATAGTTCTGACTTCAACTGTATATATACAGTTGTATGTATATCTAATCTATACATCTATGCACACTCATACACACACATACACTACGGCCAGTTTAGCTTACGCAATTCACCTATATCGCATGTCTTTGGACTGTGGGGGAAACTGGAGCACCTGGAAGAAACCTACGCAAACATGGGGAGAACATACTAACTCCACTCAGAAATGGCAACCAACCCAGCCGAGGCTCGAATTAGCAAACTTCATGTTGTGAGGCGATAGTGCTAAAGTGCTATCCATTCAGATGGATAAGTTAGAGATGAAAGCTCTGCCGTCATTTACAGTTTTAAAATTCATTTTAAACTCTCATGACCCTTAAAATTATTAATTATATATATATATATATATATATATATATATATATATATATATATATATATATATATATATATTAGAGGGTTTTCACCTTTATTATGGTACAGGACAGTGGAGACTTCAGACACTGAAAGCATTGGGAGCAGAGACAGGGGAAGGATCAGCAAATGACCTCAAGCTGGGAATCAAACTCTGGTCACCGTGAGCACTTCTGTGCTATTTATGTCAGCACACAGTACCACTAGGCTATTGGCACCGATATTAATATATATATATTTTAGGCAAAGTATGAAATATCAGTTTTTGTAAAGATTTTGCATACTTTTCCTATGCATTCTGTAATGGCATGCTTCATTTAGGCAAAGTGTCAGAAAAGCACAACAAAAGCCTTTATTGATGATTACATATTTTAAAGTGGAAGGGATACAAAATAAAGCATATGACAGCAGAACTGAGATTGATCATACAATATTGTTTGTGATTTACTAGTGGAACCTCAATCCGGCAATACGCTGTCTTACAATAACGTTCAATACTCATGTCCTTCGGTCGCCATCACCAAACAATGACCCAAGTGCCACCTCCAACATCAGTGGTGGGAAAAATGGCGGAAGTAGGCCAGTTACATACTTTACTGCACAGCAACCTGGCATTCTATAGATTGCCTGAGTAATGTGTAAAGTAGCAATCATTTCAGAATTTGACGTTCAGCATTTTAGGTAACGTTTAGCATTGTCGGTAACATAATCACCATTAACTTTTTGGCGCAACTGGTTATACTGGTTATAAGCAGTGAGCAGGAGAAGCAGGAGACCAATTAAGCCCCTATTCTAGCAATGCAAGTAATACATTTTTTACATATAAATAAATAATACCCATGGCTTCCGCCGAGTCATTGAGGTTTGGACTGAACCATTCTACAACAAATCTACAGCAAATTAATTATTCTTATTTTATAATACTAGTTTTTACCTTTTAGGGCTTTTACATATAGTGTGTATGAATAAATAAATAAATAAATAAATAAATAAATAAATAAATAAATAAATAAATAAATAAATACTTGCCAACTTACTTGCCTACTATTTTATGTAATAAAAAATCCAAATGTATATTATTTTTAAATATCTACATGAACCAAAAGTATGAAAAATATAAGCGTGCATCCTTTTAACACTTTACTTTCTAATGGAAAAGGATTTGTAAATGGCAGTGAATCAATGCCAGCAAAAACATTTTGCTGTCTTGCATCTTTTTAGGGTACTATGCCTCCTTTTAAAATGTTATGTTTTCATATTTATATTCATTCAAATTAGCCACTTTTTTTCGGACAAAAAATGTAAAATAGTTATTATGCATATCTTCAATTCACAAAAAAACACACACTCAGTTTTGAGATTATAATGCATTACTCAATCTTGAAACAACCCCAAAAGGGTGTTAACCCATATTTCAGGCACACTTAAAAGAGAGTGTACCCGGTTCAAGTGTCTGTATTTGTTTAGCGTCTCTTTAGGGAGGGTGAAAGTCATGAATGTGATGAGTTTGGCTGCAGTCTTATATCGAACAACACAATTATGAAACATACAAAAGAGAAATGAACCAATGAAGGGTGGAGGTCTCAGTGGAGGAGACTCACATCCAAGCAAATTGTGCAATCCTTTATTTTTTGCCACTTTTTTTGCCACTGTGTGTGTCTGAAACACTATTGTTCTAAAACCTAAAAAAGGTCTTTACATCAATCAATCGAATAAAGACTTGGACTTTGATGAATGGGGACTTGAGTGTGGACTTGCTGATTATGAGGCTGACGGGGTTATAATCGCACATCTCCATGAACAAGATATAAGGGTGATGTTATCTTTGGGAAGTGGTCTTCCTTGCATTCCTGCATTTTCCTAAAGAGGAGAAATAGCTTGCATTCTCCAGCAGCTCAGCGGGAATCTCTCACCCCTCGCTGAGATGTTCTGCTTTAACCTCTTATGGCCTCGTGGCCTCCAGTTGCTATGTCTTGAACCCTAAGTGCAGTTGTCTTTGATGATAAAGCGTAGCATTGAGACGAGCTCTGGAGTTCAATAGTCACTTCCCTGAAACCAAAAAAAATGTGGAGACTTAGAGGGATATTTCACCCCAAATGAAAAGTTGCTGTTAATTTACTACCCCAAGATGCATATTTGCCTCAGTACAACCTTTAAAAAAAAACAATAGCTTAAACTGCTGTTATTGGTGATTATACATGTTGCAAAAATATAAATAAATATATAAATATACAGACAAAACAAAATGAATACCCATGGTTTTTGCCAAAACACTGAAAAACTTTTAGAGCTTTTAAGTCTATAGTGTAAATCTAATAAATTAATGAACAAACAAACAAACAAATAAATAAATAAATAAATAAACAGACAAAACAAAATGAATACCCATGGCTTCTGCCAAAACATTGAGATATTTTTAGAGCTTTTAAGTCTAGTGTAAATCGAATAAATAAATACATAAATAAATAAAAAATAACTTAAGAAATTGAATAATCAATTAATCAATTACTAAATAAATTCACAAAATATTAATTAATTAATTAATTAATCAATCAGTTAATTAATTAACATACAGACAAAACAAAATACCCATGGTTTTTACCAGAACACTGAGAAACTTTTAAAGCTTTTAAGTCGTGTAAATCTAATAAATGAACAAACAAACAAACAAATAAATAAATAAACAAATAAATACAATTAATTACATGTATTTTCTTCAAATACTATTCAAAAAATATTTTAATTTGCAGTGATTTTGAAACTGAAAATTACAGGATGTATTGTAATCTCATTACCATATAGGAGGGCAAATCATATCAAATAAATAATAATAATAATATTTAAAAAATGATACAATATGCTACTAAAGAAAGTAAATAAAAACATTTATGGTAAAAAAAAATTATAACATTTAATAAAATAAATAAATAAATAAATAAATAAATAAATAAATAAATAAATAAATAATAAATGAATGAATGAATGAATGAATGAATGAATGCATGAATGAATGAATGAATGAATGAATACCCATGGCTTCTGCCAAAACACTTGGAAACTTTTAGAGCTTTAAAAGTCTAGTGTAAATTTAATAAATAAATAAATAAATGAAAAGTACAGGAATTAATGTATCTCATTACCGTATAGGAGAACAAATAATAATAAAAAAAATAGATAAATAAATAAATAATAATAATGATAATAATAATAATAATAATAATAATAATATGAGGAGATATGCTACTAAATAAAAAACAATTAAAAAAAAAAAAAAAACTAGCGGCTTTTTGCCAGATAACCTTTAAAAATATTTTTAAAAACTTTTACAATACACTACCTTGTTTCATTAATTTGTAGTGTTATATACCAACATTTTGAAGAACTAACATCTACACACCGCACCTTTGTTACACAGACAGAAACACCACCATAAGCTTGTGAAGATGAAAAATTAACATATGAAAATAATACTTTTTACAATGAAGAGAAACAAGCTACAAAAGTACAGAAGGCACTCAGCGTCATTCACACAACTGCAAAACACCATCATGGTAACACAATGAAAACATGAAACATAAAGCTTTAATGTATCTAATGAAACATTTTTGAATAAAAATAAAATAAAATTATATATATAAATAAATGAATTATTAAAATAAAATAACATAAAATAAAATGAACAAATGGCCCAGTGGGTAACACGTTCGCCTCACAGCAAGAAGGTCGCTGGTTCGAGCCTCGGCTGGGTCAGTTGGTGTTTCTGCGTGAAGTTTGCATGTTCTCCCAATGTTCGCGTGGGTTTCCTCCAGGGGCTCCAGTTTCCCCCACAGTCCAAAAACATGTGGTTTAGGTGAATTGGGTAGGCTAAACTGTCCGTAGTGTATGTGCGTGAATGAGTGCGTATGGATGTTTCCTAGTTATGGGTTTCAGCTGGAAGGGCATTCGCTGCGTAAAAACATATGCTGGATAAGCTGGCGGTTCATTCCGCTGTGGCAACCTCAGATTAATAAAGGGACTAAGCTGAAAAGAAAATGAATCAATGAAAAAATAAATAAGTAAATAAATTAATTAATTAATTAATAAACAAACAAACTGATACAGATAGAATAAAATTAATACCCATGGCTTCTGCCAATACACAGAGAAACTTGTAGAACTTTTAAGTCTAGTGTAAATCAAATAAATAAATTACATGTATTTTCTACAATTACTATGCAACAATTATTAAATAAAAAAAATAAATAAATAAATAAAAATAATTTTTATTTACAGTGACTAAATAAATAAATGAATAAAATTAATTTATGATAAAAAACAGAGCAGCTGTTTGGCAGAATTTTCACAGCAAAACAAAAAATTGCTGTTATTTATTACCCCAAGATTATGGAAAAAATTTCTGATCTGATTTAATTATTATTTTTTATTATTTAATTTGATTTGTTCTCCTATACGGTACTTATAGTACATTACTTTATGTACTTTTCAGGTTCAAAAGCACTGTAAATTTAACTTATTTATTTATTTTATTTATTTTAGACATTAATATTGTTTTTTAAGTAAATTTTCATCAAATAAATAAATAAATAAATAAATAAATAAATAAATAAATAAATAAATAAATAAATAAATAAATAAATAAATAAATAAATAAATAAATAAATACAAAATTGAGGTGTCATGTAGAAAATTCTGGAAAGTGAATTCTTGATTATCCACCCTATATACATATTAAAGACCCTTACTCTTAACCAGCATTTTTACAGTATTTCACCGTTGAAATTACAGCATACTGTATTATTTGATTAAATTTTTATTTTTATCAAATCTGCTCTCAGCTAGGGTCTTTGATGCATTATTTCCCTGTGCTGTTCCCCTCTCCTGTGTTTGTCTGCATGTCTTTCTCTCCTCTACTGCACTTGTTTTGTCAGTCCCTCTCTCTCTCTTCCAGTGAATGGTTTATTTGATTTATTGTGGAGAGACTCAGGTTTCGTCTTTGAAGTTAGCAGCAACTGCGGGACCGTTGGCTCCCAAACGCTCCTCCAACATTAGCCAGACAGACTCAGCTCTCAGAAGAGAAAGGAAGGCCTTGTTGTGCTGCTGAGCACTAAAAAGCAAACTCAGGTTTTTCAGAAAAGGAGATCTTGGCAGGCGGAGGTCTTGTAAAATATGTGGGCCGTTTCAGTGATGTGGACATCAAACGCTCCCCTTAAAGTTACATTCAGAGTCCATTGCCAGGTTTTCATAAAGGAAACATTGTGAGCAAAAAAACAACTTTTGCTAACCAGGGGACAAACCACAGTTTACAGTAGTTATTAATGGGTTGCTTTTAATGAGAAGGAAGTACATATCTGATGTATTTATTCTTTTTTATTTATATTTTTCCCCCACACAAATGTTAATTCATAGTGACACCTTTATAAAAATGTAATGGTCATAATAAAAACCTACGATCTAAAAAAATTTGTAAGTTATAAATGTTATTTTTATTCATTTAAGCCACAGCATATACAATTCCATGAGCAAAGCACAAATAATTATTATAATTTTGTGATAAAAATGTGAAATTACAGAGAAAGAAAAATTGGAACTGTGAGATAAAAATTACTATTTTTAAATGTCCTATTATTTTTATTATCTCCTTCAAAAATATAATATAATATAATATAACATAATATAATATAATATAATATAATACAAATTTAGTGGTGAAATATTGCCCATAAAACACTTGTTTAATGTCATGAATAACAGAAAAAAAATTATAAATGATTTAAAAAAATCAATTAACCAACAAACCAATCAATAGCCATATGTATAAAATTAGGTCCATAAATATTTGGACATTGACACAATTTTAACATTTTGGCCTCTATACACCAACACAATAGATTAGAAATTAAACAAACAAGACGTACTTTAACTGCTGACTGTCAGCTTTAATTTGAGTGTATTTACATCAAAACCAGGTGAACGCATGTGTGCCTCCCACTTGTTAAGGGTCCAAAAGTAATGGGACAATTTAATTCTTGGTTGCAAATCCTTTGCAGTCAATTACAGCCTGAAGTCTGGAACGCATAGACATTACCAGATGCTGGGTTTTATTCCTGCTGCCAGGCCTCTTCAGTTCCTGCTTGTTCTTAGGGCATTTTCCCTTCCGTTTTGTCTTTAGCAAGTGAAATGCAAGCTCAATCAGATTCAGTTCAGGTGATTGACTTCGCCATTGCATAACATTCCACTTCTTTCCCTTCAAAAACACTTTGGTTGCTTTTGCAGTATGCGTTATCTGCACTGTGAAGCACCATCCAATATTGCCTGAAACACTTCAGAATTCATCCAGACATTTTGTCAGCAGTCACATCATCAATGAATACAAGAAAACCCGTTTTAAACAGCCATACATGCACATGCCATGTCACTACTACCACCATGCTTCACTGCTTTGGATCATGAGCAGCTCCTTTCCTTCTCCCTACTCTTCTCTTCCAATCACTCTAGTACAAGTTGATCTTGATCTGTGCATATGTTGTTCCAGCACTGTGTAGTTTTTTTTTTAGAACTCTGGCACTGAAAACTAATGTAGCTGGTGCGTTCTTTCTTTTTAAGAATGTTTCAAACAGTTGTTTTGGCTACGCCTAATGTTTTTGCTATCTCTCTGATGGGTTTGTTTTGTTTTTCAGCCTAATGATGGCTTACTTGACTGATAGTGTTAGGGATAGTCTTTGAATCTCATCTTGAGAGATGACAGTAACAGATTCCAAATGCAATTAGCACACTTGAAATAAATTCTGGACCTTTTATCGGCTCATTGTAAGGGATAATGAGGGGCACACACCTGGCCATGGAACAGCTTAGAAGCCAATTGTCAAATTACTTTTGGACCCTTAACAAGTGGGAAGCACATATGCAAACTGTTGTGAATCCTACAGCATTCGCCTGATTTTGGATGTAAAGCTGACAGTCTGCAGCTAAAGCACATATTTTTCATTTCAAATTGATTGTGTTGGTCTATATATATAGCAACCAATTTTGTTCATGAAATACAGGCCCGTAGCCAGAGGGGGTTCGGGTGGTTCAGAAGATCCAGCCCTCACTGACAAAGATCCTAAATTTGTTCCATACATGAGTTATTTGTCCTTTTTTGACTGCTATGCCATCATAATTAGTGAAGATAAACCATCAATAAAGGCTCTAAGGCCACGTTTACACTAATACGTTTTCGTTTTAAAACGCATAAGTTTTGCTACGGTTACACCATCCGTCCACACTACACCGGAGTTTTCAAGCACCGAAAACTGAGCTTTTTGAAAACGCTGAACAGGCCGTTTACACTTTAAAACGTTGTTGCTCCGTGATAGTGTGGATGGGGGAAAAACGCAGACATCTGAAAATGGAGGCGGGGCTGCAGACATTCGACTATCTGATTAGGGCTTTTTCCTAAATATTAAGTAGCCTACACACAGTTCAGTTTTGCATCCTCTCCTCGTAAGTTCAGACTTCGCAAGTTTGATATTGAAAACAAACTCCCAGGCACACATCGGGTAAATCTTCACAGGGAACAGTGTACTTTATAACCTCATTCACATCACCCTGGCTACAGTGTTTCAGTGTATCTCAACAATAAAATGAAAACATGATATAAGGACCTGTCAATTGTCATTTTGATATTAACAACTTAACAGTCACCAACAATGTTGAGGCGTTGTGTAGCTGCATATTTATATGACCGTCATCTTCACTGTATGCATATTTATAACAAAACAGAGTCTATAACATCACTGCCTCCTTTAATTTAAAATGAAACATATCGTCTTTTTCACTGAATATCAGTTTTAATAATCAACAATGGCCATTATAAACGTATATCATACAACAAGGTTTTACAATATAGAAAATAAAGGCAAGCGATCAGTCAAATGTGCAAAATCAGTGTGCTCGGTTACATTAATTAATATACTAACTTATCTTTGCACTCAAACAAAACAAGCTACCTGAGAACAAGTAATAGATTCAAGAAGTCAGGGAATATATCGTTAGACATAGACAACAATATGAATTAAATATCATGTTTAACAAATATAGTGAGATTAGATCCAGTGGAAGATCCTTGATGAACAGGCTGATGTGCTCAGCTCTCATATGGGTAGATGTGCTCATAGCACGCTGCATTGGATGCCAGAAAGTGTGCGTGTGGTCACGTGATATGCGTTCAGAAACGCAGATGAAACACTAGTGTGGACGCGGAACGTTTTCATTCTAAAACGCTTTTAAAACTAAAACATATTAGTGTAAACCGGGATTAAGACCAAGCGGAATCCTCTGTTGGCTGTCGCTTTGGTGTGACTTCAGTTAATCAATTTTGGCCAATGCCAAATGCTAATATATTCACTTTACAATCTGACGTACAAGAAGTCATCTTTCACTACTGCATTGTTTTTAAACAGTGAAAACATTTTACAGGTAACTTATATTCTAAATCTTGGACCTTGTTCTTGAAACAAAAAATGAGCAATAAAAAGGTGTAAAGAACCAAAAGCGGACCATATTGGAATTGATTTTTTTTTTACTATTGTTGTTATCCATGAATTTTCAAATGTACTTTTTTTTACAAGAGAGGCTAGAAAAATCATGAAACTTTACATTATTGTTGTTATTATTATGTTTCAAATATTTTTTTGGTAACACTTTATTTTGATGGTCCGTATTAGTAGACGGTCTGCTTCATATCTGTTGATACTGCTCCTTCAACAGACATTTAACTGACTATAAGAAACTTTGCAAGTACATGTCAACTTACACTACCCCTAACCCTAACCCCAACCTAACAGTCTACTTATAATCTAATGAGAATTAGTTGACATGTAGATGCAATGTAACTTAAATTCAACAAACGGACCATCAAAATAAAGTGTGACCATTTTTTTTTTATTATTATTATTCAAATGGCCTAATTAAGTAAAGTTAAATGTGCAGGCCAGTTTGTTATTTGTCTAATAAGTTACAATAGACTACAGTTTTTAATTTAAAACTATAACAGATTACTACTTTTTATAATGATATATGATGTAATAAATTTGTCTTTTAAAAATAAGTATTATTTCACATTTCTTTATTATAAATCTTTATAAAATATTTTTGGTATATCAAAAAGTGTGGTTATGATGACCATCCGACAAGCTAATTCAGCTAAAAATAATGCTTAAATGTCATTAAAATGCAGAATTTAAATCTCATAATTAAATAGAAAATGAGGCGTATAACAGCAAAAAGGTCAAATTTTTGAGAAAAAAGAAACATACTTTCTCCAGGCTGGATAAGGGCCTGAAATTTACTTTAAATTTAAATGGAAATATTTTTGTTACATTGCATTCTGCATTTATTTTAATATTTAAAATTAATATCGCATTAACAAAATGCATTTAATATCAAATATCAACATTTATTTTGGTTCTTACAAAAAAAAAAATTACCTTCAAGGATCCTTGAGGACATTAGATTAAAAAAAAGTTTCCTTATTGTGAGAAGACTTGGCTACGTTTTGTGAATTTATCATCTGAACATAAATAGAAATGAGGATTCTATTAAACAATGTTAAGTGGTTGAAAAAAACAAAGTAAAAAAAAGATCAATGCTGATCAATCATATATCTAAATGAAGCATTGAGCCTATACAACATGTTCACACATACACACACACACCCGCCACAAACAGCCACCTACAGTTTAAAGTAGCATTAAAATGTTGAATATTTTGATATCTTTATGGCATCATAAGCCACCAAGTGTCACTAAAGTCACCAAATATTTAGGTTTTGGTTGGTCTGAAATGACTGCAGTGATATTTTTGCTGAAGTAAAAGAAATATCACCTATAACATAAAAAGTGTATATTTTTACACAGTGAGTTTTGGCCTAGTGGATAGCACAATTGCCTCACAGCAAGAAAGTCGCTAGTTCGAGCCCCGACTGGGTCAGTTGGCATTTCAGAGTGGAGTTTGCATGTTCTCCCCATGTTCATGTCGGTTTCCTCCGGGTGCTCCGGTTTCCCCCACAGTCAAAAGACATGTGTAGGTAAATTGAATAAGCTAAATTGGCCATAGTGCATGTGTGTGAAAGCAAGAGTGTATGGATGTGAAAGTAAGAGTTTCCTAGTGTTGGGTGCAGCTAGAAGGGCATCAGCTGCATAAAACATATGCTAGATAAGTTGCCAGTTCATTCCGCTGTGGTAACACCTGATGAATAAAGGGACTAAGCCGAAAAGAAAATTAATGAATAGTTTGATTTATCTGAGTCGTTCAAAACACTTTAGAAGTTTGCCAATAAAAAAAAAAAATAATAAAAGATCACTTGATTCAACAAAAAGCAAATTGCAAACTAATGGGTTATACTAAAATTAAAATGAAAAATATGATTGAAAAAAATTATTTCTGAAAAGATATTGATTGAAAAACACACACACACACGCACGCATGCACGCACGCACACACACATACATATATATATATATATATATATATATATATATATATATATATATATATATATATATATATATATATATATATATGAAAATCTTGAAACATTTGTGTCCAAAACTGTCCACAAAGAATTGTTCAAAGCTGCAGTATAAGGTATGCTTGAAGGTTAAGGATGAAGCGTAAAATCAGATCTCTGTGCTTATCTATTCTACAGCTAATTGATAAGAGAAGTAAAAAAATGGGAAAGGGGTTTTAGGTCAAGAGAAAGTACAGTGGAGGTTTATGTGGAGGTCAGCTGAATGAGTCCCATCCCCCCTGTAAAAGTTCACACTACTCCAGGACAGCCAGGACAGCAGATGCGGGATGTCTGCACTCACACTGATGCCTTATTAGCAGTTGGATGTTAAGCACTGCGCTTTGATGTCCAAAAAACATCAAGCATGTAGAAGGAGACCCTCATACTGCCTACTGACTGTGTCAACAATCAACAACAGCAAATGGCAAATGCAGTTAACTGAGGCTGTGTGAAATGCTGAAGCACAAACACTAAAGTCATTTGTGGTTAGGAAAAAGCATATGTAAAAGCCTGCAAAAGTGAAGTCTGGAATTTCTGGACCATTTCTGCCATCTCATTATTTTTCTCAGGCTCTAATAATCAGTTATTTTACCTTAAATGCAATGAAAACAATCTATACATCGCCATAACAGTGAAATAACCTTTTAGAAGAAAGGTACACGTAGGCATTTGCATCTGAACTAATAAACTAAAAAATAAAATAAATAAAAATTAAGCTAAAATAAATTTAAATAAAAAAGAATAACATTAATTAAATAAAAATAAAATACAATAAAATTAAATAGAAATAAACATTAAATAAATAAAATAAATACTTTTATAAATACTATTTGTACTCAATTTAGAAACAATACAGTTTAAAATACTAACTAAAAGTTCAAGCATTGAAAATAATTAAATATACTTCATGAACTAATAATGTAATTAAAATCAAAAAGCAAAATTTATAAAAATGTATTTTCTTTATTTGTTTTTCTTATTTATTTGTTCCATTGAGTTCGTCTACAGCACTGTGTACACTGTTTAGCATATGCACATTATTGTCTATTTTTTAACTTTAAAATGAATAAAAAATATTTAGAACATCAACACAAGGCAAAATTAATTATCTTTATGAATAAAATTATTTGTTTAATACATGGATAAGGATTTTCATTACAAAACAGAGACATCATGCCAAAGATCATGAAACACTTTCCACACATTAGATAGATAGATAGATAGATAGATAGATAGATAGATAGATAGATAGATAGATAGATAGATAGATAGATAGATAGATAGATAGATAGATAGATAGATAGATAGATAGATAGATAGATAGATAGATAGATAGATAGATAGATAGATAGATAGATAGATAGATAGATAGATAGATCTTATCAGCGAAAAGAAAGTAACACAAATTTATCATTTCACTGCCTTCCGAGTGACCCAAAGGTCCGTTCTGAATAGAAAATGAAAATAAAAAGGGATATTAGACCTCATTTTGAGCCAAGTTAAGGGAAATGGCACTAGTTAGCTAAAGTTTTCTTTCCCAAACACACGTATTAGATGTCATTTCAAACTCATGTTAATGAACTGATTGTTTCACTGAATTAGAATTTAATAAAAAAACACATAATTCTCCCACTGACATTTATGCACTGTTGAGCGTGTCCTTTAACAGCGCTGATTTGCCATAGTTTTCACCCGTGTTCAACAGAAATGAATGTGATTAGCCAATAAGGTCATCAGTTCACTGCACTTCACCGATGTTTACCGAGTGCAAACACAGACGAGCAATCTTCACGGCTTTGAAATGCTCCAGTGTCCGAGCATCTGTGTTTGCACTCAGTTAAGTACGGTGAACCGATGATCTTCACGCGCAATTACAGTAATTTCTGTTGAGCACTGGTGAATACTATGGCAAATCAGCACTCTTTAAGAAAACGTTTAGCAGTGCTTAAATGTTAGCGGGAAATGGACGTTTTTTAAAATTTCAGTACTGGGACAACACTATTACAGACAACACGACTGTGTGCTACAGAGGACGGCATTGTTTTATTGCTAACCAGGTTATATAGGCTGAAGCAGGGAAGCCCCCACAGTGTTTACCTGGTGCCATGAACTAAAGCCTAGGAGGACACTTAAGCATTTTATTCTTAAAGAGATAGTGAATGGATAACACAGAACGAGTTTGATTTCTTGTGGTCAAAAGAACCTAGAATCCCTACTTTTTATATGCTGCCTAAAATACACAAAAGTTTAGAAAATCCACCCGGCAGACCCATAATTAGTGGGAATGAATCGATCACAGAACCCGCCTCAAAATTTGTTGATTATTTTATAAAATCGAGTGTTAAAAATCTGCCCTCTTACATTCAGGACACAACTCAGGTATTAAACACTATTAAAAATTTACAATGTGCTGAAACCTGTATACTGGCAACTATGGATGTTGAATCATTATATACAAATATAGATCATAAAGAAGGTCTAGAAGCATTGTTATATTATCTAGGAAAGAGACCACTGTCAGAAAAACCACCAACTTGCTTTATTGTACAGTTGGCTGAATGGACACTGAAAAACAATGTTTTCTTGTTTCAAGACCAATTTTATAAACAAATTAAGGGAACAGCTATGGGAGCTTGTTTTGCCCCAAATTATGCAAATTTATTTCTGGGATTATGGGAAGAGAGATTTGTATATTCTGATTCAAACCCATATTTGGGTAGTATTGTGTGGTGGGGTAAATATATAGACGATGTTATCTTGATATAATCTGGATTGGAGGCAGATTTGATGGATTTTCATGCATTTTTAAATACTACTAATGCAAATTTGAGATTCACTTTGGATTTTTCACTTACAGAAATACATTTTTTGGACTTAAATATTTTTAAAGATAATACAGGGAAATTACACACCACCATTTTTAGAAAAGAAACAGATAGAAACACCATCCTTAGAGCAGATAGTTTCCATCCTCCATGGCTGATCGAAAATATCCCATTTGGACAATTTCAGAGGTTGAAAAGAATTTGTGATAAAGAAGAAGATTTTGAAATTAAATCACAAGATATGATTCACAGATTCAAACAACGTGGTTATAAAAACAAAGTAATCTATAAATCTTATAATAAAGCTAAAGATAGTAACAGAGATGAACTTTTAATACAAAGACCTAGATTGAATAAGTCAAGAAGTTCTGTTTATTTTGTCACACAATACAGTACAGAGGCAAATAAAATTAAGAAAATTGTAAAAAACAACTGGAATATTCTGATGAGTGATCCCCATCTTAGGGAAGTTTTACCTGTGTCCCCCTCTATTGTATTTCGAAAAGCTCCTACTATACAAGATAAACTAGTGAGAAGCCATCTCTCCACCAAGAAGACTAATACTTGGTTAAGTCAAACAACAGGAAACTACAGATGTGGTAATTGCAATCATTGTGATAACATACTCAAAACGAATATATTTAGAGATCCATCATCAGGCCGAGAATTTAAGATTAATTCATTTATTAATTGCAATACTACATTTGTAGTTTATCGACTGGAATGTCCGTGTGGATGTTTTTATATAGGAATGACTAAGAGAAAATTAAAATTGAGATTAGCGGAGCATAAAAATGCGATACGTACCTGTAACCCACAATATCCTATGGCCCTACATTATAAAAATCAAGGTCATGGTAATCCCAGTTCATTAAAAATAGTTGGGATTGAACATATTTATAATTCGACAAGCGGAGGAGACAGGATAAAAAGATTAAAACAGAGAGAGACTTTTTGGATCTATACGTTAAAAGCAACTAGATTCCCAGGTCTAAATGGTGAATTAGACTTTTCTTCCTTTTTGTAAAACAGTTTATCCATAGATGATCCTCTGATTATCATCATACATTGTAGAATGTGTTTGTATTTTTCCATGTGTACATGTTTTTCATACGTATATGTGTGTATATATGTGTATGTGCACATGTAAATGAGTTTGGAAGTATGTATGTACATGCCATGTTTATGCATTTTTTGCATTTTTGTATATCTGTGCATGGTTTAAAGTCGCCCTGTATCCATGCTGAATTAATGATGATAGTTGACTATGTCGGTTAAATTATTTGAATATTGTAGAGATGTTTGAATGAGTCACGTGACCTTAGTACTCAAAAGAGACTCTAAACGCACCTGATCACTGTTTACCCTGATGAAGGCAGACCGCTGCCGAAACGTGTAGGTTTCTTTTAAGATTAAGCCATGTGAATAAAGGCTTTTTAAAATTTCCACATATTCCGAGTGCCTTGGACTAATTTCTTTTGAGATAGTGATGTTGTTTGATGCCTAATTTGTTTAAACTAAACTTAATTGAATGATATTAAATTGGTTTACATAATTTCTGCATTCTGAAATCGTAGTAAAAGCTGGAGGTTTTTAGTCCACAGCTTGTTGCTGCAATGACTCGCTTTCGTTTTTTAAAATGGCTGCCATGTGAAATAAGCATATAGTTGCCATAGTGCAAAACAACTATAATAATATAAACTAATTACTCAATACTATAATGTTCTGTTTTATTTTACAACACACCATAGTTAACAGTAATAAACACTACAGTATTTATTGCAGTTTATCAGCTCACTTTAGTAATACTACAGTATGCTGGAACATTCATTAACAAAGAGTTAAAAATATACAGTATAATACACTAACTATACTAAACTATAGTAAGGTTCAGATACACTAAAACTATTAGTTACTATAGCATTTGTTACAGCATGGTGCCTCAGTGTTTAGCGCTGTCACCTCACAGCAAAAAGTTTGCTGGTTTAAGTCCCGGTTTGGTCAGTTGGCATTTCTGTGGGGAGTTTGTATGCTCTCCCCGTGTCGTGTGGGTTTCCTCTGGGTGCTCCGGTTTCCTCCACAGTCCAAAAACAAAACATGCGCTATTGGAGAATTGACTAAACTAAATTGTCCGAAGTGTATGTGTGTGAATGAGTTTGTATGGATGTTTCCCAGTACTGGCTTGTAGCTGGGAGGGCATCAACTTTGTAAAACATATGTTGGAATACCTAGCGGTTCATTCCGCTGTGGCGACCCCTGAAATAGAGACTAAGCTGAAGAAAAATGAATGAATGAATGAATGAATGAATAGCATTTGTTTTCATGTGGGAAGAGGCAGATGATGGAATTTTCACATTGTCACTGTAACTAGAAAGAAAGGAGAGAAAAGAAAATTAAAAATAAAAACATTGTTTTTAGAATTAACTTCCTTTTCAGTGAAAATAAAAGACAGAATGATGTGAAACTGCTGTATATCCTTGTTTAGATTAAACTACTTGTTGAAATTTTACCCTATACTTGATCTGCCACACTATACTTCTGGCAGCCATGCTAAATATTGACAGTTCAAATTTAGATCTCAGAAAGATCACAAGAAAGCCGTAATTGCAGATTGCCTGGCAGAGAAGACAGATGAAAGGATTTGTGGTGTAAAATCTGTCTCTTGTGCATTTGTTTGTGTGGAGTTTTTCCAGCTTAACATTGGATTAGGAAAGAAGAAAATGACACCTTCCAAACATTAGCCAAATCCAGACTGGCAGCATGCTAGATTTGCAGACCAAAACATTTAGCAATTTGTTTCGAATTACATCTGAAAGGATATAAAGTGCATTAAGTATAATTATTATTTATTTACACTTAGCATGAAAAGTCAAATATAGCTTTAGAATATAAACCTTTCGGTATAGAGAGTAGAAGTAAGTGTTTTTTTTATTTTTAAAAAATCTATTTATCTATATATCTATCTATCTATCTATTTAGTTATTCAAGCATAAAATGAGATGAAAGTTCGTGTAGTCGCTAGCGATAAGCGTAAGGATCAGCAGGCTAGCACGAAATTCCATTAAAAATACTGAGGTAAAATAAACATATTTTAAAGACATGGCTGGGGGAAATTTAATTTAATGCAGTACTTCTTGTCCAGTCCGAGACCCACTTTGTATCATAAATCTATCAGGCAGTGAAGATCACAGATTTTTTAAGAAATCAGACATTAAATGTGGCAATTTTATAATGGAAAGAAAGTTCACCGGAAGTGCTGAGGCTCATTGAAATAAAAATTCTATGTGCATATACCCCATTGTGTGAAACCCAGCAATTTTTTATAGTGTATTGTAGCAGAGGTGACAACTTAATTGTTTTATGTTCAATCCATTTAAATTTGTAAAGACGATTAAGTTTTAACTTGATCTATCTGTGTTGCAACAACGTGAATGAAAGAATTTTGTTGAAATCAGTATTTTTACAGTGTACTTTCACATTGCTTTCCTTAAAAACTAAAAAAGTAAAAAAAAAAAAAAAAATATTTTGAAGATTACTTAGATTTTGCAATTTAATGTTTAAAAAGTTAATGTCCTAATATAAGCTTTGACAACAGTTATGAAGGATGTAAATGTCCTTATAAAATGGTTTTAACCTAATCTGTCAATGTTTTATACAAGTGGACTGCAGCCTTCAAACAGAGCTCATGTAAACAATTTTTTCCAAACTGTCAGTAGTTTTCAGGAAAATGTTTTTTCAGCTACCAGTAAGCATTGTTTCTATAGGACTGATCTGAGCTCTCTGACACCTCCAACTGTGATTAGATGAGATGACAAGAGGCTGTAAAACAAGCTAAAACATTGCTAAAATTAAATTTTGTTTAAAATTGATAGCAAATGTATATATAGAGCCCATTTATATAGTCATGTCCATGTATTACGAACAAACAAACGAACGGATGAAATAAATAAATAAATAAAGATGGAAGGAAAGAAAGAAGGAAAGAAAGAAAGAAAGAAAGAAAGAAAGAAAGAAAGAAAGAAAGAAAGAAAGAAGAAAGAAAAAAAGAAAGAAAGAGATGGATAGATGGATAGACGGATGGATGGACGGACGAACGAACGGATGGACGGACAGACAGATGGACAAAAGAATGAACAAACACAGTAAAGAAAGAAAGAAAGAAAGAGAGAAAGAAAGAAAGAAAGAAAGAAGGAAAGAAAGAGAACACTTTGAGTTTTGCTGAAAAGAGATTTAGAACAAAATGTTAAGTCCAAAAAAGCCACACTTTTACAATAGTAAATGAGGAATAATGAAGCAGAAGATCACAGGAGACACCAGCAGTGTGCTCTTGCTCAATGTGGACTATTCCTGAACTTTGTTCTGACAGTGAAAAAGCTTTTTGGATGGGTTTATAACCCGCTTAGTGGAGACAGTTTTCCTACTTCCATCTGCTCTACTGTTTGTTTTGTCCATTCGAGTAGTAATTATTTGTGCAGAATCTTTCCTGGCCAGTCTAAATGGTGCCATTGTCATTTTTTCATCTCTTCAATTGCTTATTACAATTATGTATCATTCTAAAGAATCACACACAGTGGAGCAGGACAGAATCTGTGACTGCTGAGTTGAGTGCTTGGCATTTTACTACTACCGAAAAAAAAAAAACTCCTAACAGTGTGAAATTCGTTGTTGAAATGTGTTGAAGTCAGAATTATTAGCCCCCCTTTGAATTTCTTTTTCTTTTTTAAATATTTCACAAAATATGTTTAACAGAGCAAGGAGCAAGGAAATGTTCATAGTATGGCTGATAATATTTTTTTCTTCTGAAGAAAGTTTTATTTGTTTTATTTCAGCTAGAATACAAGCAGTTTTTAAAAAAACATTTTAAGGTTAATATTATTATCCCCTTTAAACTATATTTTCTTTTCAATAATCCACAGAGTAAACCATTGTTATACAATAACTTGCCTAATTACCCTTACCTGCCTAGTTAACCTAATTAACCTAGTTAAGCCTTTAAATGTCACTTTCAGCTGTCTTGAAAAATATCTAGTAAAATATTATTTATGGGTTCTCTCACTATTCTGCTGCCAAAGGTGGCTGCCTAGGTCACCTCTATGCACACGCCGTCCCTGAACACACACCGGCCACAACAGGAAATAAAAAAAACTGCAACTGCAACTGCGTTATTTGCGTTATTTTTTTTAACGCGTTAAATATTTTGAATTAATCACATGCGTTAACATATATATATATATACATATATATATATATATATATATATACATATATATATATATATATATATATATATATATATATACATATATATATATATATATATATATATATATATATATATATATATATATATATATATATATATACATATATATATATATATATATATACATATACATATATATATATATATATATATATATATACATATACATATATATATATATATATATATATATATACATATATACATATATATATATATATATACATATACATATATATATATATATATATATATATACATATATATATATATATATATATATATATATATATATATATATACATATATATATATATATATATATACATATATATATATATATATATATATATATATATATATATATATATATATATATATACATATATATATACATATATATATATATATATATATACATATATATATATATATATATATATATATATATATATATACATATATATATATACATATATATATACATATATATATACATATATATATATATATATATATACATATATATATATATATATATATACATATATATATATATATACATATATATATATACATATATATATATATATATATATATATATATATATATATATATATATATACATATATATATATATATATATATATATATATATATATATATATATATATATATATATACATATATATATATATATATATATATATATATATATATATATATATATATATATATATATATTATTTTGTTTGGTTCTCGAATTCGATTGACTGATAGCAGTGCGATATTCTACAATATCAGAACTCATACAGCCTCCTCACCTATGTGTATTACTCTGCCCACATAAAGTGACAGCAGATTAATAAACTCACTACAATTTGACAAATATTGCAGCTGTTGGAAAACATAATGCAACTATGCAGTTTGTTTATAAGGATAGTGTCTATTTTAAATATTTCTAATTTAAACGCTGAGCAGAGCAAAGACGGTTGACATTGTCTATCCACAAGATGGCGACAGAGACCGCATAATAAGCCCTTAGAGGATAAAAGGTCAGCATAATTTTTTTTGGCCATTTTGCCTTTATTAGATAGAACAGTATTTAGGACAGGAAGAAAAGTTAGAGAGAGAAAGGGGGGTAGAGTAGGGAAATGTCCTTGAGCCGGGATTCAAACTTGTGATGCCCTGACGTGCTATTGCACCATATATCGACGAGCTAACCACTAGGCTATTGCGCCAACAGGTCAGCATATTTTTAAACTACAGCTGATTAAAACATTATAAAAATGTGTAAGTGACTTTCTAAGTCAATCTCTCTTTTGTATGTTGTAGTGCTGTAATTATACCATAATAATTGTGGAGTGTTGAGTGTGAGATGGGACTCAGAAATGAGTGTATATTTTGTTGGCCTCTCTTTGTATAACCCTGAGTTACTTTTTTGGTTGGTCATCTGTTTGATTCTAATGAGTCTCCTGTTACTGTTGTTAATGAAGACCAGTTCAGTAAACAGAAAGAAAAAAGAAATGCCTGCATGTGTTTAGGGTTTTTCCTTATTACAAACACAACAGCAATCTGATAAAATTATCAAAAATAAATTGGAAATTTGCTATGGTAGGAGAAGCCTTGTGGGCCTTTTTTATAATATAATAAATTACTGTGCAATGAACGCAGCCACTTAAGACAGTTCTGAGAGGTAATAATACTGCACCACTTTGATGACAGACTTTGGCTGAGGAAATTTTGAATGACCAAAACAACATTTCAGATGTTTTGAAATGTGGTCTGTCCATTGGTTTGCCCATTAATGCCATTCCATCATACCCATATTTTGTTATGACCTGTTAAAAGAACGTCACATGACTTCTTCTTTGAATAATGGCATTTACTCAGTTAATATGGTTCCATCATAATTCATGCATATTTCAATTTTAAAATGTATGTGCATTTAAGCATCTCTTCATAATGCGCATGAAAATAGGTGGATGGAAACATAACTACTGATCTTTCTAGCACTTCAATCATCTGTTAAAGCCTCTAAAGTCATTTTTATGCCCACAATGCATCCAATTATTATAAAATGGTCTTAATTTGTTTAAAGTTCTGTATAGGCATATTAGATGTGAGAGTGATTGAATGTAGGCAGGGGAACATGTGGGATTTTATGGTTCTTCTGGTTAAAGGCCGCATAGAGAGCCCTCGGGTGACGTCTGTACCACATCACAGGAAAGCAGTGTTTGTGTGTGTGTGCGTGTGTGTGTTTGCTGTTTCTCCTTCAGCTCTTATACTGAGCAGACTCTAGATTTGACTTCATTTCCAAGGTTTCAGTGTTTTCCCATCAGGCAGACAGATCCACCCATAAGACCAATGAAATCCCTTGAACTCTGTGGTCCTCTGTCATTTACAATTTGTCCCAGGGAAAAAAATGCTGACAGTTTATCTTGCCTATGAAAAGCAGAAGTGGTTGTATAGGAAGGTTCTGGCATTGATGCACAACTTCACAGTATATGTAAGCAATTATAACAGTTTTAGTAGTTTTAATTCAAGCTAACAGCATTTTGGCATGCAAATTATTGACAGACTTGTTAAGGTTTGGATCGTCAAATAAATTGTTTTAGTCCAAAATAAGTTTTCCTTATTATTTAATCACCCACAGCCATCTGAAATGGCATTTCATATATATCTGCATATAAATGAAAGTGTGAGAAAACATTTAATGGGAGTTATCTAAAAGAAGCAGGTATGTCAAAGTTGGCTCATTTTTGACAATTAAAAATCCAAATTTTGATTTATAGAGTCAAGCCCATAATTATTCACACATCTAAGGTTATAATAATAATAAAAAATAATAATAATAATAATAATAATTATTATTATTATTAGTAGTAGTAGTAGTAGCAGTAGTAGTAGGAGTAGAAGTATTTAATAATTATTATCAATATTAGAGTGAATGGTCCTGAGTAACTGCATTATTTTTTGTGCATATGCCAGTATTTTCAATAGAACCTTTGTTTTACATTTTTTTTCTGCAGTTTAAAACTGCATTATGTTATGTTTGAAAGAGGACGTTTGTAACCTTGAAAATAAAGTGTACTGGTAATTTTCTGCCAGAGTATTTTCAATATTTTTTTTTTTGTTTCTTTTTCCTTTTTAAAATGTACAACCCCAAATCAGAAAACGCAAATAAAAAAAGAAAGTAGTGATTTGCAAATTAATTTGACTTGTATATCATTGCAGACAATATGAACACAACACATTTCAGGTTTTTTTTCTGGTCACACATTGGAAATGTGCACTGGTGTCAGATTAACCTTTATTTCAGTTATTTTGGGAAGAAATGGGCACTGTTGGGAGTAATGCGTTACAAAATTAATGTATTACAGTATTGTATTAGTTTTTCCTGCAATGCAGTAGTGTAAGGCATTACTAATACATTTTCAGTAATATTTTACTCGGTACATGTTCAGTAACGCGTGCGTTACAACAAACTTTTCGCCCACAAGACATTAACAAATAAAAAATACCGCAAGTAAGTTCTATTTTCTTAGTAAATATATGCGCGTGTTGTCATTAATCTCCCCCTGGCTATTGGAACCTTTTTACTTTGAACGCGGAATGATTTCAGCCTCTGAGCTCAAGGTCCGAGGCTATTGGCTCATATGTGCATATGGTGTTATTTCACTGACAAATGTCGTAAGCCCAGTTTTTCAAGAGCACATTCATGTAATCCTGTTCGTGTACAAAACTGCTCGACCGCAAAATTTCTCGCAGTCGCACGCACTCAAAACATGGCTGCTCACATGCAAATGATCTGCTCTCGCTCCATCAGATAATGCAGACTCACAATTTGTACCTCATGTTTCCTCTTCTTTTCATGCTTTTGCTCTCCAAAGATCCTCCTCTTCAATAGGCCTTTTTCACACTTCTTGGTTCCGGTAAGCGAAACAGTGTATCACAACATCCGGTTCCAATGCAACGGAATGAATGTCCTTCGTTTCAAGTTATATGCCAGAGTGCGCTCATGTGCAGTATGCACATCAAAGTGGAGATCATTATGTTTTAGCAAATATTAGTGGTCTTGGTTTTATATTGATGTGAAATTATAATATAGACAAAATTCCAGTTAAGTTATCTGCCTTCCACAAACAAGTGCTCCTATCAAGGTCATTAATATATAAGCATAATTTTTCCCCACATCGCCATTTCAGTTGGAACAATAGACAACTAATACAAACGCAAAATTGTTTTTTATTAATTTGACAACAAAATTTATGTGTTAGTCAGTTTTATAAAAAAGATGGTATACTTTTCTTACAATGAATTCCTTTCTCATTACAATATCTCTATAACCCTGCAAGTTTTCAACTGTTATTGGTTCAATTCCTTCAGAGACCCATATGTTATTTAGTGGTATTATTCAAGACCATCGTTTTTTGATTTTTCTAAATCTTATGTTGGCAAAACTTGTTTTACAGTAAAATCCAAGAGTAAAAATAGAGCTTTTCGAACTCTTTTCCAAAAAGAAATCACTACTGTTGCTTATATACAATTTTATTGGATGCCTTTATTAAAGGGTGACTTGATTTGCTGAAAAAAAAGTGTGGCTGTTAAAACAAAATTAAAGAAATATCCTATAAACTTCTCCAAAGATTTTATCCAGCAAAACATTATTTACAAAAATTAAAAAGTGGAATTGAATTGTATTTTTTGTAATGAATACGAGGAGAGGGTTTTACACTTATTTTGGCATTGTACATACTTAGTCAAAAGGCAGAGGTGCAAAACCTAATTCATCATTGTGGGAAAATGTACTTTTTGGTTTTACTGTCTATCCTTATCAAGAGGAAAATTGTTTTTATTTAATTTACTTTTATTCTTAACAAAACTGTACATTCATAAATGTAAATTTACTAATAAGCAACTAAATTTTAACGTATTGATCACTGAAATATGCTTGTGTATTACCAGCATCAGAAACTCTTTAAACAAGGAAGCCTACCCACTTTAAAAAATTGTGAACTCTATAATGTATTTAATTATTACATATGTACATTTTGTATATTTGTATTTTATTTATAATTACCCCCTGGCATGTATATTTTTTGTGCTGTAAAATGTTATTTGCTGTTCTTTAAATAAATAATAAAAACATTCAAAGCAGATCAACAAAATGAACTGGAATATGAACTAACTTTAACACACCCTAGATTCAGAAACACACCCTATACGCTACAGACTGACTGTTTTGAAGATATTTGCTTTAAAATTAAAAAAATTAGTGGTTAGTGGAAAACTGAAGTGCTTTAATAGAATCATATTCAAACACTGAACACAACAACAAATATCTTTATTTTTTCCAGGGAGTTGGAGCTAAATTATGTTTCCAGACTTGAGTAAACCTGACGAGCATTAAGCAACCTGTCATTAAGAGGCTCCTCGTTCTTTTGCATTGACCGATAGCATGTACAACTCCTCGCCTGTACAACTACCTCACTGTTCACTAACATCTGATCCTGAATACAAAGAAAGGAGAGAGTTAGCACAGCTTACAGACGACTACTAACAAAACTAATCCTGCTGGATGTTAAATAGTTATTTTTGCTAACGAATGGCTTAAGTTAGCAGATATTATGCTGTTGGCTGTGCACCTTACTGTAACCTAACGTTGCAAACGCTTCGTGTAAGACACATTTTCTGCACAAATTCTATTTAAATGCTGTTTTATTTAGGCTACGTCAGTTTTACACATTAACTAAGCAAACAACGTGTTCTTGTCCAAATTATGGCAAAGTTGACAGTGAAAATGTCATACAACGTCCTGAGGCTGTCATGTTTCTGCGACTGTTAGCGAAACCGGAAAAAGCGATACACTGCTTCGGAGGGCGCTTCCTGTATTCAATTCCGCTGTGATAAAGGTCTATTGGTTATCCCAAGAATGTTGATATGGTTTATATATTGCTGCACTATTTATTAGCAATACACAAAACACTAAAAGGTTATGGTAAATTATATAATAAATACTAGTGTTTTTGAGTGTTAGGTATACTGCCTATGTTTTAGGCTTGTATTATTTACAATTTGTTAATGAATGCTTCAGCATACTGTAGTATTAAGAATAGTGAACTGATAAAATGAAAGTGTAGTTTTACTACAGTAAAGTGTGGTGAATTGTAGTATAATATACCCTACTACACATATAGGCCTGTTGTGTCTAATATGAATATAGCCAAGCTATTCACAGATATTGCCAGATAATCACTTTACCTTTACCATACTTTTAACAGACTTTGATCATTTGTAATTCTGACTGTCATCCTTTCTTGCATTGTCTTGAGCCTTCACGTTGCCAAATATTTACTATATTGTTAGTAGCCTGGATAGGTCACAGTCATTCTGCTACATCATATCGCTTTCTACTGGATGTAAAATGCACTGCAGTACATTTTGTCATTTTATAATGTTAAGTTTTAATTCTGTAGTTATTTTGGTGAAAGTAACTAAAAAGTAATATAAGAGTAATGTAACATATTACAATTTTGAGACAATTTTGTAAGGTAAGGGATTACTTTTAAATAACAGTAATAAGTCATCTATAATGTATTACAGTTTGGAAGTAACTTGCACAACACTGGAAATGGGCGCTGTGTGCTCTGGACTGAAAAAGATTGTCCAGACTGTTAACAGCAGCAAGTCCAAAAGCCAGGGTCTGTCATGGTATGGGGTTGTGTCAATGGCCTTGCCAAAGGTAACTTGCACTTCTGTTATGGCACCATTAATGCTGAAAAGTACATAGAGATTTAGGTGCACAATATGCTGCCTTCTTTTCCAGGCACAACCATGCATATTTTAACAAGATAATGCAAAACTACATTCTGCATACATTACAGAGTCCTGGCTGTGGATGAAGAGGATACTGGTACTTGACTGGTCTGCCTGGAGTCCCGATCTGTCTCCAATAGAGAATCTGTGGCGCATTTTGAATCAGAATCAGAAAGAGCTTTATTGCCAGGTATGTTCACACATACGAGGAATTTGTTTTCGTGACAGAGCTTCTACAATGATTAGAGAGACAGGACAAAAAACAGATAATAAATATATATTTTTAAAAAATACAAGTAAGTAGGGAATGCAAATATACAAATTGACAAGTGTATGTAAAGCTATATTACTATATACAATTTTATATGAGCAGCTGTTATGTGCAAATTGCCATGTAAAGTGTATTGTTAAAGAAGTGTATATGTGTATAAAAGTGTATAGCAAGTAGTGATGTTGGTTCCACAATTATTATCATCAAGTGTTCATGAGATGGATTGCCTGAGGGAAGAAACTGTTTCTGTGTCGGGCTATTCTGGTGCGCAGTGCTCTGTAGTGTCGGCCAAAAGGTAAAAGTTCAAAGAGGCAGTGTGCTGGGTGTGAGGGGTCCAGAGAGATTTTGGCAGCCCTTTTACTCGCTCTGGATAAGTACAGTTCTTTGGGAGTAGGAAGGGTTGTGGCAGTGATTCGCTCAGCAGTCCGAACTATTCGATGTAGTCATTGGAGATCGTATTCAGTAGCTGAGCTGAACCAGACAGTTATTGATGTGCAAATGACTGATTCAATGATGGAGGTGTAGCACTGTTTCAGCAGCTCCTTTGGAAGGTTAAACTTCCTCAGCTGACGAAAAATGTACAGCCTTTGGTGAGCTTTTTTGACAATGGAGTTAATGTGAGTGTCCCACTTCAGGTCCTGAGAGAAGGTGGTGCCTAGGAACCTGAATGACTCCACTGCTGCCACAATGCTGTCCATGATGCTCAGTGGGGGGAGAGCAGGGGGGTTTCTTCTGAAGTCTACTATCATCTCCACTGTTTTGAGCGTGTTGAGCTTCAGGTTGTTGTGACTGCACCAGACAGCCAACTCCTTAACCTCCTGTCTGTAAGCAGACTCATCACCGTCCTGAATGAGGCCGATAAGTGTGGTGTCATCTGCAAACTTCAAGAGCTTCACAGAGTAGTCTTTTGAAGTGCAGTCATTCGTGTATGTATGTATTCGAGGAGCAGTGGGGAGAGGACACACACCTGGGGGGCGCCAGTGCTGATTGTGCGGATACTAGATGAGAATTTTCCCAGCTTCACCAGCTGCTGCCTGTCCGTTAGGAAGCTGTTGATCCACTGACAGACAGAGGTGGGCACAGAGAGCTGAGTTAATTTGGGCAGGAGAAGTTTTGATAGTGTTAAACGCTGAGCTGAAGTCAACAAACAAGATCCTCACATAGGTCCCTGGTCTGTCTAGGAGTTGCTGAACATAATGCAGTCCCATATTTACTGCATCATTCACAGACCTGTTTGCTCTGTACGCAAACTGAAGAGAGTCCAGTGAGGGTTCAGTGATGTCCTTCAGGTGGGCCAGCACCAGTTTTTCAAAAGACTTCATGACCACAGATGTTAGCGCCACCGGTCTGTAGTCATTTAGTCCTGTAAGTTTGGGTTTCTTTGGGATGGGGATGATGGTGGAGCATTTGAGGCAGGAGGGCATTTCACACAGCTCCAGTGATCTGTTGAAGATCAGGGTGAAGATGGGGGCCAGTTGGTCAGCACAGGATTTTAAACAGGCTGGTGTTATAAAATCTGGGCCTGGTGCTTATTTCCTCTTCTGTTTCCGGAAGACCTGGCGTACCTCATCTTCACTGAACTGAAGTGCAGGTATAGGGGAGGCGGGGGGTGATGGAGGTGTTAATGGTGGCGTGAAGAGCAGTTCAGATTGGGTTCTCAAACCGGCAGTAAAACTCATTCAGGTCATTTGCAAGTCGTTCATTGGGATGGTGTCTTGTAGTTTGTGATGTTTTTCAAGCTTTTCCACACAGATGCTTTTTTTTTTTTTAAGTGCAAAATGCGACAATGTAGACCCCGTACTGTTGCCCACCTTAAGACTTGTTTGCAGGAAGGATGGGACAACTCAAAGTAAATTTAGAAATCACTATTTTCTTTTTTTTGTAATACCTCCTCTATGTATGCAAGATGTTACACTGAGGGAGTTCACAGAATTTTTATTTCACACATACTAAATTTCAAAACTTCGTTTTTTTTCTTCTTGTTTACTTTCTCTACATGTAAATATAGCCCATACAAACAAAAGCATTCAATATACAGAACTAAGTGTTCATTGAAAGTACACAGTCTGTTTAAATGAAATAGATGGTGAGATAAATGATGTATAGATTGTGTTTGAGTGCGATGTAATGAGATCCACTTCCTCACTCTGGGAAAACGATAGCACAATGAGGAATTTAAGAGTCACTGACCGTCATTCCAAGACTAAGCATATAGTTTACTCGTCGATGTTGAGCATAAAGATTGCTGAAACCCAATCAACGAAGTCCAATGAAAATATCAATTACCACATCTGAAACCCTCCAGGACAACAGGTACTGTCTACATAAAAAATAAACATAGGGCAAATCACAACTAAATATCGAAAATTTTCTCAAACATAAAACATTCAATACTCACATTTGAGCAGCAACAATAATGTTCTCAAAGAAATGTCAGAAGCAGAGTGGGTCGGTAGCCTTAGTTCACCATGTGGTTCCCTCTACCAAACACAACTCACTTACTCTATGGTGACCTGGAATATATCCCGTTATCACTCCGCTCTAGTGCAGCCTAGTGGCCCGTAGTAATATTGCAACCACTGTTTCTTACATCACAAATAACTAAAACAATAATTAAAGCATGTACCATTTGTTTGTTACATACATCCCTCCCCGTGTTTTTTGTTTTTAAAAATCTGCACCATGGCAAATTTTTAAGTTTTTTGTATGATAAAGTATCTACTTGCGCAAGATCTGATAACATAGTGACCTTTTAATTTACTGGTCCTAGCTTTTTCACAATCCTAGCTGGGCCTTTCCATTTTGGAGAAATTTTAGCCATGAATGCATCATCAGCTTTAGAGAGAGGGTGAGTTCGTACCCATACCAAATCTCCCTCCTCAAAATTCTGAGTTCTCCTCTTCATATTGTAATACTTTGTCTGCTTACTTTGTGCCTTCTCTACATTGTCTCTGACTAAGTCATATATAATTTTTTGGCGTTCTAGAGTATTATATGCTGGTTGGTTAGGATCTGGGCGATTGTGCAAGGCTCTCTGTAGGGGTCCCTTCAACTGTCGTCCCAGTGCTATCTCAGCAGGTGAATAACCAGTACTTTCATGCCAAGCAATATTCAGAGCAAATCTGAACTCATATATCCACTGATCCCAGTTACGGTGGTTTTGTTCAACAAACATGGCTATCATGGTTTTCAAATTTCGATTGACTCGTTCTGTAAGATTTGATTGAGGATGATAGGCTGTGGTGAGTTTTGGAGTTATTTGCCACTGTTTACATAACTGATCCAACAGGTTGGAGGTAAACTGCCTACCTCGGTCAGATACAATGAAGGCTGGGGTTCCCCATCTTGTGAATATTTCCTCTATGAGTGCACTATAACTAGCAGATACTCATTTTGGCATGAGCTCCGTGGAAACGGCCCCATGATGTCCATACCCAGCTTCAACTATGGGTACACTTTGTAGGTCACCTGCAGGTTTTAGGTTTGTAGGTTTGTACTGCTGACATTCCTCACAAATTTTGCAATGTTCCCAAACATCAGTACGTATGGATGACCAATATGCAAATTCTAGCAGTCGCATAAGAGTTTTAAACCTTCCCAAACGACGGCTTAAAGGACTGTCATTCGCATAAGACAAAGTTACCTTTCTCAATTTCTCAGGGATTACAACCTGTAGTCTTTGGCCTTCCTTTGAATCCGGAATGCTCCTGAATAAGACTCCATTCTTGCAAATATAATGAGTCCTCTTCATATCTGTGGTTTTCTGGCTTTTGGCTTTAACCATGACCTCTTGGCATTCTGTATCCTTTTCCTGTTCACCAGCAATTTGTGATAAGTCCAAATGCAGATCACATGAGACAGAGCTAAAATTCCTTTTGGCTGGTGTATGCAGTAATACAGCCTGTGAGTAACCTTCCTCTCTCCTGGATAACACATCAGGCACTATGTTACACTGACCTTTTCGGCATCTTACAGTAAAGTGTTATCCTTGTAGTCTGATTGTCCATCTTTCCAATCTAGATGAAGGCTTAGGATGTTGGAAAAGCCAGCCTAAGGAAGCATGATCGGTGATTACCTCAAAAGGTCTACCTTCAAGGTAATGATGCCACTTCTCTACTGCCCACACTACTGCCAGACACTCTTTCTCTGAGGCAGAATAGGACTTTTCAGCCCCTCTGAGCAACTGAGATGCATAAGCAATAACTCTCTCTTGTCCTTCCACTTCTTGAGTGAGCACAGCCCCTAAACCCACATCACTTGCGTCAGTCTGTACCTTAAAGGAAAGGTCAAAGTTAGGTGTACACAACACAGGTGCTCTAGTGAGCTCATCTTTGATAAGATCAAAGGCATGTTGACACTGATCAGACTAATTCCACTTCACATCTTTCCTCTTTAAAAGGTGTAAGGGAGCTGTTTTGGTGGAGAAATCAGGAATAAATCGATGGTACCAAGCTGCCAGTCCTAAAAATCTTTGTAATTCCTTCAAGGTCTTGGGAATTGGAAATGTTCTGATAGCATCCACTTTATCTGAATTCACATTGACTCCATCTGCTGAGATAATATGGCCTAAGTAGTCAAGTGAAGCACAAATTAACTTACATTTTTTTAGGTTAAGTGTGAGACCAGCTTTGTGTAGGCTGTGAAACACTTGTTCAAGATGATTCAGGTCAGTTTGGACATCGGGTGAGTATACAATAATGTCATCGATATAGACCATACAACATTTGTTTTTAAGATCTCTTAGTACCTGTTCCATCAGTCGTTGGAAAGACGCAGCAGCATTTTTAAGGCCAAAGGGAAGACACGAGAATTCATATAGCCCCGAAGAAGTAACGAAAGCTGTCTTTTCCATACTTGAAGGATCCATTTCTAACTGCCAGTATCCACTCTTTAAGTCCAACGTGCTGAACACCTTAGATCCTTGAAGAGAGTCCAGAATATCTGTGATTTGAGGCATAGGATAAGCATCTAGGAAAGTTTTTGCATTAAGCCCTTGATAGTCAATGCATAATCTAGATCCCCCATCCTTTTTCTCTACCACTACCACAGGTGAAGCCCATGGGGATGTAGAAGGTTTGATAATTTTTTGTTGAAGCAACTCCTGTATCTGTTCTTCAATAAAATCATTCTTGGCCTTAGAAACTCTATATGGTCTCTTTCTTAAAGGTATGTCATCTGTGGTCTTGATCACATGCTTGATAAGGTTTGTACGGCCCAGTTTGTTAGTACCTACTGATGGCCAATCACACATAAGAGCTTTCAATTGACTCTTTACCTTGGTCGTAGTATGTGAATTTTCCAAGGCTTGGTCAATCAGTTTCAACCTCTCATCATGGCTTCCTCCAACTTTTTCCTGTGCAGCATAAAACTTTACAGCAGCATGCTCGTTTGTTTTGTTAAAACATACAGGGTGACTAATGTTAGCATCCGGTAAGTAGATACGTGAAATGTTAAAATCGATGGTTACCTTAGCCTTTTTAAGAAAATCCAATCCTAATATAACAGGAACAGCCAAACTGTCATCATCCATCACATGAAAGGTGACTTCATGCTTTACTCCATATATTTCACATGTCCATAGTACTTTACCTAGAGTTTTCTGACTCTGTCCATTTGCGAGCATAAATGTTTGATCACTTCTAGTCAATTGCTCATCTTTTTTCTTCAATTTCTGCCACACCTTCTTCTGCAGCAAAGAAAAGGTACTTCCTGTATCAATTACAGCATTGAAGTATGAGTGATTCAAGATAACAGGAGCTTGTAGTACATTATCACACAAAGAAGGATCAATAAGCATGAGCCTATTTGGTTGCCCTTTCACAGCTGAAGATTTCTTCTTTTGATCCTCTTCTTTTCCTTGACTCCATCTTTTCCTACTTTCTGACCAATCCTTCTCTATTTGTGCACCAAGACGAACCAGATCATCAAAAGTCTTCACTGTTCCTCTTAATAATGAAGCCAATCTAGGATTACAGTTTCTCAATGTTACTTGTACCAATTCAGATTCAGACATTGCAGGGTTTATTTTTAGTGACATTGCTCTATAGTTAAAAGCATAGTCTCTTATACTTTCATTGACTTTTTGTTTGTAATCAGCCAATTTCTGAGCAGCCACTTCCTTGTGATCTTCATTCAAAAATGAAAAAAAGGAATTTATCTTTGAAAGACAACCAATCTGTAATACTGCTCTTCTCAGCCTTCCACCAGTTCTTAGCTGTACCTTTAAGACTTACAGATAAAGCTGCTAACATCTCTTCATGATGTAGAGGTCAAAGTTCATCGTATTCTTCAAACCGCTCAATGAAATCAAGGGGGTCTTCTGAATCTACATTTCCAAAAGTAGGCAATTCAAGTTTAATACTGGTTGGGAAGGATGATGGAGAAAGGTAAGGGCCTTGCTTTGTGGTGTCTTGCGTTGCATCAATTCTAGAGGGTGTCTGAGATGTTTTGTGAGAAGTAACTATGCTGGAATGCATAGGAGTGGACATGATTGGTTTGATAGCCTTTAAATGTTGCTCTAACCGCTTGTCTCTACGTTTCAAGCAATCCTCAAAATCCTCAAAATGCATAGCATTTTTGCTGAATACGACCTAACTCCCTTTGTACATAGTAGTTAAACCTATCTTCACATGCTCTTATTTTCGCGTTCAGTGTTTCAGAGGTAACAAAACTGCTAACTCTATACTCAAGATCAGCCAAGTGCTTTTTAATGCTATGTATACGCTGATCATGTTCATCATTCTCAAACTGTAATTGATCATCATGAAAGTCAAGAGGTGGGGGTGGAGATGGAAAGTTATCAAATTTACTAATATCATCCTGTCCCTGCTGTGGAGGCTCATCTTTACTTTCTTTTTCTTCTTCTGAATCTAGATACAATACACTAAAAGTATCTATAAGATTAGCTACAGGATCTCTAAGATGAGTGAAGGCTTCATCTGAATAATCCACACTAGCTGCTCTATCCTCCATTGTAAATCTGTAATATTTGCTTGTGAAGAATTTCAGTATCAGTGAAATTTATCTTTATAATTCAAAAGTACTCCGTAAAATACAATTCACGAATCTCCCTGCTCGGGCGCCACCTGTAACACCTCCTCTATGCATGCAAGATGTTACACTGAGGGAGTTCACATAACTCTTATTTCACACATACTGAAATTTCAAAACTTCGTTTTTTTTCTTCTTGTTTACTTTCTCTACATGTAAATATAGCCCATACAAACAAAAGCATTCAATATACAGAACTAAGTATTCATTTAAAGTACACAGTCTGTTTAAATGAAATAGATGGTGAGATAAATGTTGTATAGATTGTTTTTTAATGCGATGCAATGATATCCACTTCCTAACTCTGGGAAAACGATAGCACAATGAGGAATTTAAGAGTCACTGACCGTCATTCCAAGACTAAGCATATAGTTCACTCGTCGATGTTGAGCATAAAGATTGCTGAAACCCAATCAACGAAGTCCAATGAAAGTATCAATTACCACATCTGAAACCCTCCATGACAACAGGTCCTGTCTACATAAAAAATAAACATAGGCCAAATCACAACTAAATATCGAAAATATTCTCAAACTTAAAACTTATTCAATACTCACATTTGAGCAGCAACAATAATGTTCTCAAAGAAATATCAGAAGCAGAGTGGGTCGGTAGCCTTAGTTTACCATGTGGTTCCCTCTACCAAACACAACTCACTTACTTCTTCTTCTTCTTCTTCTTGGTGTTTATTGGCGGTTCGCATTCTAAACAGAGCATTACCGCCACCTACTGTGGGTTATGGATCAGAGGCTCTTTTTTATTATTATTATTTATTTATTTATTTATTTTATAACTCTAGACTCTTCAAAACCCGAGCCTTCGATGTTGCTGCGTGTTCAGCTCCTCCATCTACAGCTCAGGTCCTTCACAGCCGAGATAGAGAAAAAGATAGTAGAAGATAGGGGAAAGCATAATATTATTATCAATATAACAATAAATTAAGTAAGTTTAAATAAATATATATATATATATATATATATATATATATATATATATATATATATATATATATATATATATATATATATATATATATATATATATACACATACACACATATACATACATATATATATATATATATATATATATATATATATATATATATATATATATATATATATATATATATATACACATACACATACATACACATATGTACATATACACATATTCATACATACATACATACATACATAGACATTCTATATCCTATGTATTAACTGAGTTCTTTTTAAGAATTGTATCAACCACTTCCTTCCTTCCGGATATAAAAACTCTTTCAGAGTTATTTGTTCATCAATTATCTGTAGATCATTGATTAATATATTTCTTTCCTCCATGTATTTATTGCAACTAATGATTACATGTTCTACTGTCTCTCTCTCTCCGCATCCATCACACAAGCCTGTTGGATGTTTTCCTATCATGTGTAGTGTAGAGTTTAGCCCTGTATGTCCTAGCCTTAATCTTGAAAGAATACAATCCTCCTTCCTGCTTCCACTTGATTTCAAAATCTGTCCTACCGTTGGTTGTATTACATAGAAATGTCTGCCTTTTTGTTCATTGTCCCAACTTATTTGCCAGTCTTTGTGTATTCCCTTTTTAATTATTGATTTAAGTTCAGCCCTACTATACCTGATTTTCATTTCTATCCTCTCTTTTGCTATTACTGTTTTTGCTAACCTATCTGCTGCTTCATTGCCCTCAACTCCTGAATGTGATGGTACCCATACAAACTCAACTATCTTGTTTTTCTGCTCTAAATTATGCAACAACAGAAGAATTTCTATTATAATGTCCTGCCTAGTTTCTGATTTTTTAAGATCCAGGCATAGTAAGGCTGAACTTGAATCAGAACATATTATCGCCTTGTCCAGATCCATTTCATAAACTTTGTTGATAGCTAGCATGATTGCTAGCAGCTCTCCTGTAAATACTGATAAATTATTTGTTATTCTTTTCCCTTCTGACACATCTAAACTTGGAATGACATATGCTATCCCCACCCAGCCACTTTGATGCATCTGTAAAAATGTGTGTAAATTGATCGTATTGTGTCCCAATATACTCTCTTGTTAGATATCCATCTGTTAACTCCTGTCCTTTTTCCTGTCTGTCTTTCAATAATTTGAGGTCTATTTTTGGTTGTGGTAATATCCATAAAGGTATTGTTGGTAGAACTATTGATGGTATAATACTATATTCACTTAATTTCATTTCCTGCACTAAATCCCCAATAATCCAGTTAAAGCTGTTAATTTTCCTTTTCCCATATTCCCAACATACCTCCAATAGTGTTTTTACAGGATGATTATCATCTTGGCCTTTTACTCTTGCCCAGTATGTCAATAACAGTTGTTTCCTTCTTAGATGAATTGGCATCTCCCCCATCTCCACCTGCAATGCTGGAACTGGAGAGGAAGGATATGATCCGCAACAAATTCTAAGAGCTTGAGATTGTATTCTTTCAAGTTTTTCTAATTGCGATTTTGCTGCTGAACTGTATGCCATACAATCATAATCAAGAATTGCTCTGATCATTGTTACATAAATTGTTTTTAAAGCTAATTTATCTGCTCCCCACTCACGCCCCGAAATACATCTCATTACATTCAAAATTCTTTTGCATTTCTCCTGTATCTTACTGATGTGATTACTCCATGTAGCTCTAAAATCAAACCACATTCCTAAAAATCTGATCACTTTTACCTGTTCTAATTCTGTATTATATATTTTCAGTTTTAAGTCAATTCTTCTTTTTTTATTTGTAAAGAAAATATATTTGGTTTTTTCCACTGAAAATTTAAAACCCCATTTGTTTGACCAATTCTCAACTTTAATTAATGCTGTTTGCATTTTATTAACAATATGGTCCACATTTCTGCCTCTTAACCATAGAGCTCTATCATCTGCAAACAGTGATTTATTAATATTTATCTCTAAATTTGAATAAACGTCATTAATCATAATAATAAATAACAAAGGACTTATGACGCTACCTTGTGGAGTCCCATTCTCAATTATTCCTTTACTCGACACTTCCTTCCCAATCTTAACTCTGATATATCTTTCAATTAAAAACTCTTTAATCCAATTAAATAGTCTTCCACCTATTCCTATTTGGTTTAACTTGATCAACAGGCCCTCCTTCCATAGCATATCATAAGCTTTTTCAATATCAAAGAAAACTGCCACTACTGTTTCCTTATTAGTTAACGCTTTCCTAATGTCTGTTTCTAGTCCATTGTACCTCTTCCACTTCTGAATCCACTTTGACAAGGGGAGAAAAAGTTATTTTTCTCCAAATTGTACATAAGTCTGTCAGTAACCATTTTTTCCATTAATTTACACATATGTGAAGTTAGAGCTATTGGTCTATAGCTTAAAGAATTATTTGGGTCTTTACCTGATTTTTTTATGGGTATAATTATTGATTCCCTCCATTCCAAAGGCAATTTCCCTTCTTTCCACACTCTGTTATAAAATTTCAGAATTTTTCTTAGTGATTCTTCACTTAACTTTTTTAGCATCACATAGCTTATCTCGTCTTGTCCTGGAGTTGTTGCCTTGGTATATTTTAATGCCCGTTTCATTTCTGAGAAGGAGAAAAAAACATCTAACGTACCTTCAGTAACTGTCCTTTTTTCCATTATATTACAATTCTCAAATAACATTCTTTCTCTCATATTCTTACTTTCTATTGTCAAGTTATCGGAGCTGTTTACTTTTAAAAACTCTTTTTTAAACATTTCTGCTTTATCTTTGTCATATACTGCATTCGTGTTTCCTACATTTAATACCGGGTATTCATATTCTCTTCTAATACCACTCATTTTTCTTATCATATTCCATACTTCTTCAACTGGAGTACTTTTCCCAATTTCATTACAAAATGATCTACAATATTCTTTCTTTGTTTCCCTTATTATTTTCCAAGTTTCTGCCTGAGATTTCTTATATTCTATTAAATTTTGCAAGTTGTGCGTTCTCTTTAGAATTTTAAATGCCTTCCTTTTCTTTCTGACTGCTCTTGAACACTGATCATTCCACCATGGGACCAATTTCCCTACTCTTTGTCCTGAACTCTTGGGAATACATTCACTTGCCGCATGCCGAATTACGGAACTTAACTTTGCATACTCTCTTTCAATTTTCAATTTTTTCGTTCATCTTAATTTTTTTCAATCCTTCTTCACTTATTTCTTTGAATTTCTCCCAATCAGCTTTCTCATACTTCCATTTTCCAGAATTACCTTTATTAACATTTTTATTCTCACTATTTATAACTGAACTAATAATAGGAAAATGGTCGCTCCCAATTGAGCATTTCCTTATGACCTCCCAAACTGTAATTCCACCCAATGAATTTAACACAATTGTTAGATCTAGTGCTGATTTCCTACCTGTATTTACATCCATTCGTGTATATCCTCCATCATTCATGCATACCAAATTTTTCTTTTCTATCACCTCCTCAATAACTAGCCCATTTCTATCTGTAATTATTCCACCCCATAGTGTATTATGTGCGTTAAAATCACCACACCATATAACCCTTTCTTCATTTAGACCTTTAATTTCTTCTATACTATCCAGTGTTAGTTTTGTACATGGATTGTAAAAATTTATTATAACATATTCTTTAACTCCATACCATATTTCTATCACTATATACTCCAGGTTTACCCCTTTTTCCAAAATTCTATAAGACATTCCTTCTTTTATGAACGTGACACAACCTCCACCTATACCTTCTTCCCTGTCCCTTCTCACACTTACATATCCCTTTAAAACAAAATCTAACTTTGAGTTCAACCATGTTTCTTGAATGCATATTACATTTGGTTTTTCTTTCATTTTACTTAAATATCCTTTAAACTCTTGTCCATTAGCACATAGGCTTCTAGCATTCCATTGTAGGATTCTCAACATAGCCCTAACCTACTCCTATCTCTTGACTCTCTTGAAAATCTGAACTGAGGCTTCTTCTTATATCATCACTCTTCAGACCCTTTATCTCCAAATATCTTTCTGCTGCTTTAACTATAATTTGTAACTTTTCTGTTCTTCTTTCTGTTTGTGCAGTGCAGTTAATTACTTCTACCATGAAAAGAACAAAATTTTTCTTGCTTACCAACGTAAAATCCTCTGATGGCCTACTTCCATCAATTCTTCCTTCTTCAATTCTTCTACCTGACTCCAATCTTACTGTTTGGCTTGACTTCCTCCTTTCACTAACTACCTTTACTGCTTCAGCATAAGTTAGATTATTTTTTTCTTTTTCCTGTTGAACTTCTATTGCCCTTTTCCTCGCCTCACAACCTCCATATGCAGCATTATGTCCTCCTCCACAGTTGCAACATTTCAATTCAACTCCATCTTCACACTTTCCAAATTCGTGTTCCCCTCCACATCTCGCACATCTTATTTTCGATTTACATACAGCCGCTGTATGTCCGTACCTCTGACAGTTGTAACATTTCATTGGAGGCGCTTTATATTCTCTGACAGGGTAGCTGATGAATCCCATTCTGACTCTATCTGGCATTTCCCTTCCTTCAAATTTAAGGCGCACTGAAAGACTGTCCAGTCTTCTTCCTTCTCTATTCATCTTCAATCGAACAGCATCTATGATTTTACCTCCATCGATATTCTTTTTTAATTCCTCCATTGTTACACCAATCGGAACTCCTTTTATCACGCCAAATATCCATGAATTCTGACCTAGAATTTTACTACTCGTAACAACCTGCTTCCCCACTGTTTTTAATTTCATTGCCTTATTTTTTTGTTCTTCATTTTTGCACGCAATCAATAACGCCCCATCCTGAAGCACCTTTGCGAATTCTATTTCACCTACTTGTTTCTTTAATTCATGTGTCAACATCATAGGATTTATTCCTGAAACTCCCGTTACTTCTTTGAATCTTAATATTATCCTAAATCCTAAATTTGCCTTTTCTCCAACCCCTTCCTCCTCGCTAGCTAGCGAACTACTTTCCGATGCGTCCTCCTTACCTTTTTTCCTTTTCCTAGATGCCTTTTTCCCGTATTTTCCTTCTATTTGTGTCCATCCTATATCCATATCATCCTCTACCTCCTCTTCACCACTATCCTCTACTCTTAGAGTCTCCGATCCATTCCCAACTCTATATTCTCGAGATTTATCTTTGGGGTTTTTTTGTTTGTTTGAATTCGCCGCCATTACTCCTCAATCGACATGCTCACTTTCTTCTTCTTCGTTGTTTTATGGCGAGTGAACCAACTCACTTACTCTATGGTGACCTGGAATATATCCCATTATCACTCCGCTCTAGTGCAACCTAGTGGCCCGTAGTAATATTGCAACCACTGTTTCTGACATTACAAATAACTAAAACAATAATTAAAGCATGTAATGTTTGTTCGTTACACTTTATTGGCATTTTCCATTCTGTCCAAACTTTTTCTGATTTGGGGTTGTATTTAAAGGAATTATAGTCATTAAATTGTTATCAAATTGTTATTATCATACTCTTTAAATTATATATACACATATATATATATATAGGTACTTTAACATTAAATCCCTCCTTTATTTAATGTGTAGCTTTTCACTTTTATAAAATGTTTTCTTTCCCCCTTTGAAAATAAACCATGCTGCATCGCTTCCCTTCCTGTACAATGGAAATGACCTCTGAAGCAATCTCTGAACTTGAAACCACTCTTCTCAATGCCAAGCACAACAGTCAAGTGCGGCAGAGGATGTGGCTTTTGTGGGATACATCACAATCCCAAATTCAAACGAAAGCCTTAGTCTCATTGTTGTGTGGTTATCAAACACACTCTCATATGCACACAACAGCGGATTATGAAACCTATCTCAATAAACATCTGAACACCATTTATGCTTCATCACAGGAAATGAGATGAGTTTATGTGGCACATGCAGCAATTTTCTATCAGCTCTGGTTGTTCCAGGAACCTCTTTCTTATTTCAATGGCTTACAAATAAATATCATTAAATACAGATAAATCTCTAAAAAACCAGCAATCTTAAAGAATTCTTTCATATCCAGAATAATAATTTTTGCTAAGTTGCTCATCCCTTCTCATCCAAGATGTTAATTTCTTTATTTCTTCATTTGAAAAGAAATTATCATTATTATTATTATTATTATTATTATTATTATTATTATTATTATTATTAATTTATTTTTTTCAGGGGGGGGGGGTGCATTCCCTGACTTTTTACATATAGTGGACTTCTCGAAGCAATACGGTCAATGTCAATTTATTATACCCTTAGGGCTGAATTATGTTAGAAATTACAGTAAAAGAAATAATGTTACATGTTCACAGTTTGTATTACTTCTAGAAATGAGAATAATGATTTTAACCATAAGCATGTTTTAATTTTTTTATATTTCATTTTTGATACTAACCATTATTTTTCAGAATTATTGGCTTTTTTTTTTTTTTTTTTTTTTTTGGAGCACCATAAGTCAGAATACAATTTAAAATGACCAGAACAGACCAGTTTGCAACCCCCTACAAATTTACATTACACACAGTACAGGATGTTCTGGGTACCTAAACTCGGTCCTCCTTGGATGTTGACCAAAGATGGAAAGCATACAAAACAGGCTATTTTAATAAGTTAATCAAGTTCTTTTCTAAGTTATACAAAGTATAACTTTAGAATTTTAGTTAGATTGATGTAAATTGAGATGACTAGAAAAGTTTAGTTGATTTAACACGAAAAATTAAGGCAGCAAGAATTATTTTACAGTGCAGTAAAACTATATTCTGTGCAGGTATGAAAAGACAATGTGTTCAATGGGGCTGATAATGACAAAAAAAATAAATCAAATCAAATCACTTTTATTGTCACATCATCAGCAGCACATGTGCTATGATGAGTGAAAAGGTGCTGGCTTCAGACAAAATACAACAACATACTCCCAAAAAACAAACAGTATACAGTTGGCAATGTTGACAGTAATACATAGAAGACAATGAATAGGTCTACACATAGTCTGACTGCTGGTGGAAAATTGTTGTAAGCAGTATTGTTTTAAGTACGGATTGGTTAAAGTGCAGTGCATGCTACATCTTGAGTAGCACTTTCATTCATAGTGATCTAACGAAGGTAAATGGAAAATATTAACCACAAATGCTGTTTATATTGCTAGAGAATTGTGAAGTCAAAATCTGTTGACTATTTTAACATACTTTTTTTTTTGTTTATTTTGTTGAATGAATAACCCAGAAAATCAAGCAGATCCACAAACACTGGCTGAGTTTCATAAATATAAACACCACACAAGGCTCAAAAGCTTGATTTGCATTAGCTCTGTGGTGCAAGTTTTGTGATAAAATTATAATTATAATAACAAAATAATAAAAATAAAAAGGATGCTGCATTGAATCTGAAGTTTGAATGATTAAACTACTGAGCACCATAGAAGTTCAGAATCAGAATCAGAAAGAGCTTTATTGCCAGGTATGTTCAGACATACGAGGAATTTGTTTTCGTGACAGAGCTTCTACAGTGCAACAGGATAACAGAGACAGGACAAAAAACAGATAATAAATATATTTTAAAAATAAAATAAAAATAAATAAATAAATAAAACAAGTAAGTAGTGAATGCAAACTACTCTCACTATGTGGAGAAAAATCCTGGAAGGTTTCCTCAAAAGCTTTAATGTCTTTCCAACTGAAGAAAGAAAGAAATGAACATCATGACAAGGGGATAAATAAATTATCATGAAATTTCATTCTGGAAGCAAATTAATCTGATAATTAATTATCCTTTTTAAATGCTTTGCTCTGAAATGCATTACTTCTGTTGTCATTATACTCATTTACTTTAAGCCATTCATTCCGTCTGACTTTTCGTTGCTGTAACTGGCAAGGATGAGATCATCTTTCTCAGCCTTGCACTTTCCTGTCTGAGAAGTTGTCTGTGAAGCAGTTCACAGCAGGCCCAAGATGGAGGATACATCTGGAAACAACTATTGGCAGAGATTTTCCCTTTACTCCAGCAGGCTGGAGGCTGGGGGCTGGTAGACAGGTAGACAGGAAATCAACACACACATTCACATACACATTCTACACCACTACACTACACAAAAAAAGAAGAGAAGGTAGTGTGTGTATCTGTATGGGATACAAAAAAAGTTCTAAATACAAAATAATATGGTCATGACATTTGGGTCAAAGAAAACACATTATATGTGGTGTCCCCATCAAATTACATTTACAAAAGTAATTTTATTTAAAAAGAAAGTATATTAAATGCATGAAAAGTGCCTACTTCATAAATGTTGCATGAATCACAACTGTGAGGCAGCACGGTGGCGCAGTGGGTAGCACAATTGCCTCACAACAAGACAGTCGCTGGTTCAAGCCCTGGCTGGGTCAGTTGGCATTTCTGTGTGGAGTTTGCATGTTCCCCCTAGTGTTGGCCTTGGTTTCCTCCGGGTGCTCTGGTTTCCTCCACAGTCCAAAGACATGCGGTACAGGTGAATTGAATAAGCTAAATTGGCCACAGTGTATGTGAGTGTGTGCAAGAATGTGTGGGTGTTTCATGGTGTTGGGTTGCGGGTGGAAGGGCATCCGCTGCGTAAAAACCAAGCGGCAACCTCCCGCTCTCCCTTGGGAGGCCAATACGGAAGTAACTGAAACTGCAATTCATCAAAATTCCGCTAGTCCTGGCTCCATAATAGAGCAAACTGCAATTGAGCCCACTGTTAGAATGGCCAACTTTACAGCAGAAAAAAAGGTGTTTACAGCCTGGTACAAAGAACGATTTTGGTTCATATAGCTATTATTACCCTCCATGACAACTGTGAGGGGGGTGAATTTTTTTATAACTCATCCATTTCCTTTTTATTAGGTTATATTAAGTTTGCATAATTAAGGGCGTGGCCACTTGAGTGACAGCTAGGTCTCGCCGGTCGCCGTCACTTCACCTCAGCTGAATCCGGCAGATTAGCCACTGATCTCGGCATATTCATCGTATTTTTGTTTTGTTTTACGTGGCTTTACACAGTCAGCTGCCTTTTGGACTTATTTCTTACAATTATCAGATGATATGGGATGCTGTGTGCACTTAATTGTGCTCACAAACCATTCACGTGGCCTCCGTTTCCCATGTGAGTAAAGTTATATACTTATACACCATCTCTATAAATTTATTTGTTTTATTTAAGATCATTTATCAATAATATTTTTCTTTAGACCCGTAAAGCACTCCAGAATGTGACAGATTGATTAGCTGTAGGCTCTAGATTAGTCATCTGAAACGTTATCATACAGTGTTGTGCTGGATTTTATCAATAGTCTTGCATTTACTAACACACACACACACATCTGAAGTGTTTGGAAGTAATTCGCGTGTACCTCCTGAAGAAAAACGTCATAAGAGCAATGTTTAGTGTCTCAGTGTATTACAACAGTGTTTTTGAAAGTCTAATCACTTTATTGATATAGTGTACAGCCAAGCACATGTGGTCAGAACACAAACGAGTCGCAGGTAATAGAGTATCAAGGGTTTCTCCCAAAGTAAAGTCTGTCTGCCAGGTCTAAGCAAAGTGCCAGCAGGTGTCTGTAGCTCCGCCCACTCTCCGCCTCTTTGCCCTTGTTTGGTATCCCGCCGTGGGTGCGATGACGCGCGAACAAAATGGCGACGGTTGGCCGCGCCTACTTGTGGCTTCTTTTGCGCTCTTCAGAAACCTATGGGTGACGTCACGGATGCTACGTCCATATATTTTACAGTCTATGGTAAAAACATGTGCAGGATAAGTTGGTGATTCATTCCGCTGTGGTGACCCCAGATTAATAAAGGGACTACTCCGAAGAGAAAATGAATGAATGCCCATATATCATTCAGTGAAATGGTCCAGACTTCAAATTTAATTTTATATTTCTATAACATAAAATACCAAGTTATAAAAAAAAACTTTGCTTTCTTGGGATGTTGAAATGTTAGTGCTATCACACTACATAGTTATAGGACCTAGCCACCAGGTGTGCGTATCCCAAACAACGACGTAATTCACGACAGAATTACTATAGTACAGTGCATCATTTGGGAAAAGAACGATGTAGTGACAAGTGTTTCCCAAAACCATAGTTGCTCTGTCACAGATCCAACGTTTGAACCACGTTAGTTATAACGTAAAACATCCTCAATGCTCTAAACGGGGTGGAGTAATAATTTTTTTAGTGCAAATTAAATTTGTTTATTCTTGAGGCTCCTTTAAATGAGACAAGATTATGATATTATAAATTCAACACCCTTTAAGAATATATATATTGTTGTCCATTTCAATGGACATCAGGTCAGGACAGTTGTACTTCATTATACAAAAAAAAAAAAAAAAACATACATGATTGCTGGTATAATCTTGTCATTTATTTTCAAAATCCCAAACATTAACATTGTAACATATTTACTTTAATTTTGAGGTTTTTGTTGTATAGATAGCTTCTTGTTTATAACAAACTTTATCTTCATCTTCCTCATCACTCCACATAATGTCCACATCTAAGAAATATCCATCTGCTATATGATCAAGAATATTAAGATCTGTATATTCTGCATTTGAATTTGTTCCAGCAATGAATTAGTACATCAATATAGTTAAGTCAATATATATATATATATATATATATATATATATATATATATATATATATATATATATATATATATATATATATATATATATATATATATATATATAAGTTTAATAAGTTTAATCAGCATTACTGGAGATTTATTTTCAGTAACAGATCTTGAACCCATTGTACATCCTAATAGACAGACATATTTGAAAAAATCCTGATCTAAAGCTTGCAATGTTAGAAAAAATTTTAAACTTTAATTAGTAAGCGCAATCCCTCTTTTTTAGTTACAATCTATGGAATTTTGGCAAACATATCAATAAATCTGAATAAAAACATTGTAAATGTGTCTTACGTCTGTATCTGGAGTTAAGTGATGCCATGCTGCTTTTCAGTGTAGTGGATCTTTTTCAAATTACAACATGCCAAGCCTTACTGCCTTTAGATTGGATGACAATCGTCCACTCTCATAGAATGCAGACTTTAAATTAGATAAAATGCTCAGGAATCACAAAAAACATGGGCTGACATGTGGTGTCCATAGTAATGGACACAGGGTCCAAAGAGGTTAAATCCAGCATAACGCTATTTTTGGTAAAAACATGCACTATATTATTATTAGTATTTTTATTATTTGTATTATTATTTTGATTATTAATTTATTCATTTTCTTTTCAGCTCAGTCCCTTTATTAATCCGGGGTCACCACAGCGGAATGAACCACCAACTTATCCAGCACATGTTTTACACAGCGGATGCCCTTCCAGCTGCAACCCATCTCTGGGAAACATCCATACACACTCACACTATGGACAACTTAGCCTACCCAATTCACCTTTATCACAAACTTTGAATGTCTTTGGACTGTGGGGGAAACCGGAGCACCCGGAGGAAACCCCTGCGAATGCAGAGAGAACATGTAAACTCCACACGGAAACACCAACTGACTCAGCCGAGGCTCGAACCAGCAACCTTCTTGCTGTGAGGCGACAGCACTACCTACTGTGCCACTGCGTTGCCCGTTATTCTTACTCTTATTATTATTATTAAGTAGGATATTATTTATTTACTTATTTAATTTATTTTAATTTTTTTTTAAGTCTACTTTTACAACAAAATTCAAACCACTGCAGAAATTTTCTAACCAACAGGCCCATGTCATATACAGCACAGGCACATTTCTTAATAAATAGCCTACTATGAATTAAAAGCATTAATGTATGCTATATATTTTGTTTTCACAAGCTTTGGAGACAAAACGTATATACCGCTTTTAAATAATATGTCTATTATAGCTTTCGTCATGAGCTACGGGTGCGTTTAAAATGGCATAAATGTTTTCAAAGTGTTTTATGAAGGGAACTCAATTGTTAACATGAAGATCTGTATTTGTAATTGAACTGTAAAATACTTTGAAAGCAAATTACATGTAAGAGAGATGACTTTAATATTTTTTAATCATTCCAAGTTTAAATGTTGGAATGTTCTAAATGAATAGGGCATAGGGGGGATAACTGGGAATAGAACACAACCAGGAACTATGCTTCTAACTACAGCTCTAGAGGTGCAATGCAGTTTGCGAATGTTCATTGGAACAATGGATTTGGGAAGCGCCAAATCAACAAAGTATGTTTGTAATGACGGAACTTGTGACCTTAGTTGGCTAACAATGGTTTTCGGAAACGCACCCCAGTTTAGAACTTTACTCAATAGCGTTGTAAGTTTCCAACCTTTATTTACACAACAATAATGGCATTTTGGGTAATATTTAAAAAAGTAAATAAATTGTATAATAAATAGTAAATAAAAAGTGCAAAGTAATAAAAAGTAAATAAAAAGTTTAAGAAAATGAAGACATCATGCATGAGCACAGTACATGTAAAGGCTGGTTTATACTTCTACATCGAGTGATCGAGCTACCAAGCCAACCAATCACAGAGCTTGCATGTTCCGGAAAGTAGTTACATTTTTTAAGAGGTGCGCGGCAGTGTTGGCGTCAGCCACAGAGAGGGCTATGCGATCACGTGACGACTGTGCTGGACCATACTCGTGCGCTTGACGCAGAAGTACAATGGGGTAATCAGGTGACTATAGCTGATTTTAAAGGACTGCTTTATGACGCTTTAAAACCTTTACAAATCTTTTTTTTTTTTTTTTTTTCAAATCAAAGGTTCAGAGCATGTATAAAACTGGCAAGGTCAAATTTCAGTAAACAAGGTTTTGTTTCACTATAACTGTTTAGAAATGTTTTGAATATTATTACAATATTATTGGCTTTAATCCACAGCCTGCTCAAATAGATCTTGGCGAATGTGCAGTAGTTTGATGTAGTCATGTTGCTTTTAATGAATGATGAATAATGAATGCTTAAGGGTTGGTGACGTAATCACCAATATCAACCACTATCAACAAACTGCATCACCTGACCCCATTTTCAAGTGTGCCCTTGAGCTTTCATCATTAAAGCAACATAATCACATTGAACTACATTCACACATGCACCAAGATCTGTTTGACCAGCATGTGGATTAAAGCTTATAATATTATAAATAATGTTTATAATAATTTCTTACAAGGAGACACTTCACAAGACATCAGTGTGTCATTAGTAGCCATGGCTATATATTTGAACTCATTTATGTGTTTATTTTTAATTTAAAAAAGCTATCACTATACTAATAACTTATTATGGGTAGATGTGCTTTTTGGAGCTTCAAAACTATAGCAGCATTCCAGTTTTGTAAATTCAGTATATTAATTTATATAAATAAGACGTGTTCTACTGGAATAAGATAAACATAAACACATAGAACTTTGAGAACTGAAATATTATAGGGCACTTTGTTCTAAACAAGTGTTCCACAGCCAATATTATTCAAAATACACCTTGTTGTGAAATATTATGAGAGACCATCTATAATGTGTTATGGGATGTTCTCTAAATTGAAGAGTAATGACTCTTGAAGAAGCTCCCATAATGTACTATAATATTAATAATGACATCATCAAACTCAACTCCAAAAATCATAGACCTAGCAGTGATACAAATGAATACACCCAAAGCATTTAAAGCACGTTCATCAAAAAGTATTGCATTTCCTAAAAAGTGAGAGATTAGGAGGTGATAAGAGCACTTCTTGGAAGGATGCAGTGCAAGTGGAAAATAAATATTAGGGAGTGAGTACAGTATGTTCTGCTTTTACCCTGCAGGCATTTAGTGGAAAGACTGAGGTAATGTAATTTGTGCCTTTCTTGAGAATCTGAACACTGTCATTTCTCTAAAAGCTGATATGGGCCAATCCTTGCCACAGCACATCCACACAATTTAAAAACACATTTATCTTGAATGAACTATTAGCCTATGGCTCTTGTCTTGTACTTTAGGGACATAAACATGTCATATGTTGGCATGTTTTGTTCAAATGAAAGCGTGATTCAATTGAAATACAGCAAAGGGATGAATTCCAGAAAACAGCTGTTAATATACATCTATAATATATTACATTAAATATGGAATTTTCCTTCATATTCTGTAAATCAAAAGACTTCCTTTAGTGGTCATAAGCAGATTAAATTATAAATAAATTTATTTATGCATGAGTGCTACAGTACATTGATGTAAACAAAGAGCCTGTATGTATCTATGATCATTTCATGCATGCAAGAATTTGTATGTTTTATTTATTATTTCATTATTTCATTGATGTATTCAAGAGTTTTCTACATATGTGCAAAGCTTTTCTTGGATGCAAGTAAAATTGTTGGTATGTACAGTATGCACGTGCAACAGATCACATCGATAACAAAAAAATTGTACACATTGGTTACAAATAAACATTTTAATGATCTAGGCGCAATGTCTAAAGCTTATGGCGCAAAAGCATTAAGGGCATGTCTGAATCCACTTTTGCTACTTTATGGACAAAAAAAAACACTGTGCCATGGTGCATGGTCTAACAGGGGTTGTGCTTATTCTCTTAATGAGTTATAGGTGTGTTTTGAGCATTACGTGCATTAAATCAATCAGAGTCTCATTTCTCATTTCCTTTAAGAGTATTGCATCGTGCCATGGCGGATTTGCTATTTTTATGGCTGACTTTGTAAGTAGAAAAACTGAACGCTTCACTAACGAGAAAACAGTTAAACAGACCATCTGCAGCGTGAGGATAAAGAATGATCATCCTTCAGCCTCTTTACTTTCTCTTTCTCTTTACTTTTACTCTTTACTCCTTTACTTTCGTGGATAAGGAAACGATGTTCTACGCACTCCACGGAAGACGCCTCTTTTTTATACCGGAACACCCATGAGTCCACAAAGTGGCGCAAATGGATTTGCTATTTAAATAATGTGGTGCAAACCATGAAAATTAGGGTCATGCTGGTCTGAAAATAGCAACAAATTGTGCCAAACTTGTCTTGTGCCTTACTGTGATAGAGCCCTATATCTTGATAAAAACAGCAGCTCATGGGTGCTGCAGGTGAGCTGCTGTTTGGAGTGAATGAAGCAGTCATATCAGCCTGATCTCATGAGAAAACGTAAGTATTTTACGTTTTGACAGTTTAGTGGCTAATTCGTACGAACTCGTACGAGTTCAGCCGTACGAAATGGTACGATTTTAAAAAGGAGGCGTGGCACCTAACCCCGCCCCTAAACCCAACCGTCATTGGAGGATGAGCAAATCGTACTAAATTGTACGAATTAGATCGTACGAATTCATACGAATTAGCCACTAAAAAAAAAGTTACGAATTGCCGTGAGATTGTGTTGGTCATATCCTTTATCCTGCATTTAAAATTATTGAACATCCTGTACCAGTGAATTCTTCCATATTATTACTGAGTGATGATTCTAGGTTAAATCTTACCAAGCTACAAAAAGCTGTTTGGCTGGCTGGCTTAACTTCGGCAAAAATTTAAATAAATAAAAATATTAGCACAACATTGGCTTCCTCCACATAACTAAGACACGTACAATTGGTTGGTACAACTTAAGAACATTATGTTGGAATTATTCATGGCTCGAGTGAACTTGGTACAAATGTGTACAGTAAAGATCTAGACTACAGTTGCTGACAAAATCGCCATGTTTATTGCACAAAGCAAAATTTTGTATTATTGCATGTTATTGATCTCTCATTCTTGATATTGTACTTTTGTTTCTGGTTTTTCTGATAACTTCTATCTATTGGATATCTTATTTTAAAGAGACCACAGGAAAGGGATGTGGGGGTAATAGAATATATGTTATTATCAGTGTTGGGTAAGTTCCTAGATAACTAGTACTACTGATTACTTGTGGAAAATTGTAATTTGATTGCATTACTAATTACTTGATGTAAACAGTAATTAGATTGGGTGGATCATAACAGCTTGACAAATTCAAAAGATTTATAGAGTGCACCCAATAATTAAAATTTATCTCATCATTTACTTAAGCTTCACTTGTTACAAACCTGTATCTTTTTCTTTTTTTCTGATCCTGCGCAGGAATCCACTTGAGCCTGTTTAGGCTGAGTTGGGTCACTGTGTTTTTGAGTGCCGGTGTCCTCCTTGCCGTCTTAGAATGTTTTATGTTCAAGTGCTTGAACAAGTTGCAAGTCAAGTTAAAAGCAGTCGAATGGTCCACTGAGTGGTACGGTACGGTTCGGTTTGGAACCGTACCGAACCGTACTTTTTCGGCACCCTTCCGAAAGGGTACCAAACACGAGAAAGGGTACTAAAAGGCGGAGCTAGACGCGTAGCTGAACGCTATTGGTTTACAGAGATACGTCATTCGCTTACGCAACAAGCCAGAATGAAAACAAAAACAAATGCCATGTTTAAAATACACACACAGCCGAGAGATTACAGTGGAATTATAAATACATATAATAACGAGCAATGGTCGATCCGGGCTCAAACAAACCTTGTCGTCGTCTTGATAAACAGCCACAAAGCCATGGAGTAGAGCAGATTTACCCTGTGCCGCGTAGTTTTTACGAGGCAGTCTGAAGCGCGAGCGGTTTCGCTTTCTTCCTTGGGTTCGCCGTTTGATATGTGAAATAACAAACTTCTTGAGCTGATGATAATAATGTGCGCTTGATTATTGATGTGCTTTTGAAACCCGATCCTCTCAGACACTGACAAACGCGAGAGTGAAGTGCTAAAAAACAAAGGAGAAGCCAGAAAAAAGGAGCACGTTATTTTTCAGCAAACATGAACAAAGTGCCATGTATAACTAACTTATTATCCTCACCTTTTGGACTATTATGAACTGGAAATTATGGAAATACTATCTAACAGAGGCTACATGTGCTGCTGAAGATTACAGACACAGATGAGAGGTTTACACTAACTGTAGGCTATATTTTGTGGTTTTGAACCTACATACGGACGGAATGTCTGCTGTGTGTAGTTCTTCTGTAGGAGACTGTAAGGGGCTGTATGTGTATATATATGTTCATTTATTTATTTAATATAATTACAGACCTTACAGTAGGCTGCTTCGCACTGTCATTGATCTGCAGTTATAATCAAATTGTTTATAGAAAAGTTAGTAAAAAACATTTTAGAGAAGTATTTATGTGTGTAAAGCATCTGTTTTGTGAGAAGTGCTTCTCATATGATATGTGAGCGACCCATACAGCTTTATTGTAGACATTTCCTTGAGCGAGAATGATGTCGACTGAAACTTTCTGTCATACACCACGCCCACCAAAAGGGTACCCTTGTTAGTGGAAATGCAAGCCCGATAAAGGTGACCCATACCAAACCGAACCGTACCGTACCGTACCAGTCAGTGGAAACGAGCCATGAGATTATCATCTACAAAGTTTAAATCTGTCTGAAGTTGTCGAAATTGAACAAGCTCAAGACATTTCACACCTCATTCACAGCTGTACTTAGCATTGTCTACCTGTGATTAAATGAGCGGGGTCTGGCTGCAGACTCTGTGCAGATGCAATCTGAGCTGTATGCAATGCTTTTGAATGGGCTCACCTAATACCTCCCACAACCCTACCCGTCATAGTGACGTCAATAACACCATTGAGTGCATTGTGTCTGACATTGCATCTCTGAGAGATTTTAGCTTAGCTGAGCAATCCTAAAAATTAATCAACTTTACAATGCCAAGCTGTCATTTTTCGTCGGAATGTGAGGAAAATTAATCTAACTGAACCCTCAAAACGAAAGGATACCTCATGTTATCATAAAGGAAAACAAGATGTTCTGAGGTTACACTGTCACTTGAAGTCATTCAGGCAGACAAACCACAGTGACATTTTGGCCATCACACTTGCTTTGCTCTTACATGATCATAAACAGCCATGAGTCAACAGATTTAATAAAACATTTAACAACTGTCCCTCAAAACAATAGAAAGAGTCTCCAGTGAGCACTTCACCTTGTTTTGCAACAGTTGCTATGAGAACTTTTCACATGTACCGCAATTACTATTTTTTGTTGTTGTTGGTGGAAACTTTTAGAGAATACCTTTCCTGTAGAGTAAATACAAGTGGAAAAGGTCTTGCTGTAACATAATATAATTTGGTGGGGCTGGATTCCTTAATATAAGACTAAGTTTACACTATATGTTCTATAAAGACTATTTTCTTTTTTAATACACAACTTCACATTTAGTGGTGGAATGGTGGCTCAGTGGTTAATACTGTCGTCACAGAGCTAGAAGGTTGCTGGTTCATGCCCCGGCTGGGCCAGTTGGCATTTCTGTGTAGAGTTTGCATGTTCTCCATGTGTTGGCGTGGGTTTGCTTTGGGTGCTCCAGTTTCCCACACAGTCCAAAAACATGCGCTATAGATGAATTACTGTGTTTGTAAACATTCAAGATGTGTGCGCAGCAAAAAAACGGGAGCGCTAGCATTTACAACGAGGGAATGACGTCCGAGTTTGTTGTTGTCTTAGAAATAAGTTATATTGATTACATATTATATATATTATTTACATAATGCTTTTAGTGTATTATAACAGCTTGTCACCCAGTGAAGTCAAAATTAACGTTAAAGTGAGCAGCGTTCGTCTGACAGGTCCATTTGCGATAGCAAGATGAAATGGCCAAGCATCCAGCCCAAAATATATAACTATCTCATTGAAACTCCAAGTGATTTTACAAGAGAGAAGTTAAAGCCTAGAAGTCTTTGGATGCCAACAATTTTGTTCTGTGTGGTCAGGTGCAAGAAATAATGTTCCATGATTACCAGATTCAAACCTTTGTAGTGGTAAAAACCGAGGTTCTGCCTAGCCAAAGACAAGGAAAAATAACAGAGCTATACAAGACCTTGGTAATCATCAACAAACAAATCAACTGCATTCTGACAGCGAACTGCACCTGTATGGCAGGGTATGTGAACGTACACTTTTACATTTTAATCTTAGCATTCAGTGTCTGCAGTTTAATTAACCATATTTAACTGTTTTTGCTGAAATCATTGCTGCAATCAAAAATGAGTAATGTGTATGATTCAGCATAGCATAAACTTACCTAATATGAAATGAAAACTGCAGAGTTGAGCATTTTCAATTAGGTCATCACTCTATTCAGCTTCCTTTTAGCCAAAGACATCTGCTGTTGGCATTAAAAGTATTGTGGTGTACGGTAAAAGTAAAGTTTTCTATTTTTGGACTATCGAATCTGGCATCCCACTGCACAACACGACATGTTTGCTATTGCAACCGGTCTCTTTTTGCAACCGGGAACCCATGTGACGTCATGTGTGAGGTAGGTTGGTAATTCCTCTATAGGTGAACTGGAGAAACTAAATTGCCCATAGTGTTTGAATGTTTCCCAGTACTGGGTTGCAGCTGGAAGGGCATTCGACTTTATTCAAATCAGGGACTAAGCTGAAGAAAATGAACGAATGATGAATAAACTTCAAATTTCTTTTGAGTTTTTAAAAAACACTGCAAACCCTGTTTTAGTTTGAAATCTCTTGGTTTTCTCTCAGCGTAACAAAGACACTGAAACACAAAGTTTTAAAAATGAAGGCATGGTTGCTTACAATTGCTCCCTGTTTGGCTCTTCTGAATCATTTGGTTTCCTTCTCTTATTCGCAATGTCTCTCTAATACAGGGTTGCCCAAATTCGGTCCTGGAGGGCTGGTGTCCTGCATAGTTTAGCTCCAACTTGCTTCAACAAACCTGCCTGTAAGTTTCTGTAAACCTAGAAAGAGCTTGATTAGCTGGTTCAGGTGTGTTTAATTGGGGTTGGAACTAAAATATGCAGAACACCGGCCCTCAACACATCCTACATTTAAAGGGGTGGTCCACTATGATTTCATATGTTAAAATTAAGTTCATGTGTGATGTAGATGTGGGAGTCTATGGTGAACTAAGATTGGGGAATACAAAAAAAAAAACATCAGGGGTAATGATAACCCTTCAGGTTACGAGCATAGGGAATGCACAGAGAAGGGGCGTGGCCAGAGACGCTGTAATGTTATAGCAGAGAAAGCTAAAATGCCATTCAAATGCTGCTATTTTCACGGAACTTTTTCTGTTCCTACTATAAAAAAATATATAGTTCTAGCATTTGACAAAGGACAGCTTGTAGAATCTCTCCCAGTTCAGTGCTAGTTTTGGCTAAAAAGTAGGAGCAGTTCCAAACATAATAGAAGAAGCTGTGGATTGTGAGCCTCAACCTGTAAGTATTTTTATTTGTTAAAATTGATCTATTACATGCAGATTTTCTAGCATTAATAGTATGTTGTAGAATGGATGTAAACAACAGGAAATGCTGTTTGGCACTATTAACAATTTAGCTACAAATTCATATTTATTCATCAAACCCCTGTAAACACCATCATCGTTGCAACGTCTCTCTATTCGACCGCTTTCGGTGCATTCGACATCTTAAATAACGAATTCGCAAAAGATATGTGAAGGTTTCATATTACTTACACATGCTTATAACTCGAATATATATATGAAAGACACTTGTCAGATTTTACTTTAGAGAGCAGGCATGAGGTTCAGCTGTGTCCTTTTCATTTTCTGTCTGATTCAGGCTCAAACTGAAACGGCTACACTGACTGACAGTATTTACACAGCAGAAGCAAATTGCAAGCGTGTAGAGGCGTGATGCGTCCTGCTGACATGTAGCCAATCCGTGAATCACAGCACTTTATGTTAGCTCACCAATCAGAGCCTCGTGAGGGCGGGCTTTTGGAGGAACTATGAAATATGATGAGATATGAGGAACTATGATGTCACTTTCATGTCAGCTGAGAAGCAGCTGAGAAATAACATAATTTTTTACATGAAGCAAGTGCACATTGTTTTGCACCCCACAATCAAGCCTTAAAATACACTCTGGACCCCCCCCCCCCCTTAAACTAATTTAAATACATCCAAAAGAAGTTTTCCAAAGATCAACCAAAATATTTACTTGTAGCGCGTGTCAGTTGTACCAACACATTCCCAAAGCAATTCATAATTTTTTTATATAATAAGCTAATTCGTAGGAATTTGTACAATCTCATTCATACAGTTCAATACGATTTACCCATCTCCCAACAACAGTTGTTTAAGGGTGGGATTTTGGGGCACGTCTTCTTTTAAAAATCATAAATATTCATAAAAATTAAATTATATGAATATTTATGAATTAGCCACATTTCTGACACTATATAAAATAGTTATGTTTCCTCGTGAGACTAAGATGGTTGTAGATCACACCACTCCAACCATTAGTTTGCTGTAAGTGAAAGATAAAGAAAAATAAATTTCTCAATATTTAATTTCAGTTAGAAATATGTACTATTTATTATTATTAATTTTCTGCTGAGACGAAATAACTTTATATAGCTTACATTGTTAATAATAATTGTATAGGTGTTGTATAGCTTGTTATATGTATTGTGAACGGAGATCTTTTCTAGTGTAAACAGCCTAAAGCACAAAAATGAAACTTTTTTCGATCTGTTTTTATAGACAGAGAGGAAGGGAGGGGTTGTTTAAGATCCTGCCTGAATGCAGGTGCACATATGAGGTCCCCGTTTGAGTGTTTTAAGACCCTCCAAGGAGTAATAGGGAACATTCATAGTTTAATAACCTTCTAACCTCTAACAGAAGAACACTTTGAGGCTTGGACTTCACATGTGGCTTCGTGGGTTGGGTTCATAACACTTTATCGCATTGTGTAAGAGAAATCTCTCAAGTTTCAGCCACGCTGTTTGGTTGAGGGGTCAAATTATCAACAGATGGTTGGAAGTCAATTGCTTTCTTGCTCCTTTTTTGTGACCAATTAATTTTGATGATGCCTTGAAACGTTTTCTTAGTTCAGGAAGTATTCTTCATTATTTGTTTATTTATTTATTATTTTTTTATTCATTAAAAGTGGCAAAAAAATAAAAAATGAACCAAACCAACAAGTTATGGGGGGATTCACAACATTAGAACCTTTGATTTAACACTGGAACTTTCAGAATTATATAACTACTAGAATAGCCTAAATTAAGACACCATATTGTCATGTGAAATTTACATTCGGAGCTTCTATTGAGATATTAGAATTAACATTTGTCTGTCCTCAAATTTCATGAAGTAGTTACCATAAAATGTGATAATTTTGGTAATACACATGTGCATGAGTTAATTGACCACCTGCAAATTTATTTTCACAGCACTGGACATGTTTTAAAATACATGAAGTAAAGTTATGTTTTCAATATCAGAAAGTATTGATTTTGTTAGGAGAAAGTTGCTAGGCGACAGAAACATGCATATACAAATACAATTGAATAGAGTGGAGGAACTATGACGTCACCTTGTAGGCCAATCAGCTGCTAGCATAAAACACATTTCTCACATTTTAATGCCTGCATCCACTTTTTGTGTCACTCACACTAAACACCCACACATTTTTTTTTGACAGCTTATAAAAACTTGGCTCTGTTGTTTACATTGCATCTTGTAATATAGCAACTTTTAGAACTTTAGTTAGCTTTTTTTTTTGGACAACTTTTCAAGGAGACAACTTCCCGCAATAGAAAGTCAATGGAGAGAGTAAGATTGTTTCCCCTGTCTCCGGTGGCCATAGCTTTCACATTATGAAGCGTTGCACTCTGTCTTTATATAGATATGAAATTAATGGAGTAAACTTGAAACGGCCACTGCCAAACACCCTCCCATGACAGCAGTAAGAGTTTTTCCTCTCACGTGGTGCAGTGATTGGGTGGAGGCAGAGTTAATGTTGTGTTGTGAGTGCTGTGTGAGTATAAGGCCTGGTTATTATAGAATAGGGAGGACAAGGATTGCCTTCATGCACTTATACACAGTGCTGAACACACCTTGGCAAAGGAGCTTTGTGTGGAGTGGGGTGTGTGATCTTTCACATTTGCTTTCATGGGAGGCTCAATTTTCTCATGAACTGCTTGATTTATTTATATAGGTTTTTTTCCCCTGAAGAAAATAATACAAAGCTAACTTTACTGAAGTAGTGACAAAATCATGCACTTGGGTCATTTATATCTTATTATTTTATTTAACTAAATTCAAGTGTGTAGCCTTGTACATTCAAACAAATACACACAATACTTTAACAGTCTAAAATACATTTACAGTCTAAAAACACATTCACTACAGTCTAAAATAGAATGCATTTAACAATATTAATGTGAAGGAATTTTTCATATTCCCATTTTAAATACTTTTACTTACTTATTATTTTTTTTTTATTATTTAGGTCAAGTATGACAATAATGACCAGTAGACTGTTGAAGTTCTTCATCCATCATTAACCACACAGTGGTTTTAAGATTCCATGTTGCCATTTATATTTGACATGGATCTTTGTTTAGATATTTTTAGCTAATAACTGCTGTAGTATTTTTGTGAAATAGTTTATCTTGTTTCTGTTCATAGTCTCACAGCTTAAACAATGTTTTTCATCTTGTTGCAGTCTTTTTATATTCCTTATTGTTGGTTAGTTTTAAATGCAAAGAGTTGATGGGCCACAGACCTTCAACACTTCTTCTCAAAAAATAACATTTTAATGCCTCCAGGACACTCCCTTGTGAGACTCTGTTTGAAAACCCCTGACTTAGATTAATGATGTATATATTTTGGGTTATTTATTTGTTGTTTATACAAAAAAAAATATTAATAAATTCATCTGGAATGGCAAAGAAAGCGTTCTTGCAAGATGCAAGAGTTCATCAAGATTCTTTGGATTCATCTTCAATGCCTCCTCCATCTTAACCTAGGCATGCTCTACAATGTTCATGCAGATGTTATTCAACAATGTTTACCACAATGCTCAATAATGTTCATATCTGGTGACTGGGCTGGCCAATCCTGGAGCACCTTGACCTTCTTTGCTTTCAGGAACTTTGATGTGGAGGCTAAAGTATGCACATTTGTGCATATTCTTAATTAGAAAAGTGAAGAAAAAGAAAAGTGAAGTCACGGATGGCATTCACATTGACCTTTAATTCTGTCAAAGATCAGAAATAAAGACGCTATTCAACAATGTTCACCACAATGCTTATTAATGTCTGGTAATAATAATCTGGTGATTGGGCTGGCCTATCTTGGAGCACCTTCTTTGCTTTCTAGGAACTTTGATGTGGAGGCTGAAGTATTAGAAGCACTATCCTGACTGATTTCATTGAGAATCTTGGGTGCATGTGGGTTCCAATAGGTCTTCTGCAGTATTTGTGATGATTGGGATGCAGTTCAACCAGCCAGATCTCACGAGAAAACATAAGTATTTTACGTTTTGTCAGTTTAGTGGCGAGTTCAGTCGTACGATTTTATAAAAGGAGTCGTGGCACCTAACCCCACCCCTAAACCCAACCGTCACTGGAGGATGCGCAAATTGTACTAAATTGTATGAAAAAATCAGACGAATGTGTACGAATTAGCCACTAAATCAAAAAGTTATGAATTGCCATGAGATTGTGTTGGTTCAACAGATGATTCATCGGAAAAATCCACCTTCTACCACTTTTCCAAATGATCAACTAGAAGTGAAGTTATTATTTTTTGCTCGTAGACTGGAGACAAAAATCTTTTGTCAGGTAGTGTATATGTATCAGTCATTAAAAGGGGTTTTAAACCACTGAGCAAACAAATGCATTAATAATAATAATAATAATAATAATAATAATAATAATAATAATAATAATAATAATAATAATAATAATGATAAATCAGGAAACATTGGTTAATTCCATGAACAGCATCCTTGTGAGCGACAGGAATTAATTTTGTTTTCTTATATATGTTTTTTTTTTATTTTTTGTCAAATTGTTGGTCATCATTGAGTTCCATTGTATGAATCACTAAGAACTATAGTTTAATCTAAAAAAATCCTATTTATTCTTCTTTACCTTTAGGCAATCAAATTATTTTTAACAAAGATCCTCATTTACGCACATATTGCTTTATTAGAGAAGTAAAGTGGGTCACAGATGGCATTCACATTGACCTTTAATTCTGTCAGAGATTAGAAATACAGACGTTATTCAACAGTGTTCACCAGAGGGTGGCAAATGGATACTTGACATGTTTCAAATAAATGTAAACAACTGGTTACAGTAGAAAGGCTTTTCATTCTGTGGTAAAGCCACATGTAGCATTTTACCACATGTCAACCTCAGACAGTCCTGCACATATAAAAAATAAGTGTACGTTTTAGACATGTACTTCTAATTTAGAATTGGCTTATTTCATGGCATTTAATTCCTGTTAACATGGAGCAGCTAATGAGCAGCTAGCACGTTCCAACATAAAATGGATTTTCCAGTAGCATTACAGCAAACTTCAAAAACACTACTGGTTTCAATAAGGGCTTTCTGCTGCACCAAGACACAAGGAATAAATCAAGCACGAGAGAAAAAAAAAATCTTAAGAGGGACTAAAAGTCCTTCATTCTAATACTGAACTTGTAGGTACAAAGTGAGATTGTTCCATTCCTGGGTGTTTGCTTACTGGACAGGAAGTGCATGTTAGGGTCATTTGGGAACGATCTGCTACAGGCCTGCCCCCATCTGTTAAAATAAGAAAGACCTTTGAATTTGAGAGGAAACTTACAAAAAAAATAAATAAAATTACGCACAAAATGAGCTGTGCGAGTGCCTGTCTGATCAAGGCTTTCCAAGAAAAAAAGGTTATGTGTAAGACTAAAGGGGTAAGAAACTATTCACTTTAACAGTAGCCTTTCATATTGAAACGTCACACAAATGACTGGGATTGAAAATCTGATGTATTTGGTGATGGGGAAGCTACCCAGCAGGCATCCAAAGTCATAATATTACTGTAGGTTAGATTTAGGTTGTGACGTTAGGTGACCAATATTCAATTTCAAGCTAGTGTCTAAGGACAATGTTATTTTGACGTCCAATAAAGATGTCAAATGACATTGATATTTGGTTGATTTTAGGTTGTGTTGTAAAGTGACCAAAATGTAACGTCGAGCCAACATCTTAAACCAACGTCATATTAATGTCAAATACTGACATTTATTCGTCAGGTATGGCAATCAAAATCCAACATCTGATAGACGTCATAGTCGTAATGTCCACACAACGTCAAGCTGTAACATCATTAGGCGTTGATATATGGTTGATTATAGGTTGGACGTTGGGTTCTAACATCAACCCAATTTGGGTTGACATCGTCAATGTGACATCATGTTGACGTCCAGTGCCTGCTGAGTAACACATTTGCTGATGAGCTCTTTTGTGATTACGTTCATATAATCTTTTTGATGTTTATATAATGATACTGATGCCTGATAAGACACAAAATGTTATATATTTGTATTTAATGAAGTCTGGGATGATTTTCAGATGAATGTGTGCCAAAACACTGTAGCGAAGGGTTTTCAAACCTTTAAACTCACCAAAGTTTCCCTGGGTGCTATGACTTTAAAAGAACAATGTGGTGGGGAATGCATGGTCAAACTCCCCACAACAGTGGAAAGCACGGCTGTGTCCGAAATCGCCTACTACTTATTAGGTACTGCATTTGAATTTTAATTTACTACTCGACCATTAGAAAAAGTACATTCTGTACAGTATGGATGTAAGATGTATCAATGGAACTCAGACGTACTAAATCCGCCATTTTGTCATGATCACGTGACCTACCCGCATCAGTTGCATCGCTTTAGTCCATTTCATGAATCAGACTTCATGGGAAAGCGTAGCATACATTGAATGTGCTCTTCAGAATCTCGCTGGAAGTAGTAAGTCATCCAGGTACTTCTTGCATACTGTTTTTCGGATGTACTACTCAGTTCGCATAGTTTTTAGTGCACTATTTAGTATGAAATTTCGGTTAGGAGACCAGCAGCTGAAAACTAGGTCAATTAGAGTTTTGATTAGCATGTTTCTTTTCAGTGATTGGGTCGGGGAGAGACACTTTTAAGCCAGAAGATGGGCCAGTCCGAGGAGAGAGAGGATAGCCAGAAACAAGACACAGAACTTGTGTTAATCTGCCATATGAAAATAAAGTAAATACTTTAATAACCTGAATCGCAGACCCTGCTTTCTTCTTCCTTTATAAACAGCTAACCAAATTACAAATTATGAATTTAGAGTAAAAAATATTATATCTCTTTAATAAGAAAGAAATCATACATCAATGATATATACTCAGGTGACACAATCTTTTTGTATTATTGATACAAATACTGTATAAGATGTCTTATCCATGATCTTTCTCCAAAAGGTGTGTGTGATTGTTATTTTTATATTCTAGTGACATATTAATTCATGGTTGCATACTTTACTTTTAAACACGCTACTAGCCCACTAGTTCATAGTAGCAGCATGTTAAAAAATTTGATCATGTCCTAAAACATGCTCACAAACATGCTAACTTGATTTTAAGGAAAAAAAAAAGATTTTTAAGTGAGAAGAGTATATATTTAGCAGTTCTAAAATGTGTAATAATCCACCATTTGAACAACTAGTTTATAATAATTGTCCATTCTTAATCTTTTTTTAGCTAACATGCCTAAGTATGTAACAATGCTAGCAAATTCTCTAGTTTACAGTTAAGCCTGGTTTATACATCTGCGTGATCGGCTTGACCAACGGCGCATGCAATGCGTGTAGCCATGCATTTATACTTCTTCATGCTATTTGTGTTGCTCTGCAATAACACTTTAGAAACGCTAGCTGGCAGTAGATGTTTATGTTCCTCTGAACGCTACCTTAATATACAAGTGGCTCAAACTTGAGGTGAGAATTGGCGGACGTGCAACAACTTTAATCATATTGTAAACACAAAACAAATGTTTCCATCTAGAGCTCCTTCATGGGACTCCACACTTGTGAACATTCTCCCTACGCGGCTCTCACCCCCACCCACACTTGTCAGCGATACCAAGCCGACCAATCACAGCGCTTGCAATATGCATTGTTGCGACGTGTAGCTACATTTTGTGAGAGGTGCGCAACGGCTATACGACCACGTGTAGGTTGCGCCAGAGCATACATGTGCGCTTGATGCAGAAGTATAAATTACCCTTAAGGGGCCAAACATGTTTTCAGACAAAATCGGTTTACATGATAATGCAGCCTGATCTCATGAGAAAATGTAACTATTTTACATTTTGTCCGATTAGCGGCTAATTCATTTCGAGATCAGTCATGAAAATGTATGATTTTTAAAAAGAGGCATGGCATACAACCCCACCTCTAAACCCATCGGGGAATAAGCAAATCATACAAAATGTTATGAATGAGATCGTACAAATTCATATGAATTAGCCACTAAATCAAAAAGTTACAAATTGCCATGAGATCATGTTGGATAATTTTTATAGGGACTAAACCACACCTCAAAACTAGTCTACAAAAGCTGTGATGTCATGTGTGTGAATGGTGCATGTTTATGAAGGTGTGGATTAAAGGCAAGCATAAAGAAACACACAACAATGGCTGAGTATGTGGTAGCATTGATGTTGTTGCATTAGCCAGTAGCTAGGGTTTTATTAGCAAAGCGTGGATTTGTTTCACATTACAACCAAAAGCAGAGACATGTCATAAGTACAAGGCAAAATTGACATACACACTAGCACTGTACCACAGGCGGCACATCATTATTTCCCTACAGGTACTGTTTACTAATAAGATGGCAGCACCAAATGCTGGCCTGACACACATAGTACAGATTTTATGGCAGATTTTGATGACATTTAAATGTGGATCTTTTATTAAAACTTTGCAATGCAACCATGAGACGTTTATGTTTTTTTGGCTACATCAAACAGAATCATTCCCACTTGCAGTAGCCTAAAATATCCAGAAAATAGTTACCAAGCTGTGATAAAGCATCATCTCCCCCTCCTTTTTTCTATCACACACCGCTGCCAACATTTTGGTTCACTTGTTTTAACACAGCACACTACTTTCCCATGGAGCTCCCGTCTACAGCTGAAGTAATTTTGGCATGTGTGAAGAGAATGGTAAGTTAACCAGCCTTACCTCACACATTATTTCACAAAGCACAGTAAAAGAAGGATCTGGGCTGCTGACAAAAAATAAAAATAAAAAATGCAGTAGCTTCAGCCTGATGGAACTCGGAAACTTGTACAAACAAGCATCACAGACCTACAAAGCTCTTCTTATAGCAAAGCACTTAACCCCAGGTGTCCCTGAGGAAGCTTCTCAAAATCAATATGTAGTAGAGTAGAACACCTTGACTAAGCTTCTGCTAGATGACGAATAACTAAAGCCTAACAGACATCTAAACATAAAAAAATTTCTGCAAATTACATTTCTGGACCTCCAAAATATGGTTTGTCCATGGTGAAGTTTGGGTTTTAGCATCCAGTATTTTATGCTAGTGCAAACCTACCAACCAAGCCTACCAACCTCACATCTAAACCTACACGTCTTGGCTAAAACTAGACTAAATTTGGGCTGTCTGTAAAAATCTAATAGGCATCTAACATTCATTCACTCATTTTCTTTTTGGCTTAGTGACTTATTAATCCAGGGTCGCCACAGCGGAATGAACCGCTAACTTACCCAGCATATGTTTTATGCAATGGATGCCCTTCCACCTGCAACCCATCACTGGGAAACACCCATACACACTTATTCACACACATACACTACGGACATTTTTTTAACTTACCCAATTCACCTATACAGTATGTCTTTGGACTTGTGGGGGAAAACCGGAGCACCCGGAGGAAACCCACGGGAACGTGGGGAAAACATACAAATTTCACACAGAAATGCCAACTGACCCAGCCGAGGCTCGAACCAGTGATCTTCTTGCTATGAGGCGAGAGCGATACCCACTGCTCCACCGCATCTTCTAGACATCTAATAATAATCCAAAAATAGACTATTCATCAATGGACAGGGTACATCCTGATCACACATGTGAAGTCTCTCTAATCTGCCATTGCTAGATGTCTATTAGATTTTCACTGTCAGACCAAATGTAGATGTATGTTTAGACATCTATTTGTTATCTTTTAAACACAGAATTGTTTTTTTAGGACCAAGGTTGGTAGGTTTGTGCTTGCATGAAAATCTAGAGGCTAAAACCCAAACCCCACCACGGACAACTTATATTTTAAAGGTTCAGAAGTTGAATAAGTGGTAATTAGCTTTACCACAAAGGACTTGAGTCAAGGTATTCATTGGTCCACCTGTACCGTAGGATCTCCAATCCATATTGTAAATGGTCAACCAAGTCCAGATTGGGTCCCAATTTTATTACTTCCATGTCAGAAAACCAGCCTTGATTAGAGCCGGTAAGAAGTGATAATCATTATAGAAGTGTTTTATGTTGTGTAAATTGCATCACTGAAAATTTTGAATGAGAAAGTAAACTACGAAATAGCCTCTCAACACACATAGATTTATTTCCATCTTTTTTTTTTTGACTAGGAGGATATATTTTAAGCATCAAAGCCAGGTAGAAGGGAGATGGTTATTAAAGGGCACCTAGTTTACCCCTTTTTCCAGATTTAACAAAAGTCTTTTGTGTCTCCAGAATATGTGTGTGAAGTTTCAGCTCAAAACACCGATCAGATTATTTATTATAGCTTTCAAAAGTTTGGAGTTTTTAGCTCTGAGGATCTTGTAGCTGTTTTTGTGGACTTTGCCTTTAATGCTAGTCCTCCCCTCTCACCATTCCCACGTGCCTGTCAGTGTGCCTCAATCTCCACCTCCGGCTGCATCAGATGGCAGACAGACATGTAGGAAGCAGATCTGACGTAACGTTCTTGAGAAATATTACAGTAAGAACTTTCCCAATGATTATTTGATGTATTTGTTGTGGAGTTGCAATGGTGAGTCACACACAATGTCATTACAAAGTTCACCACACACACAGATACACACCCACACACAGTGGACACACACACATAGACAGACAGAACGAGCGTTTAGCTTTGCACCGTTTTTGCACGGTAAATGTGACAGGATACACATTAATATCCACTGCTGTATGGAAATCTGTTATGTTAATGTACAAAATAAACCTGATTTAACATCCACAAACCATGATTGAAGCGTCTTCTTTTATAATTGTACGAACACGCAGCTGTGCTGACAAAGTAAAGCTGAAATAAATTGTGCACTATAAGAAAAGCATGCACTGATTTGAACACGTTTTAAACTTGTTAAACTTGATCATTCTTGATCACATTTGATGATGATTGATGATCCTAGCGAACTGAACAGATCCTTTATTCCCGGTGTCTTTATGCACGCCCTGTTTTATTGATATTATTATAGGCGTTGTTACGGAGACATGTTAATACACAGCTATCAATCAATTCGGTGGGTGGGGAAACTGCACTCCTATGTCAAGTTGCAGTCGGCCTCAAAATGGGAGGGATTTGGATGCTATTTTAATGTCTGGAAATTTTGAAAAAGAGACTTATTGTCTTTATATCACCCCAATATGACTGTGGACACACTATACCAACACACAGTTCTGTTCAAAGCTAAAAAAAATATGATTTTCATCATGCTATTTACAGTTACTATCAATAAGAAATAAACTGTAACATGGTATAAATTCCACATTTTTAGTAAGTAATGTGCATTCTTATTTTTCCCACAGCAGTATAGCACTACAGTCCAAGACTGGTATCCCACTGAGGCTATGCAGGGCTCAGCCTGCTTAGTACCTGGATGGGAGATAACTAGGTTGCTGTTGGAATTGGTGTTAGTGAGGCCAGCAGGAGGGCCTTAACTTGTGGTCTATGTGGGTCCTAATGCCTCAGTATAGTGATGGTTACACTATATTGTCAGTGAGCACTACCTTTTCGGTGAGACATTAAACCGATATCCTGACTCTCTGTGATTGTTAAACATCACATTGCACTTCTCTTAAAAGAGTCGAGGTAAAACCAAAGAAACTTTTAAATAGTCACTGGGTACTGATCATTTCCACATAGCACATTTAGGCCTATTCAGGTTCTTCAGACACCCATTTTTGAACCCATGAAGATCTATAGTCTTAAGTCCAATGTAGATGGACTCAAGAGAGAAGAATAAAAGATGGAGTTACAAATAATGTTGAAGCCTTGGTCATTTATATTGCTCTTTAAGTGAATGCAGGCTTACTTTAAATGTGTTAACTCTTTGTGTTCTAATTAATTTTTGGGTAGTATCTTGCTTGCTTCTGGGGCAGCACGGTGGTGCAGTGGGTAGTCCTGTCACCTCAGAGCAAGAAGGTTGCTGGTTTATGGCTGGGTCATTTGGCTTTTCTGTGTGGAGTTTGCATGTTCTCCCCATGTTCAAGTGGGTTTCCTCCAGGTGTTCCAGTTTTCCCCACAAGTCCAAAGACATGCACAATAGGTGAATTGGGTGAGCTAAATTGTTCGGAGTGTATGTGTGTATGTCCTGGTCCTCCAGGTTGGGGGTTGAGCATTGGGCTAATGGCCCACCTAGTAAGAAAGGAAATGTTACGAAACCCCAACATGGTGCAGCTAAATATCAACATCGATATAAATGGCCCTGGGAGTAAGTATCTGCTTGATTCTACCCTCATGATTTAAGTCTCCAGCATGATAAAGAGAATACTATGCTTTTAACCAGAGATCAAGAGATATAGATCAAACCACAGAAAGTTCTGCTGCTTTTTTAAATGAAGTTTTATAAACTGATTTCGAAAGGAGCACATTATATGATTGATTGTGGCTGGTTATGCATCAATAATCATTACTAGTCCAATCAGATATCATTGATAGGCCAATCAGATGAATTATAGCCTCCAATAAATCAGCCCATTCATCCAACCTTCCTTATCACCGTTTTTTGAAGAAACCCCCATCCACCCCTTTACCATGGGGAGCTCTCAAGACCTACCTGATCTCGAACCCCCTGTCATGCTACATGGGCCCTGGGCTCAAGTATCTCTGAGCTCAAGGTTCTCTCTCAGGACAGCATGCCACATTTTCGAATTAAATCAAGCAATAGCTAAGTGTGAACTCTTAAAATATATTTTAAAACTGATGTTTTTGAAAATGCCCAATTGTTTACATACTATTATTATAGTTGGCTTTTAGGAAACATAACTCAGATACTCCCAGATCTTTCTACTAAATCTAGCTTGGATCAAAATTGTTGGTTCATTCACTGGATGAAAAGCAGTACACCAGTAAGGATCGAAGGTAAAAACACAGAACAATGCGTCATTCTGTATTCGTGAGCTCAAGTCAACTGATCAAATGTGTTTGTCAATGCATTTGTTTGATTAACATTAACAGGAGTAAAATTTGGATTGGGAAATCTTACACCCCATGTGTGCCTTAAATGACCTGAAAAGTGGTCAAAATATTTTGCTCACCCACTAGGGATGTTGATCACCACCCATATCGTCACCTTAGAATTATAAGGTTCTATCTGCGTTCTAATTGATTTTGAGATATTGAGCTTCAAGTTTTTGCATTCCATATTGCAAACAATATGTGTGTAACAGTTCTCTTTCATACATTACCATGACAGAGACCCTAAGGGTTCTCTAAATTATCTATCTCTAGTTCTCTAAATTAAGTTCTCTTACATTTGCAAATTGGAGTAAAAACACCATATTAAATGCAGATAGAACCTTCTAATTCCTTCTAAAGTCATTTTCCACTTGGAATTATAAGGTTATATCTGGCTAATCATTCATTGAAGCATTACTTTTCAAGAAATACAATAAAAAAATATATAAGTTGGTGTTGTAACAATATGTTGATGCTTGAGAAAGTCACATTTTTGCTTTCTATACCATTTATTTCATGTTTTAGGATGATTATGTTTTTCTTGTTCAAATTAAGCATACAAGCTGTGATAAATATTGTTTTCCAGTGCAGTTAATTTAATTTTATTACTATGCTAATATTTATAAAATGTTATGCTTTATATTGGATTACATTTATTGAATTATATGCCCCATGAATTAAATTAAGTATTTGCCCTTCAAGGCTTAATAGTAAATTTAAAGACTTGACCAAATGACTATGACCAAATGAGTTTAATTAACACTGAAAAGTGTTTCACTAACTATATGTAAACAAATAAAAATATTTCCCATTTAATATATAAATGTTTAAATATTCATTTCTTTTTCAAATATGTAAAATTTAACATTTTAGTGGGTAGCACGATTGCCTCACAGCAAGAAGGTTGCTGGTTCGAGCCTGGATCGGTTGGCATTTCTGTGTGGAGCTTGCATGTTCTCCCCGTGTTTGCATCGCTTTCCTCCAGGTGCTCCGGTTTCCCCCCATAAGTCCAAAGACATGCGGTACACGTGAATTGGGTAAGCTGTACATATATAATCATTTCGAGATAAGATGGCGGCGCGTTCGGTTCGCGAGGCTCAGTGTCTCTCCAGTTTCTGCAATTTTGCAGTATTATTCCTGCTCATTTCGGGTCTGTTCGTCCAGAACAGCAGTGCCTTACATCGTACACCCGACAGGACATCTTGGATATAGGATTGTGCATTCTGGACAGTTTTATTAACAATCTTCGACTCATCCCTGAGATCGCCAGAACACCCGGGCCTGAGAGCCCTACCCGGCCGGGCGGAAGTGCTCGGAGGCGGCGCAGAGAACCTAAACAAAGATGGGGGAAGCGTGGCGCCACACATCTTTCTCGCCAATGTACGGTCACTGGTGAACAAAATGGATGAGATTCGACTGCGCATCAACTACAGCAAAAGATTATAGAACTGTAATGTCATGATTTTCACAGAAACATGGCTAAACAGCGGGATACCAGACAACGCTATATCGCTAGTGGAGCATCAAACATTCCGAGCAGACAGAACGGCGGATGACTCCGGTAAGACCAGAGGCGGAGGATTATGCATTTATATTAACAAAGCTTGGTGCACAAACTCTGTCGTCGTTGGGAGACATTGCTCTGTTAACCTGGAATTTCTAATAGTTAAATGTAGACCGTTTTATCTGCCTCGGGAGTTCACCTCCACCATAATAACTGCTGCTTATATCCCTCCCGACGCTGATGCCAAGCTTGCTATGAATGAACTTCATGCAGCCATCAGCAAACAACAGACTGCTCACCCGGAGGCTGCTTTTATTGTTGCAGGGGATTTTAATCACTCAAACTTAAAGACAGTGCTCCCCAAATTCCATCAAAACATTTTCTGCCACACAAGGGGAAACAAAACTTTAGACCAAGTTTACACAAACATGGCTGAAGCATATGCTGTGACCCCCCTCCCCCACTTGGGTCAATCAGATCACCTTTCTTTGTTTCTCACCCCCAAGTACTCACCCATCGTCAACCGTGTGAAGCCATCAGTAAGGACCATCAAAGTGTGGCCAGCGGGGGTGGACTCCACACTCCAGGACAGGTTTGAACACACAGACTGGAGTATGTTTGCTTCCCAGGCCACATGTGCCTCTCACACAGACACTGACAGTTACACTTCCTCTGTTCTGGAATATATCAACACCACCATAGACAGTTTTACAACCCAGAAACAGATCACCACATACCCAAATCAAAAGCCATGGATGAACAAGGTGGTGCGCCTCCTGCTGAAGGCACGCAACACTGCCTTCAGATCAGGGGATGCACAGGCCTACAGCACTTCCAGGGCTAATCTGAAGAGGGGCATCAAAAAGGCCAAGCACTGCTACAAGCTAAAGCTAGAGGAGCACTTTTCCAACTCTGATCCTCTGCGCATGTGGCAGGGCATCCAGGCCGTCAGCAACTACAAACCCAGCCAGTCCACCCCCACAGCCACAAATGTCTCCTTCCTGAACGAGCTAAATGACTTTTATGCACGCTTTGAAAGACACAATACAGAACCCTACACCAGGAACACTACCTCAACCGACCACTCACCTATCACACTCTCCTCCTCAGAAGTCTACACCTCACTGAGTCGGATCAATGTGCGTAAGGCTGCTGGACCAGATGGTATTCCTGGGCGCGTCCTCAAAGCATGTGCAGAAAAGCTCGCTGGGGTATTCACAGACATTTTCAACCTGTCGCTTAACCTAGCAACTGTGCCAACATGCTTTAAAACCACCTCTATTGTGCCAGTGCCGAAACACTCCAGCCCAACATGCCTGAATGACTACCGCCCTGTAGCACTCACACCCATCATCATGAAGTGCTTCGAGCGGTTGGTCCTGGCACATCTGAAAGACTCTCTGCCATCCACACTGGACCCACATCAGTTTGCCTACCGTGGTAACAGGAGCACAGAAGAAGCCGTCTCCATAGAACTGCACTCTGTCCTCACACACCTGGACAATAAAAACACTTATGCACGAATGCTGTTTGTTGACCAGCTCAGCATTCAACACTGTCATACCCTCTAAGTTACTGATCAAACTCAGAGACCTGGATATCAACACGTCTCTCTGCAACTGGGTTATGGACTTTCTGACTAACAGACCTCAGAATGTTAGATCAGGCCACATCTGCTCCACCACCGTCACACTCAACACTGGTGTACCACAGGGCTGCGTGCTGAGCCCCTTCCTCTACTCCCTTTTTACCATCGACTGTAGGCCTGTGAACAGATCCAACACTATCATCAAATTTGCAGATGACACCACAGTGATTGGTCTAATCAGCAATAATGATGAGACTGCCTACAGGGAGGAGATACAGCATCTGGCCACTTGGTGCACCGACAATAATCTGCTCCTTAACACCAGCAAGACCAAGGAGCTCATTGTGGACTTCAGGAAGGGACGAACAGGCTCGCATGATCCCATCCACATTAATGGGATGGCCGTTGAGCCTGTCTCATCCTTCAAGTTCCTGGGGACCCACATCTCTAAGGACCTTTCCTAGACCACCAAAACCTCCAGCCTGGTCAAGAAGGCTCACCAGTGCCTATTCTTCTTGAGGCAACTAAAGAAAAACCAGCTTTCATCAGCCGTCTTGGTGAACTTCTACCGATGCACAATAGAAAGCATTCTGACCAACTGCGTCACAGTCTGGTATGGAAGCTGCTCTGTTGCTGAGCGTAAGGCACTGCAGCAGGTGGTGAAAACTGCCCAACGCATCACAGGGACTACACTGCCAGCCATAGAGGACATCCAGAAGAAACACTGTCTGCGCAGAGCACGCAGTATTCTTAAGGACACCTCTCACCCTGCTCACAGACTGTTTTCTCTCCTGCCTTCCGGCAGGCGCTTCAGGCTCCCCCGGACAAAAACCAGCAGACTGAGAAACAGCTTTTTCCCCAGAGCTGTCTTCCTTTTGAACTCTGCCCCTCACTGACTCTTTTGCCCCCCCAGTACACCCCCACACTCCTCTAACTTATACTCCTCACAATCACTGCACTATTTAACATTTGCACATTTAAAGTTTGCACATATTCATTGCACTGATTCACTTATTTGAACTGGACATACCCACTGCACATGGACATTTGTAATTATGTTTATCTATCTGCACACTTCAGCTATTAATAGTATCCTGTACATATATTCATTTATTGTAAATCTGTTCATAGCTAATACAACCTGTATATAATGTTCATAGTACATCCATCTGTAAATATCACCATAGTTTTTCTATGACTGCACTTTATAACTTATACCTGTATCCTGCACTTGCTGCTATTGCACTACTGGTTAGACCTAAACTGCATTCCGTTGCCTTGTACTTGTACATGTGTAATGACAATAAAGTTGAATCTAATCTAATCTAATCTAATCTAATCTAAAATTGGCCATAGTGTATGTGTGTGATTGAGTGTGTATGGGTGTTTCCCAGTGATGGGCGTCAGCTGTGTGAAACATATGCTGGATAAGTTGGCGGTTCATTCTGCTGTGGCAACCCCAGATTAATAAAGGGACTAAGTCGAAAAGAAAATGTATGAATGAATGAATGAATGAATCTCAATGTCAAGAAATGCTTCTAAATCATCACATTTACACACATCTAAATTTTGTGTGGTGTGTCATTATTAAACCGACTCTGATTTTGTGTGATTTTGTCTTTCTGGTCTTTTCCGCTGTCAGTGGAGTAGTCCGGCGAAATGACAAAGAAAGCTAATATTAATTGGTCTTCATGCGTGCATTAAAAATGCTGATTGGCTCACAGAAAGAACCTTATAGAGCCAAGCTAGAGTTAGACTTCGTAGATAAAACCTTTTTTGTTTTTTAAAAAAAAGTTTTAAAATGTAAAACAACTTATAAAAAAACATCACATAATGTAAATAAGTTGTCATTTAATAAGAATATGTTAATAACTTTATTTTGACAAAAATGTCAGATAGAACCTTATAATTTTAAGGTCACGATATGTGTAAACCCACCATCTCCATGTAAGACATTAGAAATTAATTACATGTAAAAAATACCATTTAAATAAATAATTCTCAGAAATGGTTCCCAGCAACAATACAATTTGTACCATAGAAACAGTGTGTTACGGAAGCAGACGGACACAAGGGGAGTAAGTATAAATGTGGTTTATTACAACAGTAGAGCACAGTGGATAATAATTGAGAGTAGAGATGGAGTTTGGAGGAACTGATGATCCTCTTTGCCAGGTGGGATGACAGACACTGAAGGATGACCGAATGCACACACCAGAGGACTTGCGGGGAAGACAGACTGACGAGACACACAACGTTGACAGGACAACTGGAACACTGGACAGACTGGAATGAAAACAGAGTACAGGTAAGTATATATGCTGAGATCGCAGGGGAGTGAAACCTAGGAAGTGGTTCACTCAGAGTCCGCTTCGTAGGAACGAGACCGGACAATGAGTGAAGTGAGGTGTGTGCTTATATAGTGAGTCTGAGTGATTGGGTGCAGCTGTGCGTGGTTAATACTCAGGTGAAGGTGCTCGATGCGTGATGTTGGTGGAAGAGCCTGGCCAATCCGTGACATTACCCCCCCTCCCCAGGGCCCGCTCCTGAGGGCCTGAACCTCGGACGTCGTGGTGGTCTACCTCGTCCTCGAGGTGCTGGAAATTCTGGGTGATTGGAGTGGAACTCTTCCATAAGTGCGGGATCTAATATATCGGATCTGGGGACCCATGACCTTTCTTCTGGACCGTATCCTTCCCAGTCGACGAGGTATTCAAGCTGACCACCACAACGCCAGGACCGTAGGATGTCCTTGACTTGGTAGATGGCCCCTTCTTCTAACATCAGTGGGGGAGGAGGTTCCTCTTCATGGCCAGGCTCTGTGGAGGGAATCAAAGGATCGTGAAAGGGTTTTAGAAGGGACACGTGGAATGTGGGGTGGATTCTGTACTGTGGTGGTAACTGTAACTTGTATGTGACGGGGTTGACCTGTTCCAGGATGGTGAAGGGACCAACAAATCTAGGACTTAATTTTCGGGAGGGCAGTCGCAAACGAATATCTCTGGTGGAGAGTCAGACCTTCTGTCCTGAAGTATAGATGGGGCCTGGAATCCTCCTCTTATCAGATACCTCCTTTGTTCTGCGTACTGCCCTCTGGAGATGGTGATGAGCATCGTCCCAGACTCTCGCTCTCCCGGAACCAGTAATCCACTGCGGGGACATCAGATGGTGCGCCATCCCAGGGGAAGAGTGGAGGTTGGAACCCTAGGATGCACTGGAATGGCGTGAGTCCGGTGGTAGGTTGCCGTAGGGAATTCTGGGCGTATTCCGCCCAGCCCAGAAACTGGCTCCAGGAGTTTTGGTGACCGTGACAGAAGGTCCGAAGGAACCGCCCCACTTCCTGAATTTTCCTCTCTGTCTGGCCGTTGGTTTGGGGGTGATAGCCAGACGAGAGGCTTACGGTCACACCTAGGAGTCTAAATAATGCTCTCCATAGTCTGGAGATAAATTGGGGTCCTCGGTCCGAGACTATATCTTCTGGTAACCCAAAATTTCGAAAGACGTGGTTGAACAGGTTTTCGGCGGTCTCTAGGGCTGTGGGTAGACCGTTCAAAGGAATCAAACGACAGAATTTAGAGAATCGATCTATGATGACTAGAATGCAGGTGTTACCTTCAGACAATGGGAGGTCTGTCATGAAGTCAACTCCTAGGTGTGACCAGGGGCGGTTTGGGATGGGCAAGGGATGGAGTTTACCAGCAGGTAGATGGCGAGGACTCTTCGACATAGCGCATTCTCTGCAGCCTTGGACGTATCTCCTCACATCCCTCGCCATGTTCGGCCACCAAAAGCGTTGGGATAGCAGCGAGAGGGTGTTGTTGTTTTCAGGGATGAAGCGTCGATTGGGGGGACAGCCCGGCGGAGTTCTGGATTCTGGAGTGGCGATTACTGTAGGAGCGGACCATTGGATGGGACAGATAGTGATCTGATCGGGAAGGATCTTGGCCGGTGTCTCAATTTCATGCTGGTCGTGAATTCTGGAAAGTGCGTCTGCTCGGATATTTTTTGATCCTGGTCGATATGAGATAGAGAACTGAAATCTGGAGAAGAACAATGACCAACGGGCCTGACGAGGACAGAGTCTTTTAGCATCTTTTAGGTATTGTAGATTTTTATGATCTGTGATCACCTGAAACGAATGTTTGGCCCCCTCCAACCAGTGTCGCCACTCTTCCAGGGCGAGCTTGATGGCCAGAAGTTCTCGATTTCCGATGTCATAGTTCCTTTCCGCCGGGCTGAGCTTCCGGGAGAAATAGGCACATGGATGGAGTAATGGAGTACCGTGGTACTGGGACAGGATGGCTCCCACTCCGGTGGTCGATGCAGCCACTTCGACCACAAACGGCAAGTCAGGATCAGGATGAGTCAGCAGTGGGGCTTGAGTGAAGGATTCTTTTAGGTTTTGGAAGGCTGCGGCGGCTTCGGGAGGCCAGGGTAGTGCTTTAGGTTTATTTTTCAACAGGTTGGTGAGCGGAGCGGTGATGAGACTGTAATTATGGATGAAACGTCGGTAGAAATTAGCAAATCCTAGGAAACGTTGGAGTTCCTTTATGGTTTTTGGTTCGGACCAGGAGATGACGGAAGTGACCTTCCCCTCGTCCATACGAACCCCTCTTTGATCGATGATGTACCCCAAGAACTGAACAGATGGTGAATGGAAGGAGCATTTTTCAGCCTTGAGGTACAGGCAGTGTTTCCTGAGGGTTTTCAGGACCTCCGCAACGTGGTGGCGATGTTCGGCCTCACTCCGGGAGTAAATCAGGATATCATCTATGTATACAATGACGAAGAGATGGAGGAACTCCCAGAGGACTTCGTGGATGAAGTTTTGGAATACGGAGGGGGCGTTAACCAGACCATAGGGCATGACCAGGTACTCGTAGTGTCCAGTAGGGGTCACAAACCCAGTTTTCCACTCGTCCCCCTCACGTATTCTCACCAGGTTATAGGCGCTGCGGAGGTCCAACTTGGTGAAAATTTTGGCGGATCTGAGTTGTTCCAGGGCTGCCGGGACGAGAGGAAGGGGATAGCGGAATTTGACTGTACCTTGATTTAGGGTTCTGTAATCGATACATGGCCGCAGCCCTCCATCCTTCTTAGCCACGAAGAAGAAACTTGAGGCAGCAGGTGACGTGGATGGACGGATATACCCCTGACTCAGAGCCTGTACTCCTCCATTGCCTTGGTCTCCGGAAGGGACAACGGGTAGATCCTACCTCTGGGCATAGGAGCATCTGGAAGCAGGTCTATGGCGCAGTCCCATGGCCGATGTGGAGGTAGCTGGGAAGCTCTCTTGGGGCAAAATACATCCTCGTATGAGGAGTAGATCTTCGGGATCTGCATGGATATTTTCTCGACTGGACTTTCGACAGACGTAACGTAGACGGTAAGGGGTCTTTGAATTGGTAAGGGTAGATCGGGAAAACAGCTGGATCTGCATTCTTCTCCCCGTCTCTTAATTTCTCCTGTGCCCCAAGAGAGGATGGGATCGTGCTTCACCAGCCACGGGCGCCCTAAGATGATATCCATCGATGCACCCTCCAGAACCAGAAATTGAATCTCCTCTTTGTGGAGCAGTCCTACTGGAGATTGACGGGTTCACATTTTCGATGGATACGTGCCTGAGAATGGATATCGTTGGTTATGGGCTGAATCTGGTAGACGTGCGTCGAGGCTTCGGTGTTAAGCTGGAGTCGGCGACAGAGGGCGTGCAAGATGAAATTTCCTGCTGACCCGGAGTCGATGAGGGCTGTGACTGAAACAGACAGAAGGGGTAGTTAACTGGACATTAGTGGTGAGAGGATGCATCTTTTCAATGGGAGAACTGAACAAACTCACCACAGAGCGTGCTGGACGAATGGGACAGTCCAGCCTGACATGTCCTTTGGCACCACAGTACATGCACAGACCCCGGGTCAGCCTCCTCTGTCGCTCGGTGATCGTGAGTCTACCAGATTCTATGATCATGGGTTCTGGAGGGACGGCTGGCTCTGGCGAACGGAGGAGTGCTTGGGATACTGGTGGAGGATCATGCTGGTAGACCCTCAGACGATCGGAACAGCGCAGAGAGTGTTGGATGAACTTCTCCAATCCCATCGTGTCGTCGAGGGGCGGCCAGCTGTAACCGGAGGCTGGGCTCTAGCCCGAGCCGGTAGGTTGTGAGGAGAGATCGCTCATTCCATCCGCTAGCAGCAGCCAGAGTTCGGAACCTGAGAGCATAATCCTGAGTGGACAGGGCTCCCTGTTTGAGATGGTATAACTGTTCTTCAGCTGCTACTTCAGCATCCGCGCGACCAAAAACCTCCTTGAAATACTGGGTGAATGACTGAATTTGTTACTGGCCCAGACTGTTGCCAGATGGTTTCAGCCCACCGAAGAGCCGACCCAGAGAGAAGGGAGATGATGAAAGCGATTTTGGACCGATCTGTAGGGTATAACTCGGGTTGCATAGTGAATACCAGAGAACATTGTAGGAGAAATCCATTGCACTCCTCCGCCCCGCCAGAGTAGGGCGCTGGTCGAGCCATGGGACTGGATGAGTGGGTGGACGGTGAAGAAGTGCTCGGTGCTGGTGGTGCTTCAGGAAGTGGAGCAGATGGTAGTAGCACTCTCTTCAATGAATCCACCAACTCCTGAAGGGGATTGTGAGTGCTCATGCTGTTGATAGTTGATAGTTGTCTTCTGTTATGGAAGCAGACGGACACACAAGGGGAGTAAGTATAAATGTGGTTTATTACAACAGTAGAGCACAGTGGATAATAATTGAGAGTAGAGATGGAGTTTGGAGGAACTGATGATCCTCTTTGCCAGGTGGGATGACAGACACTGAAGGATGACCGAATGCACACACCAGAGGACTTGCGGGGAAGACAGACTGACGAGACACACAACGTTGACAGGACAACTGGAACACTGGACAGACTGGAATGAAAACAGAGTACAGGTAAGTATATATGCTGCGATCGCAGGGGAGTGAAACCTAGGAAGTGGTTCACTCAGAGTCCGCTTCGTAGGAACGAGACCGGACAATGAGTGAAGTGAGGTGTGTGCTTATATAGTGGGTCTGAGTGATTGGGTGCAGCTGTGCGTGGTTAATACTCAGGTGAAGGTGCTTGATGCGTGATGTTGGTGGAAGAGCCTGGCCAATCCGTGACACAGTGTGTAGGTTGAACTAAGTTTGCTTTTTTCTATAAAAAAACAAAAAACAAAAAAAACTGTGGTGTCATAATTGTGTGCTTGGTATTGGTATTACTTTTGACTTCAAATAATGTAGCTTTTTAAATTATTTGATTTATTTTTTTAAGAAAAGCCTATGTTTTTCTCTCATTCAAAACACACTGATTTCTATTGAAATGGCTAGATGTTGTGCAACAGTAGAGCAACTATAAATATAACTGGTTGACTCTTGGACTGAAGAAGCTGTAATACGTATCACTTTTATATGACTTTATAAATTAAGCCATAAGTCTGGCTAAACAAGACTACACTTAGATTTCCCCCACTTCAAAGTCAAACCCAATAAAATAGAGGTGAAAACTAACATGGGAAGCCAGATGACCTGCCAAAGTTCAAGCCCCAAAGTCAGACCACAAGGGTTGGCGGCTTCTCAATAGTATGATCTATTTAAGCCCTCACGTCATATTACCAAGAAACTGTTTCTAACAAAACATGTAGAGATGTAGACTCAATCATGCAATTTTTTTTTATACTGTTTGTGAACGTTTATACATGTTACATTTTATTGTAAATACCAAAACTTAAGATTTATGTTGGTAACAATGGAACTTGTCAATGTAGTTAGCAAACAAAGCTTATGAAAACAGACCAGAGATATATTATGATTTTTATGCAGAACAAATTTATACTAATCAACCTAAATCTCACCTAAATCCAAATATAAGCTTGCTGTTGAATGAGAAACAATATATCAGGACAAAAAAAGGACAGAGCAAAAAACATTGCATATGTAAGCTTGTGTTTAAAGTCATCTAATACATTTTTTTATTGTCTCTAAGTTTGCATTTACAATACCTTTGACCAAAGTGTGTCGCACACATCCTGAAATATGTAGCCAAAATATCTTGTGTTGTTGTTTTTAGGCCTAATTTCAATTCTAATTTTGTACCTCTACCCCTTCCCCTTGGCCCTTAAAACCGAGTGTGAAGGGAAAGGGCTTCAATATTTTTACCCTAAGAAGTGGGACAGCACCTGCACACGTCATCATATGTCATCGCGATCTCGTGTTTCATATAAGATCAGACTATCGCAACTGGTGTAGTTATTCCAGTTGTGTTATTTTTTGGTATTTATCTTCAGGAAATCAATGACGGCATATATTATGTCATCATAATCTAATGTGGCAGTGAGTTCGTACTGTAACTGTACTGTGCATTTACACAGTGGCCATATTCATCTGTAAACACACAAAAAACAACATTAACATTATAGCAGCTCATTCCCAGCCACTAGGATTTTCTGACAGGGTATTCGATCTATGGGACTGTGGGACGTCATGCTTTTTAAAAAAATGCTAAAATAAAAACAGCTAAATTTCGCTATTTATAATCCATAATAGAAACTCTATTATGGATTATAAATAGCGAAATGTAGCTGTTTTTATTTTAGCATTTTTTTTAAAAGCATGACGGTAAATCACAAGCGACTTTATGAATACATTAAAACATATGCTTGTTTGTCGTAAAAATTATACATATAATTTGTGGATCTCCTTACTTCCTGGTACAGCTATACTGCTGTTGTGGCTGGTGTATTTTGGGAAATTTTCTTAACCCTTTGTTTTGAGTATGGTCCTAAAAAATCTTAATTCGAAGGGCTATCTACCCCTTCCCCTTAGCCCTATGCCTTCAAGGTTTAAGAGAGTTGGGACACCCAACCCCTTTGCGTGAACACGCAAAACGAGGGGTAGGGGTAAGAGGAAATATTCAAGGATTCAATCAACTGTAATAAAATCACTGTATCTTAGAAATGTTACCAGCATTTTACATAGTTCTTAGTTAGTTGATGCTATAAAAATAGAAAGGACTTTACTACCCCATCTCAACCTGAAAACTATTACTGTGCAGGCTCCAAATTACATCATCACCACAAGACGACAATGGCCATTTCTGGTTTCATTTTGCCACAGTAGTATGGTGTACCTCTCAATTTTCTTTGTTGTTGCTGTTTTTGTATTGTATTTGCCTTTTTTAAAACTCAATACTGCACCAACTCCTGTTAAAACAACTAGATTTATTATTTGTTTATTTAGTCTAAATGAAAATGAGGTGTCACGGTGGTGCAGTGGGTAGCACGATTGCCTCACAGCAAGAAGGTTGCTGGTTCGAGCCCTGGCTGTGTCGGTTGACATTTCTGTGTGGAGTACAGTTTCCCCCACAGTCCAAAGATAATTGAATAATTGAATAAGCTAAATTGGCCGTAGTGTGTGTGTGTGTGTGTGTGTGTGTGAAAAGAGTGTATGGGTGTGTTCTAGTGTTGAATTGTGGCTAGAAAGGCATCCGCTTCGTAAAACATATGCTAGATAAGGTGGTGGTCCATTCCGCTTTGGCGACCCCTAATTTATAAAGGGACTAAGCCGAAAAGAAAATGAATGAATAAATGAAAATGACAAATGTGAGTTTTGGACTCAATAATCTGCAATAAGGATCACATTCATATGACTTCATAAACTAAGTTTTAAGCCTACTAAAAAGTTTACGATTAGAACCATTACAAGCCACCAAACTTAAGTATTTAATCCTGTACATTTTAACAGTTGCTAGTTAGTTTGTAACAAATTCCTTTAAAGGTGAAGTATGTAAGTTTGACACCCAGTGGTTGAACTAGGTATTGCACACCTGGTTCAAAACAAACGCAAGCACAGGTTGCCAGATTGACAACTCCAACAGCAGGGTGCTGGCTGATTTAAACGGTGTTCTAAATAAAAACAATGGCACGCAATAGAAGGAACATTTTCATATTAAAAGGAGTGTTTTGTTCTAACCAACATCTGAAATTTATATGTTAGAATTGGCTTCTATTTATTGCAGCTGAACACCCGAAAACTATGACAATGATCACCTCAGGTAAACCCCATGTGCTTTATTCAGTGTTAAATGCTAATAATATGAGTTTGAATGCTATTTCACATGACATGTATTGCCATATACTAAAAGCAGCAGCAGATAGTTCACCTCAGATCTTGAAAATGAAATAAACCATTTGAAATGGAACTTCAGTGCAAGTGTTACCGACTCGGTCCCAGTCATTCCCCTCACTGGCCAGCAGAGGTCACCATCCCCGGACTTTTAAGCATTACATCATCCATCTAAACTGATTATGCACACACCTGAACTGAATCTAGTTAACGACCCACGCTTCCTATATAAGCCACACTCTAACACCAGTTCATTTCGAAGTCTTGTTTAGCCCTGGCCAGCATTAATGAGTGTTCTTTCCTGTCTGATCTTCTGAGAATAACCCCGGACTGTTTCTGACTTTGAGTTGCCTTCTGCCTGCCCACGACCCTTGCTTTATACACGGACCCTGAACCACGCTGCCTGCCCTCGACCCAAGCCTGTCTAACGGATTCTGAACCACTCCACCTGCCACTGATCTATGCCTGGTAAATCACTGTGTGTCTGTCAGCCGCCAGCCCCAAGACCATTATTGATTACTGTTGATGTGTGTTCACACTTTAGTGCGTATTAGATGTTTGACTGTGACTAATAAATACTGCATAATGGATCCCTCCGTGTCAGTCTCCTCGTTACAGCAAGCCAACATTTATCAACGATTCAGCATTTAAATTTGATCATGTGAAAAATGTTTAATATGTATTAATGAGATTATAAACCTTACCTTTTTGTTGGGAGTGCAGTAAGTGCACCATTCTGTGCTTCTAAATGGCTGAATTTTAATTTCTGTCATGTTTCGTCTGGTGCAAACAGCCAAATTGTTTATCACTGCAAATCTCCTCGTAGCGTGTTGTTATGAAACAGGGTTGCAATGTAACCTGCTCACCTAATGTTTATATCCATAATATTTGTATTATTTGCTAATTAATAGCGACCTCATGTGGAACTCTGAATCTCAGTCTTATTTAGGAGTCTGCTCCTGTCCACCATATGTCGCATTCCGCTCGCTGATGCATGGGTTGAGAACCTTTCTGACTGAATGAATGGAATACGTGGTTTTATACCAAGGCAACCCGAAGTGCTAAAATATAATTGGCTTAATTAACAGTGGGCGGGTAAAATGACCAAAACAAAGACAGCGTTCCAGCACGTAACGCACATTTTCAAAGCAGAATATCTGACTTCAGCATGGTTTTTTAGATAAACAATTATACTTATGTAGCATGTTTTTTTTTTAATATCTGAGGGTATTTTTATGCTTTAAAGGAGTCAAAATGTACATACAGCACCATTAACAGAAAGCAAGCAAATAAACAAACAAAAAACAGAGACCCAATAATTTCCATTAAAACCAATAAAATGTCCATTATAACCATTAAAATCATTTCAAATTATATGATGGTTTCTATTGATGTTTTCAGTCGGGAAGTCTGGCTAAAGAAGACCACTTAGATTTCCTCCCACTTCAGATTCAAACTCAACAAAACAGAGGTGAAAATTAGCATGGGAAGCCAGCTGACCTGCCAAAGTTCAATCCTCAAAGTCAGACCACAAAGCTCAGCAGGAACTTACTAAAATACAATATGCGAGGGGTGTCAAATAGAAGAGTAATTCACCATTGCCGCACACCTGCTGCCTCAGAATCCACAACACTGACCATTACTTTGCCCACGCAACAGTTACTTAGTCAAGGAATTTCTTGTATGCCCATAGAATAGGGGAGTATTGTCTGTCCATGTAATTCTCGAAACAACTGCACATGCTCTGACAAACGGCCTTCTGTATATGTGTATGGGAACACAATATTGGATTCGTTGTGCTTATTTAATATTTGCTTCGTTTAGGCTACAATAAGAGGAGTTTAACATTATGCACTTTCAAACAATGTAGTTTTTTTTTTTTTTGCAGTCCAATGAGAACATAGATATACAAACGTGGACAAAATTGTTGGTACCCTTGTATATAAGAAAGACTGAAAAGAAAAACTGCACTGGTTACTGAAATGACTTGAAACTGAAAAAAGTAATTATTAATTAAAAATAATAGAAAATAAACTATTTAAAATCTGATTTTTTTCCAAATGATGTGATATAGTGGTTCAACAGAAAATGTAAAAAAGGCAAACTAATGAAACTGGCGTTGACAGAAATGAAAGGTAGCAACAATTTTGTCCACATCTGTATATCGTTTAGCATTAAATTATTTATTTAAAGATTGTCTAAAATCAAAATATACAATGTTTATTCTGCCAGAATTCATTTTTATTATTTAGGTAAACCATTAATTTGTGCAAGTTAATCCACTGAAAATAACTGTTTTGGTAATCTTCAATCAAAGTTAGAGTGGCGAACCTACTCTGATGGCTTCAGCCACAATATTCTTAACCATGGCTCTCTTACTGTTAATTTGCTACAAATGATGTAATAAAAGTTCTTTTCGTGCATCAAAAATGTTTTGAATCTGATTGGATGTTAGTTGTGAGATATTATATCAGCTCAAAACACCCATCAGATTTTTCCTTATACCTTTTGCAAGATTCTATTTTATACATTTTTGCACTAGGGGGCTGTTTTGTCAAACTGCGCCTTTAAGGCTAGTCCTCCCCGCCCACCGTTTCTACGTGCCTTTCTTTGTGCCTTAATCTCCTCCCTCGGTTGCGTCAGACAACAGACAGACTTAAAGGAAGCAGATCTCATGTAGCGTTTGTGAAAAATACTACAGTAAGAACTTTACCAATGAGTATTTGTTGGATCGATGAGTCACACAAAGTTCACGAGCACACACTCACACACAGATACACGCGCACACACACCGCAGCAGACACACACACACACACACACACAGACAGAGCGCCCGTTTAGCTTTGCACTCTTTTTGCATGCAAATGTGACAGGATACAGGTTAATATCCATCGCTGTATGGATATCTGTTATGTTAATGTACAAAATAAACCTGACTTAACATCCACAAACCGGGATTGAAGCGTCTTCCTTTATAATTGTTCTGACATGCGGCTGTGCTGATGAAGTAAAGCTGAAGTAAATCGCTGTAATTCATTACACACGTGCACTGTTTTTAAAAATTTTAAACATGTGAAACTTACTTTTGATCACATTTGATGATGATTGATGATCCTAGCAAATAAACAGACCTTTTATTCCCGGTTGCTTTGCGCACATCTGGTCTTGTTGATATGATTATACACGTGACTTTCGGGACATGTTAATACGCGCAGCTGTCAATCAATTCGGTGGGCGGGGGGACCGCACTCCTACGTAAAGGTCTGAAAACCGCTTCAATTGGTCCACCGTTTTTATGTTGCTAAATTGAAAAAAAGGACTGCGTGTGTTTATATCACCCCAATATGACGGTCTATACACCATACCTGCACATATGTCTGTCCAAACAGCTTGCAAAGTAGATGTTTCACCATAGGTGCCCTTTAAAGTAATAACTGCACTCGCACAGCCTCTTCACCCTTGTGTATTACTCCGCCCACACGAGTGGCAAGCAGAGGACTATTAGTTTGACAAATGTTGCAGCTGATGGACAACATAATGTGTTTTTGAAGCTTTTTTTAGGAAATAATTGAGTTGTTTAGATGGCAACTATGCAGTTTATTTGTAAGGATAATGCCTATTTCAAAATATTCAAAATTTCAGAGATTCAGTTGGCGGCTATTAGGCTATTATACTGAGCAGAGCAAAGAGGGTTGGCATTCTGCCACAAGATGGTGTCAGAGGCTGCATAATAAGTCCTTAGAGGAAAAAAAAACAATTTCAGCATACATTTCAAATTACAGCTGAACAAATGATTACAGAACAGGTAAGTGACATTCTAAGTATATCTCTCTCTTTTGTATGCTGTAGTGCTGTATTTATATCATAGTAATCTGGCAGTGTTTGCTTTGCTCTGGCTTTTTCATGTTTAATTATTGTGATATCCCGATTGCAACAGAGAAATACTGGGAAAACTCTGTAGACTGATGGCATTTCATGCCGTTTAGCCTTATTCTGTTAAAAAGTGAGCAAAATCACCTGTTTTGTCATCATTTTAGGCATTACGCAAGAAAATTATTCAAATACTAGTAGCAACGGTTTCTGCCGTTCTGATGGTGAGCTGCAGATGTGAATGAATGGCGGAAGGAAGAAGTTCCCCTTAAAAAGGGTTTTTGAGACTCTCTGTATTTGATTTTCATTTTATATATACACGATTATGCCATCGAACTGTTGTATAAAAACAATATCACACTTGTAGCAGTGCGATATGGCTGTATATCATCGCTAGTGGGACACTAAGGACACTGAGACAATGCATGCCTCCCACCAGAGCTGATATACAGCCATATCGCACTATATATATATACAGTTGAAGTCAGAATTATTAGCCCCCTTTGATTTTTTTTTTTTCTTTTTTAAATATTTCCTAAATTAAGTTTAACAGAGCAAAGAAATTTTCTCCTTGAGAAAGCCTTATTTGTTTTGTTTTTTCGGCTGGAATAAAAGCAGTTTTTAATTTTATAAACAACATTTTAAGGTCAAAATGATTACCCCCTTTAAGCTATATACAGTATATTTTTGATAGTCTACAACACAAACCATTGTTATAAAATAACTTGCCTAATTACCCTTACCTGCCCAGTTAACCTAATTAACCTAGTTAAGCCTTTAAATGTCACTTTAAGCTGTACGGAAGTGTCTTGTAAAATATCTCGTGAAATTATTTACTGTCATCATGACAAAGATGAAATAAATCAGTTATTAGAAATGAGTTAATATTATGTTTAGAATTGTGTTGAAAAAAATCTTCTCTCCATTAAACAGAAATTGGAGAAAAAATAAACAAGGAGGCTAATAATTCAGGGGGGCTAGTAATTCTGACTTCAACTATATATATATATATATATATATATATATATATATATATATATATATATATATATATATATATATATATATATATATATATATATATATATATAAATTCATTCATTCATTTTCTTTTGGACTTAGTCCCTTTATTAATCAGGGGTTGCCATAGCGAATGAACCGCCACTTAACTTCACACACACACTGCGGCCAATTTAGCTTATTCAATTCACCTGTACCACATGTCTTTGGACTGCTGCAACCCATCACTAGGAAACACCCATTGACTCTCAGTCACACACATACGCTACGGACAATTTTAGCTTACCCAATTCACCTATAGCGCATGTCTTAGGACTGTGGGGGAAACCAGAGCACCCAGAGGAAACCCACAGAACACATGGAGAATGTGCAAACTCCACACCGAAATGCCAACTGACTCAGTCGGAGCCACTGACCAGTGACCTTCTTGCTGTGAGGCGACAGGACTACCCATTGCATCACCGTGCAGCCATATATATATATATATATATATATATATATATCATGGTCCATAGTAGTGATGGGAGAAATTAGTTGTTTCAAATTGTTCAAAACAGCACGTGCTAGGGACAATGGCAGGTTAAAATCATGTAAATGCAACAAAACATCCATTACAATTGACTTTTTTCACATTCACAAAATTTCTCAGAATTAAAAAGCAGAAAGTATGGAAGGCAAAACCAAAAAACAAATAAAAAAAAACCAAACAAAAATCAAAAACGAAATCAGGAATCGAACTTGGATCACCCTGAACACAGAAGTGCAATGTTGATAGGCCAACCACAAGACTATAGGTGGCGACAAATATTGTGAACTTTAAATTGAAAGTATTACTTATTATGCACTTAGCTTATCAAACTTAGCTTAATAAATATTAAGTGTCTGCATAATATGGATTATTTTATGAGTTCTCAAGGCTTATGTAATGTTTGTTCCTTGGTGGGATCTGCTAAACAGGCCAACAAGAACCTATTAAATATTATTATTAATTTTCATTTTACAAATGCCGGGGCGATGCAGTGGCGCAGTAGGTAGTGCTGTTGCCTCACAGCAAGAAGGTTGCTTGTTTGAGCCTCGGCTGGCTTAGTTGGCATTTCTGTGTAGAGTTTGCATGTTCTCCCTGTGTTTGCATGGGTTTCCTTCGGGTGCTCCGGTTTCTACCACAGTCCAAAGATATGCGGTACAGGTGATTTGGGTAGGCTAAATTGTCGGTAGTGTATGAGTGTGTATGGAAGTTTCCCAGAGCTGGGTTGCAGCTGGAAGGGCATCCGCTGCATAAAACATGGGCTGGATAAGCTGGTGGTTTGTTCCGCTAAGGGACTAAGCTGAAAAGAAATTAAATGAATGAATGAATGAATGAATGAATTTTTACAAATGTCTCATTAAAACATCTAAAAACTCGTATAACTTCATCCAAGATCACACAAACCCCCCCGCCCCCCCCCCCCATCCCCCCAGCCCGCCCTATTCCCCCCCGCAATTGAACAACCTTCAAATTTTCAGAATGTTTCGAAGACTCGTTTACTGTAATCACTTGATTTGGCCAATTTGATATGTGCTCCTAAACCACTGATTCGAAACAAAAGATTCATAAAGGTTTTGAAGCTTTATGAAGCAGTGCTTTAAATGCAGCCATCACTAGTCCACAGAAGAAAATAGTAAATGATAATATAATTTCCATTTTGTTTTAAAAATGACTGGGTCTGAGGAGAAGATCAAAGTTGCCATGAAGTTTCCTAATTGGTTCCTGAATCAACCAAAACAACTCATTGTGTGTATTTGGGCCTCATTTGCACTTTCCATGCACATCTTGTTTCCACGTGGTGTTTTTCCAGGAGGGTGATACTATTAATTGGCTCAATTCAATTCAAAAGAGAATGTCTGTGTCTACAGCCAAGAAATAATAAGTGTTGTTTAGTGAGTTCCTGAAGAACACTAGCCGGAGGGAGTCTGTGTTTTGGAACAAGATGTTTACACCACCACCCATTATGACAGCGCATTGCTGTCTTTTCCACAAACCACCACACTTCATTGCACTAGCTTTTCTTCATGGGAATGTTCCTTCCAGATATGCTTTGTAGAAATATTTGATCAACTTCGACTTTATTGCTTAATGATGCTCTCCATTATGATGAGATCTCAGAATTAAATATAGAGAGTGTTAATTGGTAAAAGTTGATGCAGGATCCATGATAGCATTTAGTCTTTATTCAGAAAGACTCATGAATGAATGAGTCAATGAACACTAAACTAGGACTACTATCATACACCGGCCAATAAATGTGCTAGATGTGCATGGCACGATTTGTTGCTATTTTCAGATTAGCGCAACAGTGATTTCAACATTCCGAAAATGTAGGCCCATATACATATATGGAGATTGTGAATTATGTTGCCAGAAGTACGTATGGCTGCATTTCGTCTTTAAAACAAACACTTTAGAGCAGTATGATACTGTTCTTATTTACACTAGCAGCTGACCACTTACCTCCATATGGACGGCTTTCCCGCTGTTACCGGTTTGTCCAGTTAGCTCTCCATGTATGTTGGCGGACTTGGCAATTGGTGCTTTTTAAAACTATATTTGTTGAGTTTAGGGAAGAGGGTGAGGGTATCGTTGGTTGGTCAGTCAGTAAGTTATTCGATAGCGGCCTCTGGTGAATTTACGCAACAAGACCAGAGATGCACTCGCGAGAAGGCGCACTCGCGAGAGAAATTTGAGCTCTCAAATGCATACACAGTGGCCTCTGCTGGATTCCTGATAACAAAAACTGCAAAAAAAAAAAAAAAACGTAGCTTTTGGGACCTATTTTGCGATCTCCGAAAATGTATATAGGCCTACGTTTTTAGAATGAACCTGGGTTGAGGAATTTTTACATTTCACATTTTGCCGTGCTGGTCTAAAAAGGAGCTGTGTTAAGGTGCATTGTTGGCATGTTGCTATTTTGAGCAACTGAGATAGACTGTGCTATTGAACAACTAAAAACTGGTCTAAAGTCTAGCGTAGAATTCGTTAGTTATGCGCCAATGCAGGTCCAAACGCTTACACATTGCTTAATACACACAGGATGTATAGCAATACACATATATCTTTACATATGAAAAAAATATATATATATATATATATATTTGTTTTATTAAAAACAAGTTTAGATTTGTCCACCTGTCAAGTTTTGGAGATGTATGCGTCACTATATGAGGCATAAGAATAGGACTTGTGTTCAGATATAACTATTATTTTTTTTTTTTTATTAATCACACTTCATTAATATTACTCATTTATTTGTTGGCTGGAAATTAGAACTGAATTTAGTAATAGTTTTAAAACAAATATTTGTGCTTAACAAACTAAATTAAATGTGTAGATTAATGGATGTCTTCAGTGGAGTGAGTTTCCACCGTATCCATATGCGCCATGGTGCTATGTGACTCACTCTTTAAGGGAATGTGAGATGAGACTCTGATTGATGTAATGCAAGTTATGCTCAAAACACCCCCATAACTCATTAAGAGAATATGCACAACCCTGTTAGACCTTGTGCAAGGGCGCAAAGCATATTTTTCTGTCCTTAAAATAGCAAAAGTGGATTCAGACACACACTTAATGCTTTTGCACACTTTGCACTTAGATAGTTAAAATAGAGGCCTTACTATGAAACGGGGCATTAAATACAAGTATGTGTAATTAAATAAAAAGACACACTTTAACAATTAATGCACCAAAAAAAAAAAAACTATATAAAAAGAGACAAATATATATGTTTAGACTCTAATTCCTGTCTTTTTCCATCACAAGATCCTTGAGAAATCATATATGCTAGGGGTGTTTGGTTCCGGGTTTTTTGGAGTCGACTCAGATTCTCGACTCTTAATTTTGGAGTCGGTGGAATCGATTCCAGAATCGACTCCATTTACATTCACTTAAATAAGCGCAAGGATTAAACATGCTGTATCATATCGCACTTTACATAATGCTACTGCGTCAGCTGCAGCTTTACATTGTGCAGTTCTTCTCTGGTCTGACAAAACCAGCAGTAAATCATCTGCAGTCAAAAAAATAAAAAATAAAATAAATAGGCAATCAGCTTACACTTTTGACAGCATTTTTTAATTGTTTAGATAATTTAGAAAATGCAATCTTGGAGACAGAAAGTTAAAACAAAAATTTATTATCGAAATGTTTAATGGAAAGACGTGTAGCAGTTCATTAAAAAACAAAAAAACACCTCAATTGAGCCCACTTTAAAAATATATATAAACTATATAAATATCTTCTTAATATAAATGTTTGATTCTTGAATACTATACAGAGTGAACAAAAAAATCTGGTACAGCAGATGGTCACGCAAGGCACGCCCCAAAGCTGTGGTTGTTCATTTCTTGATTTTTTTTTTATTTTTAGTTTTTTTGACGCTCAAATAAATCAATCCGATCAATAAACAAAATAGCTAGATTTTCCATTTGATTTAATGACCAATTAAATATTAAACCCCCAACATGAAAATAATATTATTATTAACAATCTTGAAAAACATTGTGCAGATTCTCTTTTTTATTCTTGATCATTTATTTTTCAAAAAACAAAACAGCATATATAAATAATAAATATATATTATTTTATTTAAAGTAATATTGAATAGACAGCATGGTGGCACAGTGGGTAGCACAATCACCTCACAGCAAGAAGATCGCTGGTTTGAGCCCCGGCTGGGTCAGTTGGCATTTCTTTGTGGAGTTTGCATGTTCTCCCTGTGTTGCCGTGGGTTTTCTCCGGGTGCTCCGGTTTCCCAGTCCAGAGGCATGTGGTATAGGTGAATTGAATAAGCAAAATTTTCTGTGGTGTATGTGAGTGTGTGCAAGAGTGTGTGGGTGTTTCCCAGTGTTGGTCTGCGGCTGGAAGGGCATTCGCTGCATATAACATGTGATGGATAAGTTGGTGGTTCATTCCGCTGTGGTGACCTCAGATTATTAAAGGGACTAAGCCAAAAAGAAAATGAATGAATGAATGAAAAATATTTAATAATTTTAAATTTATAATGTCAAAAGTTTAGTTAAAAAGTTAGCACTTTTGATAATACTTTATGAATGAATGTTTAATTGAATGTTTGGAAAAATTCTGGGAAGCAGAATACTGAAGTGAAAGTTTCAATTTGCTTTATGTTTAATGTCTTTGTTGTCAAGAAGTATAAACTGTTATTTTAACAAAATATGTTCTCTTACAGACACAGGTCATAAGTACATTAATACAAATCATGTTTTGTCAATTTCAGGCCAACAAAGTTGTCACTTCAAAAAAAAAAAAAAAATTTTAAGTTCTCCAAACACAACAAACTTTATACTTCATTAGAGCATTTAAACTAACATGTAGTTACAGTTGGCTAGGTCGAGACAGTAAATAATTCAGATTTGTTTACGAACAGCGACTCCAGACTGTGTTGACGTGATAGTCACTGTTTCTTTGTATTACAAAGGACGTGACCTTTTAATATTGACATGCCTCAGAGAATAAGCAATTCAGTCATTCTTACTGTAAAGCATGAATTGAAACAAAAACAAGCAGAGCAAACCGAAACACAGAGACCTTCTGACATCCTGCAAACTTGCCTCACGCCCTGTAGAATCATTTAGCTCAGGGTGGGAGTTGCAGAAAGGCAACTTGGGAGTTCCCTGGATGGCTGTTTTTATACTGCCGTTTCAGTGCCCGATCATCCTGAAATCGCATGGCTGCTTGTAAAAAAAGGACACGGAGCAGAGAGAAAGGTGCTTTTCCAATTTACAACATGGGATTTTCTGTAAACACCCAGTGTGCTACACATGAACATCAAAATAGTGAAATGGAAAGAGAGAATTGATGTAAGATCTGTTACACACACACACACATACACACACACACACACACACACACACACACACACACACACACACACACACACACACACACTGGTGGTGGATAAGGAGATTCCCTCCAGTAGTTCCCTCCAAAAAAGTGCTATATAAATGTAAGGAATTCTTTTTCTTCTTCTTCTTCTTATTATTATTATTACTACAATATGGCCAGAGGACTATGTACGGGAAACATCAGAGTCCATGCAAGTCAGCATAATCATAACGAACCAAAAATGTAAATGAAACACAGGATATAACATAGAAGATAAAGTGAGCAACTAAATAAGGCACAGGTGAACATAATAAATGAACCAAATATGCAGCTGTTTCAGTTCCATTTCTTTCTAATTCAAATCCAAAATTTGTAAGAAAAAAAATGCTGCTCTTTGTCACCAATTCTGTTCATAATTTTTATGGACAGAATTTCTATGTGCAACCTTGGGTCGGAGGAGGTCCAGTTTGGAGACCACAGGATTTCACCTCTGTTATTTACAGACGATTTTGTTCTGTTGGCTTCATCGAAAGGCAAACCTCTCGATTTGCTGTCAATCTACGTTCCTACTCCCACCTATGGTCATAAGCTTTGAGTCATGGCCAAAAGGACAAGATTTCGGAAATGAGTTTCCTTCACAGGGTGGCCTTATAGATAGGTGGAGGAGCTCTGTCACCTGAGAGGAGCTTGAAGTACAGCTGCTGCTCCTCCACATTGAGAGAAGCCAGCTGAGATGGCTCAGGCATCTGTTTTGGATGCCTCGTAGATGTTTTGGATGCCTCCTGGATGTCTACATAAGGAGGTGTTCCAGGCATGTCCCAACGGGAGAAGACCTCTGGGAGAACCCAGGACATACTGGAGGAACTATGTCTCTTGGCTGGGCTGGGAATGCCCGGAGATCTCCCCGAAGGAGCTGGAGGAAGGGTCTGGGTAGAGGGAAGTCTGGGGTTCTCTCCTGAGACTGCTGCCCTCAAAACCCAGCCCCAGAAAAGCAGATGAAAATGAATGCATGAATGCTCCCCAATGTGCAAATATGGATATAAACCAGTAAAGGTAAATTTACTCCAAAGAATTCTACATAAACAAACTACATATATGTATTGAACATGGACAAATTTTATGAGATAGTTTAGGTATGTACACTACCAGTCACAATTTGAGATAAGTAAGTTTTTATTTTTAGGTTCAAAGCACTGAAACTTAACTTGTAATTGTTAGAAAAGTCCAAAGGTCACCATTCTGCCCTAAAGATGACCAGGCAGACCAAACTGTAAGTCATAAGTCAACTTTGCCAGATGGTTAGACCCACCATGTCTACCAAATCATCAAGACTCACCCCAATCAACCTGATGGTGATGCAACAGCCCCTCAAAACACAAAATTGTAATTTTAACCTAAACCAGTGGCCACAGACTCAAGTGCCTTATAGAATCCTTACCTCAAGTGCCCAGTAAAAATTGCCAGTGCCCCAGAAAATGAGTTACACTTTATATGTGCATTAATTATTCATTTATTCAATTATTAATTAATTCTTCTCTATGTACAACAAACCAATGCTTGTGATGGCAAACTGACGTGCCCCAATAGAGCTTTATGTCTAGCAACACCCCTGTATGAGGACATCAGTTCTTCTCAAACGCCATAGATCAATGAATTTCAAGACTTTTTAGACAAGGTTAACAGAGTCTGATCAAAATTAATCTCGTGACATTGTCAATGTTCAAAATCTGAAAGAAATTGGCCACTGTGGGGCGATACTGCATTTTAAATATTTGTAAGTAACTGTATTGTACAAGGCGACACGGTGGCTCAGCGGTTAGCACTGTTGCACAGCAAGAAGGTCGCTGGTTCGAGTCCCGCTGGGTCCCCAGTTGGCATTTCTGTATGGAGTTTGCATGTTCTGCCCATGTTTGCGTAAGGGTTTCCTCCAGGTGCTGCAATTTCCCCCACAGTCTAAAGACATGCGCTATAGGTAAATTGACTAAACTAAATTGGCCGTAGTGTATGTGTGTGCATGTGCATGTAAGAGTGTATAGGTGTTTCCCAGTACTGGGCTGCAGCTGGAATGGCATCCGCTGTGTAAAACATATGCTGAATAAGTTGGTGGTTCATTCTGCTGTGGAGACCCCTGATGAATAAAGGCACCGAGCTGAAGGAAAATAAATTAATGAATGTATTGTACAATGTTTTGCACAGACACACAATGTTTATTGTATATGTCAGGCCTCATCAATCTGAACAACGTTGACTCAAGAAATGATGTTGCCCAGCCCAATATTTTGTTGAATATTCCAAAAAACCTACTTGCACAAAGTAGTCTTAGGTTTTTCACTCAACTTTGGAAAAACCACTCCAATGCTTTAACTATACATGTGGAAAATGCTGTATTTATTCTATGACAATTAGCCTGAAATTGTATTTTTAAAGTATTTTAACACTAGTTACAGATTCACTTAAGGATAAATACTACCTCTACTGGCCATAAATCACTTGAACCAGATAACCATTTATCTTTTTAAATGTTATTTGTTCAAAAATACAGTAAAACTGTAGAATAAAAAGCTGTTCAGTTTGATTATTATTAGTATTATTGAATAGTGTAAATAGCTGAAATGGAAATTGTCAGCAGCATAGGCTAACTCAAGTTTTCAGTGTCACAGGACCTTTCAGAAATAATTCTAATATGATGATAAGCTGTTTTATAATGATCAGTAATTATTGGTGCTCAGTCATTCTTATAATTATCAGTGTTGCAGAAAGGCAGATTGGGAGTTTCCTGGACAGCTGTTTTTATACTGTCCCTTCATTTCAGTGACCCGACCAACCCAAAAGCTCATGGCTGCTTGTAAAATTGGAAATACAGGAGAGTTAAAGATACTTTTTCCCAGTTTACTGCCTATTAAAAATAAATAAATAATCTCTGTAAACAACAAATGCATTGCACATGAACATTTTGATATTTCTTTTAGGTATGCACACAACCAGTCAAAAGTTTGGGATTAGTAAGATTAGTAAAACATTAACACTCAATGTTTAAATCATAACAGCATGTTGGCTTCTGTACCTTTATTTCTGAGAGTGGGACAAGAGGTTCCTCAGTGAGTGTGTGTGTAGTTTTATATTGTAAAAGCACATGCAGTACTAGTGATTAAAGTTTTTTTCAGCAGGTTTTGTTTTTCCAATGCAGCTGACATCGACTCGTGAGGCACAAGCTCATGTCACATTTCCTGCTTTTGTACTCCATCTAGTGGACCAAACAGACGAGGCACAACTGTGATTGGTGCATTACCTTTATTCGCTGCACATTAGTTCATTGCATAATATTGTTTAATAACCACACATAACAATGGATGTAGGTTAAGGACAAGATGTTGAATTCATAATCCATAACAACATATGTACTGTACGTGCCATTCTACAAACACCTTCTTTCCCCTGCTTTCCTTTTCAGCATGGTTGGTAGGCCTACAGTATATGGCAATATGTCTAAAAATCAGTTGACTTCATAAATACACATTAATGACAGCTTAATGATTTTTTACAACATACTTTGTACATTTATTTAAAGAACGAAAAAGCATTTTTTTACCATTTTTGTCACTGGTGTTATTAGGCCTATACTTTTTTCTTTTGGTAGGTTTTTATTCCTTGAATATTTTTTTTAGCACATGTAGTCAGGGTTACAGAAAAGTGATGATAATGCAACACATACAATAAGGTCAGAGTATGAATTTTTGTTTTAATCAGGTTTGTTAAAAGTGTTATTTAATGATGTTAGCTCATTTCCGCAACCACATGTTTGCACATTTTTATTAATGTGATGGGGGAAAGCAAAGTAACACTAGTGACACAAATGAATCATTGGCCATAAAATCGTTAACCATAAAAAAAAAGTAATTCCAATGACAATTTTCATACAATGCTATTTTCTTTTATAAAATGTCAGCTTCTTGGTACAAAAATTATTGTCACGTTGACAATCATCTAAACTAAGTAGATTAATTAATTTATGTTTTATCTTACAATTCCAGTGACATCAAATAAAAGCTTGATATTTGAAATCATGAAGATAAATACACTTAACAAACAAGTAAATGCAAAACATTTGATTTTGTTCCCATTTTGAACTCTGAATCAAAGATCTACAACTTTTTACTGTATTCAAGAACCAGACAGAACTGTTGTATATATATATATATATATATATATATATATATATATATATATATATATATATATATATATATATATATATATATAAAATTATTATTATATTATTATTATTTTTTATTTATACAACAGTTCTGTCTGGTTCTTGAATCAGATTGGCTGATAGCCGTGCAATATTTTGCCAGTAACATCACACAAAGGCCTCACCCTTCACCTCTGTGTATTACTCCGCCCACATACAGCCAGCAACAAGCAGAGACGCTACAGTTTGACAAATATTACTGTTGTTAGACAAAAAAAAGTACTTTTGAGGCTTTTTTTTCCGAGAATGTAGTTGTTTAGATTGCAACTATGCAGTTTATTTGTAAAAATAGTGCCTATTTTAAATATTTACAATATGTAAATATTTTCAGTTCAGTTCTGGCAAGTGCTGAGAAGTGTGCGATGGTTGCTCTACCGCTGTACCCTTTTTTTATTTCAATAATGTAACATTTTATTTTGCGATGGATATTTGAGTGTCTTTTTCTTTTTCTTTTGCCTACTCATTGTCGTTGCCTGGCATGTATGTAGTTTACAGCACTTGATAGAAACGCATAAAGGCCAATAGGAAGAGCAAAATAGTTTCTGTCTCCTTTTTTTATTTCTTAAAGTCTTTGGGTAATATCAGACTCGTAGCAGTGCAATATGGCTGTAAATCAGCACTGATGGGAGGCGTGCGTTGGCCTGCGGCCCCATGCCAACGCACGCCTCCCACCAGTGCTGATATACAGCCATATCTCACTGCTACGAGAGTGATATTGCGTTTATACAAGAGTTTGACAGCACAATCTTGTATATAAAAAAGAAAATCAAACACGAGTCTAAAACTCTTTTGTATTAGGAACTACTTTCTTCCGCCATTCATTCACATCTGCAGCTGACGTCAGAACAGCAGAAGCCGTTACTAATTCATCAACGTCATTTTAGTGCTAGTATTTGAATGATTCTCTATAGCGTAATGTGAAGCGGCGCTTCTGGTGTGTGACCCCCTTAAGGTGATGACAAAACAGCTGATTTTGCTTAAATTTTAAGATTAAAAGGCTGAACGTGACATGAAATGCCATCCATCTACAGAGATATCGTCCTACAGTCTATTACAGTCTACAGTATTTTTCTGTTGCCGTCGATATTGTGACGGGTGCCAGGTGTCTCAGCGTTTACCCAAAGACTTTAAGGAATAAAAAAAGGAGACTTCGCTCTTCCTATTGGCCTTGATGCGTTTCTCCAAAGTACTGTAAACTACATACATGCCAGTCAACGACAATGAGTAGGCAAAAGGAAAAGAAAAAGACACTCAAACATCCGTCGCAAAATAAAATGTTACATTATGGAAATCAAAGAATGACACAGCGGTAGAGCAACCATCACACACTTCTCAGAACTCGCCAGAACTGAACTAAGCTCCCATACTGTACATGCGTGCTTACATCTAAAAAGTAAAACAACCACAGAAATAGTCCTCTTAAAGGGGACATTTATACACAATGCATATCAAACATTAAGCGACCGGTACAATATCACAATAATTAATCTCGAAAAAAGCAGAGCAATCACTACCAGACTGCTGTTGTGTTTGCGATAAGGAGGGACGAGGCTGAATCCAGCTTCTTATTTGCAGCTTCTTATTGACTCTATCCAGTCCACCTTAAAAACACTTCCGTTTTTCAGCTTCTTATTCGCGCTCAAGAAAACACACTAGGCAAGGGCTTATTATGCAGTCCTGGAGCCATCTTGTGAATAGACAATGTGATCCGTCTTTAGCCGCCGACGAGCTCTCTCAGAAATTGTAAATATTTAAAATAGGCACTATTCTTACAAATAAACTGCATAGTTGCAATCTAAACAACTACATTCTTGACCAAAAAAACCTTAAAAGTACATTTTGTTGTCTAACAACAGTAATATTTGTCAAACTGTAGCGTCTCTGCTTGTTGCTGGCTGTAAGTGGGCGGAGTAATACACAGAGGTGAAGGGTGAAGAGGCCTTTGTGTGACGTTACTGGCAAAATATTGCACTGCTATCAGCCAATCAGATTCAAGAACCAGACAGAACTGTTGTATATATATATATATATATATATATATATATATATATATATATATATATATATATATATATATATATATATATATATATATATAATATGTATATATGAGCAATATCACATGTCACACTGTAATATGGCTGTATATCACATTGATGATAAACAGCCATATCTCACTGCTACAAGAGTGATATTGCGTTTATACCACACTTTGATGGCAATATCATGCATGTATATAAAAAAGAAAATCAAACACGGAGAGTCTCATAATCCTTTTACATAAGCAACTACTTTCTTCCACCATTCATTCACATCTGCAGCTGACGTCAGAAACCGTTGGTACTTCATAAACGTCACTTTAGAGCTAGTATTAGAATGATTCTGTAGCGACAAAACAGGTGATTTTGCTCACATTTTAAGATTATAAGGCTAATCAGCATAAAATGCCATTAGTCTACAGAGATTTTCCAGTATTTCTCTGTTGCAGTCGGGAGACCACAATAATTACCCTTGAAAAAGCCAAAGCGAGGCAAACATTACTAGATTACTATGGTATAAAAACAGCACTACAACATACAAAAGACAGAGAGATTGCCTTAAAGTGTCACCTGTTTTATACCTTAGTTTTTCCTCCACTAAGAACGTATTATGCGGTCTCTGTTGCCATCTTGTTGCGGAATGTCATTCCTCTTTGTTCTGCTCAATGACAAGCTAATGGCCGCTGAAGCGATGAATCTCCAAAATTATAAATATTTAAAATAAGTACTATCCTTATAAATAAACTGGATAGTTGCAATCTAAACAACTACATTCTTGCCTAAAAAGCCTCAGAAGTACATTATGTTGTCTTTACTATAAAAGCAGTTTTTATCATTTTTTAGAAACCATTTTAAGGTCAATATTAAACAATATTTTTTTGACTGTCTACAGAACAAACACCTGTTATACAATGACTTGCCTAATTACCCTAACTTGTCTAAATAACCTAGTTAAGCCTTTACATTGCACTTTAAGCTGAATACTAGCATCTTGAAAAAATATCTAGTAAAATATTATTTACTGTCATTATGGCAAGGAAAATAAATCAGTTATTAGAGATGAGTTATTAAAACTATATGGTTTAGAACTGCGTTGAAACAAATGTATTTCTGTTAAACAGAGATTGGGGAAAAATAAACAAGGGGGCTAATCATTCAGGGGAACTTATAATTCTGACTCCATAAATATTAAATAGGCATTTAGTTACATTATTATATTTAATGTAAAAATGAATCAACATATTTATTATGTAACTGATTAATAAATAAATAAATAAAATCTTATTTATTTGTACCATATAATTGTACCATAAACTTCCTCATAAACTTTCTTCACTATCTTTATATCATTATAAAAAATATTATAGGAGATACAGTGGACATTTCTTTTTTGGTTTTTATAAACATAATCAAAACATTTTTCACAGGAGGGCTAATCATTTTGACTTCAACTATATATATTCCACATCTGTCTGCACTTGTTCCATGATCTTCCAAGCCTCTTTGGATAAAAGCTTCTGCTATGTTCACAAATATAGAAATGCAAATATTTTTTATAGCAAACTGTAAAGCAGTAATATATGGCTTGCAGATGTACAAACTCTCAGTCTTTGAGCCGGTCATCGGGAGATTGTGGACGAGGAAAGGAAACACCTCAGGAGCAGCTGGAACTGAACATCCCACTGGAGCTTTATGACTCCAGTAAGCTGAAAACCATATGCTGCTGCACCCCCTTTACAACCCCGATTTCACTTCCCAGAGCATGGTACTTTTCTCGTCAAGGTCAAAATATAAGGCTATGGGAGACCCTGGGACATTTTTTGGGTTTAAAGGTATCGGAGTCATTACATTTGGAAAACATTCTCTTTACCTGCTCATGTTATGGACATTTTCAAGCCATTGGTAATATATTTTAAGCTTTTGGTGTGCTCACTTTGAATGCAATCCAGGGTGTTTTTCCAAATTTGAACAAGGTTAATTAAACTCATCCACCATATGTCATTTGGCACATCAAGAAAATTAACATTCTGTAAAATGAATTTTGCCAAATGTTTTTAAATAGCATGCCATTCACACACACACACACACACACACACACACACGCACACACACACACACAAGGGCACGTGCACATAAAAGTTATATTGTAATTTTAAGACTAGCTGAAATGTCTTATAATTAAAGTGGAATAAAAATATTAAATTGAAATTCAGTTAAATTATTATGTTTAATGTAAAACATGAATCAACATACTTGATATGTAACTGAATATAAATAAATAAATAAATAAATAAATAAATAAATAAATAAAATGCAATCTTACTAAATTGTACCATATTGAAAACTGACAAACGGTTAAAACTTTGAAGATTTAAAATTAAAATACTGAACTAGCAGTTTGGGTCTCCGTTGTGATCTATAAAGGTGCAGTATGTAAGTATGACACCCATTGGTTGAACTAGGTATTGGTTCAAATCAAACGCAAGCACAAGTTGCAAGATTGACGACACCAACAGAAGGCTGATTTAAGGCTGATTTAAATCGTGTTCTAAAAAATAAGCAATGGCACATGGTAGAAGGAATATTTTCCATATTAAAAGGAGTGTTTGGTCTAACCAACACCTGAAATTTATATTTTAGACACAGCTTCTATTTCTTGCAGCTGAACAGCAAAGTAAACTAGCAATGATCACCTCAGGTATACCTCATGTGCTTTATTCAGTGTTAAATGCTAAAAATGTGAGTTTAAATGCCATTTTACATAACATTTATTGCCATACTACTGAAAGCAGCAGCAGATAGTTCACCTCAGATCTTGAAAATAAAATAAACCATTTGAAACTTTTGAACTGTGACTTTGAGTAAACCAAGACATATCAGTGATTCAGCATGTACATTTAATAATGTTAAAGAGGTTTAATATGTATTAATTAGATTATGAACCTTACCAATTTGTTGGAGTGCAGAAAGTTTACTATTCTGTGCTTGTGAATGGCTTTACTTAAATTACTGTCGTGTTTCGTCTAGTGCAAACAGCCAAATTGCTTATCACTGCAAATCTCCTCACGTAGCATGTTGTTAGGACACGAGGTTATAATGTAACCTGCTCACCTAATGTTTATGTTCGTAATATTTAATTTATTTTCAAATTAGTAACCACCCCATGTGGAACTCTGAATCTCTGTTTCATTTCAGAAGCTGTTATATCAAAGTATCGCATAAATAGATAGTCTATATTTTATTACATTTTCTTTGTTCTACATTGGCTATACAAACTGTTAATATTTTAATAGATGGCAAATATAACACAATATATATATTACAGTATAATACACTCTCAGAAAAATGGTACAATGTTGTACCAAAGAAGGTACAAACCCTTATCACTAGCCGCATTTCCACTATCGGGCCAGTGCGAGCCAGGGCTTTAATAGAGCCAGGCCGGGCCAATAGCCCGGGAGGTTGAGAAATGAGGCCGAAATCATGTCGCGTTTCCACTGTCGGGCTAGTTGCTCGCAGCGCGTCACGCAAACACCGCCCCAGAACGTCCCCCGAATCAAACGTCACACAACCCGCCCACTTCAGCGGGAACAAAAAACTCAAATTATAACCACAAACACAACCTGGCATCACTACGAGAGCTGGAAGATGGAGAACACCGAAGTGATTGCTTTTTTACTGTTTGTGGTCTGTTGGTGTAAGGCCAGACAGCGATCCCTGGATAAGGACATTCGAGTTCGGCGGCATTTACTTTGAACACAGATTTTGGGCTGCAAGGCGAGTGAGTTGATCAAGCCCGATAGCAAAACAAATGTAAGGGAAGAAAGCATCTTGTCTCCTCTTTACCTGACAGGAAAACTCCGCCTTTGTACGTAACCCCGCCCCGAAGCCCCAGTTGGCCCTCCTTGGCCCAAGGTATTCGGCGGGCCGAATAAGGCCGGACGCTGGCCCCAAGGAAGCCCCGCTTTGGCCCGATTCGACCCCGGAAGTGATAGTGGAAACGCGACTGGCCTTGGCTCGCCCTGGCTCGCTCGCTTTAGGCGCGATAGTGGAAACGCGGCTAATGTACAGTACACTGGGTAGTACTTTTTATGGAACAGAATTGTACCTTAAGACAAAGAAAGAAATTTGTATTATTGCGGTTTGCACTGTAAAGGACATGATTTGTACTATTGGAAACCAAAATGTACCTTTGGTTTTTAAAGCCTGCACATACAATATTGTAACTTCATCAAAGTTACAAATCTGATCTATGAATACCTTAACAGTGTCAAATGCTAAACGTTTCACAACACTTTTCACAAAAATGTTACAGGAATACATTCTCCCATGTACAATATATATTTTTTTTCTCCAATTTTCAATATCTCAATCCCTTTGTAATCACTTAAAAGTTAATTTAATTTACTTAATTTTAAAATAGAAATAGAATTATGCACAAAGTTTAATGAGTTTTACAAATGTAAAATGTCTGCATGAACACATTGCATATGCAGGACTTTTGCCAGCTCATGTGCGTAGTGGAAAGCAAATGCCAAAAGGTGTGGATATCAATAATGAAAATGTGTATATAAGAAAATGCCATTTGTTTATTAATTGTTTAATGAACAATTAATTTGTTTATTGTTTGTTTATGCCAATGTTTATTAAAAATGCCTTAAATGTTTAGTTTACAATACCTATAGTTTTGTTTTACCAGTTGTTTTGTATTATAGAACTTAATAATTAATGTTTATGAGTTTCTTTAAATATATGGTTTTAAATGATAGTTCATGTTAATTTCATAAATATTTTAATAAAGGAGTTGTCCAACACTTATGTACCTTTTTAATGAGAACAATTGTGTACCTTCATTTCAATTGTATCATAAAAGGTACAGAACAGTATCATAAGAGGTCTTTTCTGTACCATATAAGGTGCAACACGCACAAGACATTCACTAAAGTAAAAGTCCTGGAAACAACCAAATGAATAAATAATTTATATTCTGGTTGAAAGTGAAAATAATACAATATTATTCTGGTCTGAATCCATTTACATCATTTAAAAATGTACATCCCATATGTTTATTGTTTATAACATATAATGCATATACAGTATATTTATATTCAGTTTATTTATATTAATGTATGCGTGTGTGTGTGTCTTAGTTTTAATAACACTGTTTCAGAAATAAGTCTTGAGTATTTCCATTTGTGGGGAAAATAAAAATAATATGTAATTTTCACCTGCACATTGTTTTGGAATATTCGAGCCTTAAGTGAATATGGGCTTTTGGTAGGCTTACTGTAAAAGCAGTCCAGCATTTCTCTGAATATTAACTAGGTTAATTAAACTCATCCACCATCTGTCGTCTGGCACATCAAGAAAATGCACATCCCGATGCTCCCAATGATATCCACTGACAATATGTAGTTTTTGGCGCCGCATTCCCTCAAGCAGCAGTGAATATTTCTCACTGCAGCCTGCAGATCTCAAAATAATGGAGCTCCAATGAAAATATTGTGACATATTTCATTTCAAATATCTCACCCTAGGGTGAACTCCCAAAACTGTGAAGGATGGAACATTGAGATCTGCTTCACAACAATGAGCAATTACATTAAGTTCCGTGTTCACTGTATTTTTGCTTTTTCGTAAAACAGTTAAGGACGCAATTCAGGTTCATGAAAAATGCAGACCTGTCACAACAAAACTGATATTGCATTGCTTCTTATACAGTATTTTTTCAAAGGCTCTTTCAAATAAATATGTCCAGTAGGTGAGATTTGGTCACTGTGGGCTTTCAGTTTTAAGACAGAATCAGCGTAGAAAAAGAGCACTCAGATTGGCTGTTCATCTACAAATCACGAACTGAACAAACTAAAGAGACAAAGCAAACGACAGTCTATACAGAAACACTCAAAAGTCAGCTGTCATATTTGAAAACAATATAGATTAATAAGTTATCAGACATATTTGCACAAGCGAATCTCTCCGTGAATCTCTTCCACTGCCAAAAGGCTACCAATGGACACATACAGACCCTTACAGTCTTGGGTATGCTACCAATTACAGAAAAAACAACACACAGCATACATTTAGCCCTTATTTGGGTTCAAAAACTACACGCAATATATAGCCTAGTCAGTGCAAACCTCTCATCTGTATTATTAATCTTCATTATTAAAGCACATGTAACCTCTTGTTAGAAAGTAATTCCATCATTTCAAGTTCATAATAGTCCAAAAGGTGATGGTAATAGTTGAACATGGCAGTTTGTTCATCTTTTAGGTTTCTGAAAAAAAATTGTTTTGTCAGGCTTCTCCTTTGTTTTTTCACGCTTCACTCTCGTGTTTGTCCATTTCTGAAAGGATTGGATGTCAGAAGCACTTCAATAATCATGCGCACGTTATTATCATCAGCTCAAGAAGTTCGTTATTTCAAATATAGATGTGCATGCAAGCTCTCTCTCTCTCGAGAAAGTGAAACTGGCTCAAGCTTTGGACGACCTTGTGAACAACTACAGGGCACAAGGTAGATTCATCAAGACAACGACAAGGTTTGTTTAAGCTCGGGTCGACTATGGCTCGTTATTATATGTACATATTATTACGATGTAATGTCTCGGCTGTGTATTTAAAAAAGGCAGTTCCTTTGTTGTCAATATCGTTCAGCTGCGCGTCTAGCTCCACTTTTTGTTACCCTTTTGTTGTGCTAGGTACCCTTTCGAAAGAGTACCCAAAAAAGTGCTACAGTACTTTTTTTGGTACCTTTTGACAGAGGAAATGGCCATAAAAGCGTACTGCACCATACCCTACCATACTGTATCACTCAGTGGAAACGGGCCATTTGTGGGATCACAATATAGACTACTGCCACCTGCAGGTATGAAAAAATAAAAAGATGTTCTTGTTTCAGTCAGATGTCATCCGTTTTGTGTTCACGTGTCATCATCATTCATGTTAGCTTGATGTGTCTCTGGCTTAAATTTTCTCAATTGTCGATACACTCTATAAAACATTCCTAAAATAAACATACGCCAGCTTAGAATGGAGAAAATGATGTACACAAACAATAACAGATTTATAAATTGTGTGTAAAAAGAAGTTGTCTAATATAGGAAAAAATTATGTTTATTTTCGTCTGTTTATATTTTATCATTATTTATGTTAGTAATTGTATATATATACTACAATAACGCAACACTACCAGCGTTGTTGTAATATATACACGCATGCAAATGTTACATTGCTATTAAATAGTTTACTGTGCATTGCCTATTTTGCAAGTAGGCAAATATTTTAGTATAAATATTTTACCTCAGCACTTGAATGCTTTAATTATAATGCTTTAATTATTTCTGTGTCACTTGAAGCACCTTGAGAGAAAGGTAAGTGAATATTTTGAATCATAAGTACATGTAAAAGTTATGTAGACAAAGCCAAACTGTTGACCTTATTATACTACCAATTATGAGGGACAATAGCAGAAATTAAATACTGAATCAGAATAAATGAATACTTGACAACAAAAGTCACTATTACAATCATAATGATCATTTGTTCATTCATTCATTTTCTTTTTAGCTTAGACCCTTTATTAATCTGGGGTCGCCACAGCTGAATGAACCGCTAACTTATTCAGCATATGTTTTCCGCAGCGGATGACCTTCCAGCCGCAACTCATCACTGAGAAACATCCATTCATCCATCCATCCAGACACTCATTCACACACACACTACGGACAATTTAGCTTACCCAATACTGCATGTCTTTGGACTAGTGGGGGAAACCCAAGCAACCGGAGGAAATCCATGCGAACACGGGAAGAACATGCAAACACAGAAATGCCAACTGAGCCAGCCGAGGCTTGAACCAATGACCTTCTTACTGTGAGGCGATTGTGCTACTCACTGTGCCACCACGCCACCCATAATGATCATAATACCCTTAAGTGTATAGCTGCCAGTACACACACATCTAGGCATTTTTATTGTGCACAAGAACATTTCATACACTGCTACATTCAAACATGCACAACCAAACAGTTGCTTTTCTAATGAAATACATAGCCTACATTTAAGTTTGGATTTAAATAATAAATAATAAAATATATAAATAAAATAAAAATAAAAAACTTGAAAATATGGGCAACGCAGTGGCGCAGTAGGTAGTGCTGTTGCCTTACAGCAAGAAGGTCGCTGGTTCGAGCCTCGGCTGGGTCAGTTGGCGTTTCTGTGTGGAGTTTGCATGTACTCCCTGTGTTCGTGTGGGTTTCCTCCGGGTGCTCCAGTTTCCCCCACAGTCCAAAGACATGTGGTACAGGTGAATTGGGTAGGCTAAATTGTCCGTAGTGAATGAGTGTGTATGCATGTTTCCCAGAGATGGGTTTCAGCTGGAAGGGCATCTGCTGTGTAAAACATGTGCTGGATAAGTTGGCTGTTCTTTCCGCTGTGGTGACTCCGGATTAATAAAGGGACTAAGCCGAAAAGAAAATGAATGAATGAATGACTTGAAAATATTGTATTTGTGCTTATTGGTCTTAGATTGCTTATATACAGTAGTTCATATTAAAGCTGAAGTTTATTACAATGATCATAGCTCAATCCAAAGCCATCTAGAGTATTTCAGTGATATATTTATTCGTTTAGACATGCTGTTTTTGACTGTTTTTGAAGGAATTTAGTCACAGCACACAAGCGCTCAGCTCGCATGCCTCACAATTACATACAGCGAGCCATATACAACTGTATTCAAGCACAAAGAGAACAGCTTCACATGCTTTCTAAGCAAACTAAATTGCGCTGGTATTATGTGACTTACACTAGTTGTTTGTTCCAAGTTGAATTTTTAAATTCCTGAAGCTAATTAAAAATAACATGGCTTAGCAAAACAATATGTTAAGAAGCATTCAATCTAAACACATATTACACACAATATTTTACCTACAGTACACAACACTCTCTGGTTTCAGCAGAGTCTCCTCCAGTCAACAACTGCAGCCATTTTAAGCTCAACATTTAAGACATGCTTTAGGTATTAAATAATGCCATAAATAATGCAAAAACATGTAATTTGAGGAGGGCAAATGTTATTAAATCACATTGCATGATTGATTTAAATACTTCCCTCCCATAACAAGTGCATCTGAACAGGAAACAAATAAATTAAAGTCAGACATAAAACATAGCTGTGTCCAAACATTTTTAGAACCTGGTTAAAGGAAGAAAACACCTCAGAATAGGAGAATGACACCACAGCCAGCGTTTCATTATACCGTTATTCCCTTTAGATCGACATTACCATCAGTTAATTGGTCGCTCCATTGCAGTGTAGCTTAACTCAAGCACTCTATTTGCCCTGAATAAGACCAGACTGACTAGATTAAGACGTCGCTTCTTAAGAACCATGAGAAATCTCACAGCGGAGGAGAAAGTCTGAGCACGGCAGAGGGAGAAGAAAGAACTTAGCAGAGCAAACGATGATTTGAAGGTTATGGAGTTCAACCAGGAGTTTATGCTCTCTAATTAAGTCAGCGGGGACCGTGAAGCTGAACGCAACATCCACTTTTCTGGGTCAAATAGAATGACTAAGCAGCGCTTTATGCAAGACATCCAAAGCAAATTCTACATTTTTTAGATTTGTTTGACGCCAAATGCGGCAAATCAGAATATACCTTTAGAGCTAAACTATTCCCAAGCATTTCAGTGCAGACTTTGAGAAAGTTTCGCACATGATGCTAAAAGAGCTCTAACTCACTTCACTCTGACATGGGTCACCAAGAGTACAAATCACAGATAGAGAAACAACATATACACAAAAGGTTGAAGTAAACAATGAAGTGAAAATTAATGTTTGGTGTTAGCTTACTGAAGTTTTCCAGTAGAATGTCCAAGATGACTTTTCCAGTAGGATATTAAGGAGTTTAATCTGAAGCTGTCGTCAACTCAATGGCTAAAACATGGCCAGATATTTAACCTCAACAATGTTTGGGTTAATTGTTTTGCAAAGTGCTAAAGGTTAGGAATGAAATTTGCCCTGCTATAGCAATCTCTGGAGTAGCAAAGATTTGGTTAATTGCAAACAGCTGCGTAGTCTCTCATTTTCTGTGTTAGTTAATGTTGCATCCCAATTCGCATACTATCCATACTAAATAGTATTAAAAAATAGAATTAGTATGTCCCAAACCATAGTATGTTGAAAAGAGTATGCCAAAGGTTCAAGGTATGCCAAAGAGTATGCCACGGTTTACTATTTCTGGTAAAAAAAAAAAGTGTAGAACCGTCCATACTGTAACCTCTAATATCACCCACAATAGACCATTTCAATGTGGTCATGTCATTGGCCCATGAACATTTTCTGCTTTTTATCAAACTGTATCGTAACTGTAAAAAGAGTCAATTCAATCATGACTTAATGTTAAAGCAGCTATCATAACCTTATTTATCAATATGTTCCTCTTTTTGGACTCTCTGATGCTGTAGAAATTAAAAATATAAAACAGGAAATACGTTGGGACCATTGTTTTTGTTTACATCCTTCAAAATGCTCTATACATTGTTGGATGTTGGATGTAAATTTGATTAGAACTAGAAACTTGGGTAAAAAGTGTAAATAAACTTCAAACATGGCTGACACGTGAGACCAACTGTCAAGCAGAGAGGCTTCATAAAGTTGTTTGAATGACTATTTATTAATATCTAACCAACTGGAAAATATCTAAATAACGTTGTCTGTGTTATATTTCATCTGCAACAACAATGTGAACTTATATTAAGATATGTTTTGACTTCTGAATGTATAATTATCCAAAGACCTAAGGAAATTTCTCAGCATGAATGAGGACGTAGGACGTAGTATAAGTATACGAACTGGGGAGCAGCATAAGTGCTGTATTTTACTGCTGTGGAAATGTGATTTTTAATAGTTAAAGAGCTTCTGTTGATTTAAGATAAACTGCAATCAAAACATCCATTGCATTTGTACAGTTTATCACTAGGTACAGAGCTGAACTTGCATATTATTCGTAAGACTTATTGATCTAATCATTTTGAGATCAAAAAATAAAAATAAAAATAAAAAAACATTTTAAATAGTTTTAAAAGTCTGAATGATTGAATGACTCATTTTAGAAATGTTTTAAAATTCAGTGCCCCAAAAGCCCTATGTAGCCCCTTTTAAAAAAAATAGTAACACTTTACAATAAGGTTGTATTAGTTAATGGATTTACTAACATGAACAAACAACGAACAATATATTTATTACAGTATTTGCTCATGTTAGTTAACATTAGTTAATGAAAATACAATTGTTCAGTTTGAATTCATGTTAACTTACGGTGCCTTAACTAATGTTAACAAGCATGACTTTGGATGTTAATAATGCATTAGTAAATGTTGAACTAATCATAAATGCTGTACAAGTGTTCATTATTAATCCATGTTAGTAAATACTATTAACTAATGAAACCTTATTGCAAAATGTGACCAAAAATAACTCTTATTAGAAAGATGTAGTAAATGTGTTTGCTTGTTTTAGTCATTTTATTTATTATTATTATTATTGTTATTGTTAATATTATTTTTATAAAATAGATTGATCACCAATATAAATACATTTTCCCATGAATTTGGTTGGAATGCCAAAACCGTGGTTAATATGTGGTTTTCATGGTTAATGGCAAGGCTTGACAACAATAGCAAAATGGTTTAAGAGCCAAAACTTTGATTAGACTTTACAAGAGTTACACTGAAATCATGCTAACTGTATGTTTATACATTTGTATATGACATGTTTAGACATGTTTATACAAGTCATAACATGTTAATGAATTATTTTTTATCTTCTCTTATTATATTTTACACATTTCTATTAATTGAATCCAAAAATCACATGGAACCAAGAGTCAACTGGAAAAGTGTAACCATTCAAAAAGTAAGCTTGGAGCAAGTTGTAAAAAAAAAATTATATATATATATATATATATATATATATATATATATATATATATATATATATATATATATATATATATATATATATATACATACAAAATAACAAAATAAAATAAAAAAGTTAATTCAAATCAAATATTTCATGTGTTTCTGAACGGCTTTTGATAACGTCTTCTGCAATGCCAATAGGGGGCAGTGTTATGTATTATATCAGACTACTGATGCCTCCAGGGCAAGTCTGTGTATATGTGTGTGTGTGTGTGTGTGTGTGTGTGTGTGTGTGTGTGTGTGTGTGTGTGTGTGTGTTTCTGTGTCTGTGTGCATGTACTAGGGATCTTCTTGCAGGAGGCTAAGCACTTTTAGGGGTTTTATCGTGTTTGTTTATAGCAATGAGATGGAGGTGTAATTAAATGGGTAAAGCTACACCACACACCCATTAGTATTGATCCACTGCTGTACTGTTACACCTACAAAGTAGCCCCTTGCCAGAAATGGAAAAAAGTTTTATGTTTCAGTCGCTAGAATTTTACATCTAACGGATGCATTTTAGCCGGTGAATATAATCATAGCGGAGAGACCACTCTGTTTGAATCCCATGTTAGTGTAACGGAGGCCAGCTAGTAAGTGCTGTGCAGATAAACCTCACTCCTCTGACCTCTAAAGGTGCTCTAGCGACAGACGATAGAGGCCATGGTCTTTAGCCTCCTTGGTAGAGCACCCGACTCCCATGCGGAAGGTCGCCAGACCAGCTCGGAGCGGATTGGGTGGCGTAGGACCGGTGGGGTTACATTGGTGCGGTGACCCGGATGGGAGTGAGGTTTAGGGGGGTGAGTGTAACGGAGGCCAGCTAGTAAGTGCTGTGCAGGTAAATATCACTCCTCGGACCTCTAAAGGTGCTCTAGCGACAAACGCTAGAGGCCATGGTCTTTAGCCTCCTTGGTAGAGCACCCGGCTCCCATGAGGAAGGTCGCCGGTTCGATACCAGCTCGTAGCGGGTTGGGAGGCGTAGGACCGGTGGGGTTACAGTAGCAACCATATGGTACAAAAATATATACTTCCAAATATATAGTTTCAATTTATTTTAAAACTTAGTAAAAAATTACACACACACACACATATATATATATATATATATATATATATATATATATATATATATATATATATATATATATATATATATATATGAGCAATTTCACACTCGTAGCAGTGTAATATGACTGTATATTGGCACTGGTGGGAGGCGTCCATTGGCACAAGGCTGCAGACCAAGTGCCTTAGTGTCCCACCAATGACGATATACTGCTACGAGTGTAATATTGTGTTTATACAACAGTGCATAACCGTGTATATAAATAAAAATCAAACATGGAGAGTCTAAAAGTCGTAGCGTAATGTCTAAAGTGATAAAAAAACAGGTGATTTTGCTGACATTTTAAGATTATAAGACCAAACGGCATGAAATGCCATCAGTCTCCAGAGATTTTCCAGTATGTTTCTCTGTTGCAATTGGGAGATCAAAATAATTAACCCTAAAAAAGCCAAAGCAAAGCAAACACTAGTAGAAACACTACCAGACTATGGTATACTGCACTATACAAAAGAGAGAGATTAACTTAGAAAGTCACTTACCTGTTTTATAATGATTTGATCAGCTGTATTTTGAAATAGGGCTTATTTTGCAGTCTCTGCCCCCATCTTGTGGTGGAACGTCAACCGCCTTTGCTCGCCTCAGTACGACAGGCTGATGGATGTCTACACACTGTATCTCTGAAATTATAAATATTTAAAATAGGCACTATCCTTATAAAAAAACTGCAGAGTTGCAATCTAAACTACTACATTTTCATCTAAAAAAAGCTTCAAAAGTACATTATGTTGTCCAAAGCAGCAATATTTGTCAAACTGTAGTGAGTCTATTGATCTGCTGTCACTCTATGTGGGTGGAGTAATACAGAAGAGTGAGGAGGCTGTACGAGTGCTGCTATTGCAAAATAGCAAGTAATGAGATTACTTTTTAAAAGTTAACAGTAACGTAATGTTTTGTCTTTTCGTTTCCTATAGAAAATACAGTACCTGATACACACAAACATACATAACTCTTCTTTCTTGACCATAGCTATATTTGTTGTACATAATGTGTATTTATGTTACTCTAGAGCAATTTATATATTATTATTATTATTATTATTATTCAACATATATATTTTATTAAACTTCACTGTAGCGTTTTAGCATATATTAAAATATAATTTAGCCAGAATTTTGGGCAGATGATACTAGCTCAGAACTGAAGAGCTACAGGGTGAGTTATCATTGCCAGCCCATACATGACTTGATGAATAACATTCGCTTGGCTATTGTAATGACCGTCAGCATGTAATCTGTGAAAGGACAACTTTGTAAAGCAATATTCATAGATTTGCGGTCCAGCAGAAAAAATTGTCAGCAAGATCCAGGTCAAAAACGCTATTAGTATCGCTTATCTTCAGATGGCATGGCTCTAATATAATCACAATGAATACAATTACAGGGTAAAAATAGCCTTTTAAAACTTTTACAATTGATATGTATTTTCTGGTTGCCTTTTGCAGGATGATATTAATGTTGCAAATAATAAAATGTTTTCATGCAAGCTTAGAAAAGTATTTGTGCGCACCAAGGCTGCATTTACCTAATTTAAAATACAGTAAAAAATACAAGTAGTTAAACACAGATCTACATATTATACATCCAAAGAAACATAACATTTTTGAGTTGTCTCTATTATGCTTTCTACATCTGTATTTGCCCATGTGAAAATACTACTTGCCTCTTTGATAAATTCCTATAAACATACAAGTGTATTGAGTAGTATTGGTCCCTAAGCAGACATAGGTATTGCATTTCACATTCAAATAATTAGAGAGGGTTTTTTTCACCATGCCCCTCCAAGGATTCAACAAGTTGCCAGGTTGACGACATCAACAGATTGCACAGACCAGTTAAACAGACCAAAACAAAGACAGACATTCTGCACATTTTCAAAGAAAAATAACTGACTCCTGCATTGCAATTTAGATAAACATGTATGTTCATGTAGCATGTTTCTTAAATATCTAGAAACATATTATGGTATTTTTATGCTGAATTAGTCAATCACAATTTTGATTATGTCTCCTGCAGAATCGCTGCAAAGACACGGGTGTTAATAATTTGTCAATTGACCTAAAAGCAGCCATTCTCCTTTCTTGAAGACATTCGACCAATCCGCCCCTGTGACATACCCACATCTTCCAACTCAGACAGCATGCCTGGCCTCAGGACATCCTTGAACTTAAAATGTTGTAAAGCTAGAGACCAACTAGTGATCAACGCATTGGTATTCTACATTTGATGGAACCACTGAAGGGGCACAAAGTCTGAACAGAGGATGAATTCTTGCCCCAGGATGTAATAGCGGAGGGTGAGAACTGCCCACCTAATCACCAAGCATTCCTTCCATAAGGTGCTGTATTTCGTCTCTCTCTTAAAGAGCTTGTGACTAATGGCCCTTTTCCACTGAGTGGTACAGTACGGGTCACCTTTATCAGGCTTGCGTTTCTGCTGCCAAAAGAGTACCAATGGTACACTTTTGGTGGGCATAGTGTACAACAGAAAGTTTCAGTCGACGTCTTTCTCGCTCAAGGAAATGTTGTTAGATGCTATGATCCTCAGCTCAAGAAGTTCGCATGCAATGAGTGCAACATGCAATGAGTGCAAGTGAGAAAGCGAAATCGCTCACGCTTTAGACGACCTTGTAAACAACAATGGGGCATAGGGTAGATTCTGCTCTTCTTCTTGGCTTTGTGGCTGTTAATCAAGATGACGACAAGATTTGTTTGAGCTCAGGTTGACCATGGCTTATTATATGTATATATTATTATGATGTAATGTCTCGGCTGTGTATTTAAAAATGGCGGTTCCTTTGTTTTCATTCTCCTGCTTGTCCATGAGCTAGTGACGTATCTCTGTAAACCAATAGTCTTCAGCTGTGCGTCTCGCTTCACCTTTTGGTACCCTTTTGTTGTGCTAGGTGCCCTTCCAAAAGGGTACCCAAAAAGTGGTATGGTACGGTTTGCTTTTAGGTACCTTTTGACAGTGGAAACAATCATAAAAAGGTACCGAACCGTACCGTACTGTACTGTACCACTCAGAGGAAATGGGCCATAATATATAGCACCGTCCGCTTATCTTCTGTTACCTCCTGGGACGAAACCTCCACCCAAACCTCTGTTTGACACGTCAGTCTGCAAAAGAGAAAAATCAGGAGAGTGCAATAGTGGATGGAAGTATAACAAATTATATTGTATTATAAACAGCATTGTAATGGCTGTCTTATCTTTTGATAAAGCAATTAAGGGTATCTGCCAGTATCCTTTCAATAAATCCAGTGGCAAATAAAAATGAGCAACTTGTCAATTCAGATCATTTGGATACCTGTCAAATTTTGACATTCCATTTGATTTTTGATGATCTATTAGGCTGGCAAAGTCACTGTGAGATTCTTCACCTACCCTATATCTAGCATATTTTTCAATTTTTTCCTGAACAAACTTTTATTGTGATCAGGTAATTGGTATGGGCGAGATTGAATGGCTACACCTTAATCAGTCCTGATGTGGAAACTGTGTGCCGGATATTTGTGAGCTGAGCCGACTAGAGATGACCTGAGCTGACTAGAGGTGTGGGCCTGGTTTTGTGCAAACCCTCCAGCCCCAGGTCATCCTCGTTGGAAACAACATCACTGGCACTGCTTGTTCTGCGTCTTGAGATCAAGATCCTGAGATAGCCACCCTGCGGTGTGGAGTTTTCCTTGAACGTCCAAAACAGGTTGGAGTTCACTTTTCATCTTTCCAAGCCTCTCTTATGACACCTAACACCCTCAGGGGCTGTCTGCCATAAAGCAGGTGAACTTGGTGAACCTTGTGTCATTGTGCACGACTACTACAAACTTCCAGGTAGGTGTATCTAGACAAGTTGGTGCTAAATTCTGCAGGACAATCAGCCTTCCAGTACCAAGTTTGGGCACTCCTGCTTTAACCACTTATCCCAAATCTTCACATTCTTGTAAATAAACTTATGAATCATAGTCCTATATGTGTGATTATAGCATTTAACTAGGTTGTCTGTTTGTGGGTGATAGACACTAGTACAAATGCATTTGATGCCCATTAATTCATATAGTTTTTGCAGTGTACATGACATGAATGCAGTGCTTGATTGGTGAGAATCTCCTTTGGGATTCCCACTGCGATATAATGCAGATGAGTGTGTCCACTACAGTCTTAGCCAAGATGCAAAGTGGTGTCCTCATGCAGACCTCTCTAATGGCCCGATGACATTCATAACAATTTTCTCAAAGGGGATCTCCATTAGCGATAATGGGGCAATGATGCTTTTGAGGAGGTTGATTGGTTTACCAAGGGCCAGAGAAGGACTAGCTCTCTGCTTTTGCTCATTCTCTCTGATGCAATTGAGTCTGTAGGTGCGTCCACCACCTGAGCTCATTGTGCAGGAGAGCAGGGATTCCACAAGCAATAACCTATAATGACAATGTAGAGAAAGTTTTTTTTTAATTATTAGTACATTTATATATATATTAAAAAAATAATAATAATTAAATATATTGTTTCATGTCCCACAGAAGTCAGAAACACAAATCACAAATTGCCTCATCAAGATGGCGCCGCGGATGGCCGCTTCGGTGTGGAGCTCTTCAGTGTTTGCACTGTTTTTGTTAGTCTGTCCTGTTTTATGTTTATCAAACACGATCAGTTACACCAGGGACGAGCAGCTGGACATTCGGCAGTGCACACCAACTAATCAAGAACTGGGTTTTGATTTTTGTGGCGTTTTGCGGAACATTGTAGTCGGCGGAGCAGCCGAATTGTGGAAACGCTACAAGACGCGCAAGTGAGGGAAGCGAGCCGGCGCGCTCGTCAGGCTAAGACAGCGCAGCTTCAGAACGGCGCTGCCCAGCATCCACCTGGCGAATCTCCGCTCTCTTCCTAACAAAATGGACGAACTACTTCTGCTCACATGCAAAAACAAGAACTTTAACAACTCTGCTGTCCTGTGTTTCACGGAAACCTGGCTAAACGAAGCCATTCCGGACAGCGCATAAACCTACCGGACTTTCAGCTGTACAGAGCAGATCGCGATACGGAGTCAATGGGCAAAACGCGCGGTGGTGGGACATGCTTTTACATCAACAGAAGGTGGTGTACGGATGTAACTGTGTTAAAGAAGATGTGCTGTCCTGATGTGGAAGTGCTTTTCATTAACTGTAAGCCGTTTTATTCACCAAGAGAGTTTTCCTTGTTCATTCTCGTCTGTGTTTACATTCCACCGCAAGCACATGTGAGTACTGCGCTGCAACAGCTGGCTGATCTGATCACAGAGACAGAACAACAACACCCGGACTCTGTTTTTATCATACTTGGGGACTTTAATCAGGCAAAACTCACACATGAGCTGCCTAAATTCAAACAGCACATTACATGCCCCACCAGAGGCAATAACATTTTGGACCATTACTACACCACAATAAAGGATGCATATCACTCCGTCGCCAGAGCAGATCTAGGACTCTCCGATCACTGCCTGGTTCATCTTATACCAACTTACAGGCAAAAACTACTAAGCCAGTATTAAGGACTGTCAAGAGATGGACCAACGACACAGAGCAGGTCTTACAAGCCTGTTTTGAATGCACTGTCTGGAATGTTTTTGAAGCTGCAGCCACAGATCTGGACGAGCTCACAGAGACTGTAACATCATACATCAGTTTCTGTGAGGAGTTATGCATCCCTACCAGGACCTACTTGTCATTTAACAATGATAAACCATGGTTCACACCAAAACTCAGACAGCTTAGCCAGGCCAAAGAGGATGCTTACAGGAGTGGTGACAGGATCTTGTACAATCAGGCCGGGAACACATTGACAAAGAAGAAAAACTATGCCAAAAAGCCGCAAAACCAGTTTTCAGCTAACGACCCTGCATCAGTGTGGAGAGGCTTAAAAGGTTTCACTAATTACAAGACACCGTCCCCCAGTATCGACAGCAATAAACATATTGGCAACGAGCTGAATATGTTCTACTGTAGATTTGACACCTCTGACCACACACCTCACACCCTCCTGGACCATCTTCCTACACAGCCATCAACACCACATCAACACAGCCTGGACCATCTCCCTACACAGCCATCAACACCACATCAACACAGCCTGGAACATCTCCCTACACGGCCATCAATACCACATCAACACAGCCCGGACCATCTCCCTACACAGCCATCAACACCTCCAGCCATCTTCCTCTTCCCCCCTGCTCTTCAGATCAGTGAGGATAATGTGTGTCAGATCTTCAGTAAACAGAAGAGAAGGAAAGCACCAGGGCCAGATGGTGTCTCACCAGCCTGTTTGAGAACCTGCGCTGACCAGCTGGCTCCCATTTTCTCACATATCTTCAATAGATCACTGGAACAGCGCAAAGTTCCAATGGATCACCAGCTTTCTGACAGATAGACAGCAGCTAGTCAGAATGGGCAAAATCACATCCGACAGCCGCACCATCAGCACTGGTGCCCCCCAGGGATGTGTTCTTTCTCCACTGCTCTTCTCCCTGTACACCAACGACTGCACTGCAAAAGACCCCTCCATTAAACTCATTAAGTTTGCCGATGAAACGACTGTTATCGGCCTCATCCAGAACGGTGATGAGTCTGCATACAGACAGGAGGTGGTGCGGCTGGCGTTATGGTGCAGATACAACAACCTGGAGCTGAACACGCTCAAAACAGTGGAGATGGTAGTGGACTTCAGGAGAAACCCCCCTGCACTCCCCCCAATCACCATCATGAACAGCACTGTGGCTGCAGTAGAGTCATTCAGGTTCCTGGGCACCACCATCTCTCAGGATCTGAAGTGGGACATTCATATAGACTCTATTGTGAAGAAAGCCCAGCAGAGACTGTACTTCCTTCATCAGCTGAGGAAGTTCAACCTGCCACAGGAGCTGCTCGTACAGTTCTACTCAGCTGTCGTCCAATCCATCCTCTGCACTTCAATCACTGTCTGGTTCTGCTCATCTGCCAAAACCGACCTCCGTAGACTACAGTGAATAGTCCGGATTGCTGAACGAATCACTGGCACAACCCTTCCTACACTTCAAGAACTGTACTCTTCCAGAGTGAGTAAAAGGGCTCGCAAATTCACTCTGGACACCTAACACCCAGCATACTACCTGCTCGAACTGTTACCGTCGGGTCGGCGCTTCAGAGCACCAAGCACAAAAACAGCCAGACACAGGAAAAGTTTCTTTCCTCAGGCTGTCTACCTTATGAACAGTTAAATATTCCCCTACTGTGCAATAAATATGTGCAATACTTTATCATACGCACTTGTACACAGCACCTTATATCAATATACAATGCAATACCTTCTACATTCGCACTTGTACACACCACCTTATAACCTGTATACTTATAACAATCTGTAGATACAACTCAACATCCAGGTTTCTTATCCGCATCTGTTTAATGTTTTTCTTTTTTTCTTTTTTTTTCATATTTATTTTGTGTTGTCACTTGTCACTTTATGTACACTGGAAGCTTCTGTAGCCAAAACAAATTCCTTGTGTGTGTGAAGCACACTTGGCAATAAAACTGATTCTGATTCTGAAATAGGTTTGAAACAAGTGAATGGTGACTAAAATCATGTCATGATTTTCATTTTAATGATCCTTTTAGGCTGATCTTAAGGCAAAGGGGGCTCCAACCAAGTACTACCAAGGTGTACATAATAAAATTGTCAGTGAAAGATAGTATAAACAGAGGCCCCCCAGAAAAGGGAATGAAATAAGACAAGGCACTGACAATATAGACACCACTGGTGACACATTGGCACCACTGACTGCAGATTGAGTCATAGCATACCTGCTTAAAAAAATAATATCCAGCCAGCTGCCCTTCCAGTGCAACATATGGATGAGAGTCATGGCTAATAACAGCCATAGCTGCACAAAGCAAGCCATCTGCCTGCCTCACAAGGGGATCAAACACGCTCTTCCAGCCAGAGCAATATCAGTGCCTGTGCAGGCCAACACCTGGGGTTTGGGTCCAGTGTCTCCCAGAGCACACAAACTCTGCAAGCCTGGAAGTATGTGCGATAGTCTGTGCAATTTTCAGGTAAATGAATGTGATTACCTTAATAGGGGGATGTGCTGCTGGATTGGACATGGGGAGGTATGTATTTTACTCTATATCATTAACTACTGGAATGAAATATACTGGTCATTCACAAATAACTGGTTATTCAAAGTGTAATTATTTATATCAAATTCAGTAAACTTTTATTTACATATTTTTTTTATTTCATGTTGTATTTATACAACAAGACATATAAATACATCTAATAACATTAATATTTTTTTTTAATTCATGAAACTATTAAAACTTAAATTAATTTAATACAGTTCTGTGTTTAAAACAAAATAATACACATATAATATAAAAGCATTAGCACTTTAGCAATGTAACAGATTTAAACATGCTGTCATTTAACTAGCATTCACCTTAGTCCCTTTATTCCACAGTGGAATGAACCAACAACTTATCCAACCTTTGTTTTACTCAGCGGATGCCCTTCCAGCTACAACCCAGTACTTGGAAACACCCATACACACTCATTGACACTCACATACAGAACACAATGGCCAATTTAGTTTATTAAATTCCCTATAGCATATGTTTTTGAACTGTAGTGAGCACCGGAGCACTCGGAGGAAACCTACGCCAACACAGGGGAACATGCAAACTCTACAGCAACTACCATCAGCATTCTTGCTGTGAGGCGACACTAACCACTTAGCATCGTGTTGCATAACATGCTAGCAATTAAATGTTAAAACAGGTTAACATTGTGGTAGACATGTTAGTATCACTGAAAGCCCAGATACAATGTGTAGCATATTGTGCATTTAAATAGATGTATAGAGTTTTTGCTTATCTTCAATACATCAGACGTCTCCAGTCTGATATACTGTAAATGGGTGTTTAGCATATTTCATTAAGATGTTTATTATTTAGAATATTTGTAAAACAGTGTGGCATGGTGGCTCAGTGATTACCACTGTCGCCTCACAGCAGGAAGGTCGCTGGATCGAGTCCAGGCTAACATTTCTGTGTGGAGTTTGCATGTTCCCCACGTGTTGGCGTGGGTTTCCTTTGGGTGCTACGGTTTCCCCTACAGTCCAAAGACATGCACTATAAGTGAATTGGTTGAACTATATTGGCCGTAGTGTATGAGTAGTGTGTAAATTGGGGCGTGTATGGGTGTTGCCCAGTACTGCGTTGCGGTTCGAAGGGCATCTGCTGTGTAAAACATATGCTGGATAAGTTTGCTGTTCATTCTGCTTTGGCGAACCCTTGCAACACGTTCTCACTCCCAACTCGTCATATATTGACGCTTGGTAAGGAACCCTTGATGTCAGTTTTTGATGAACAGGGTACACCTTCAGCATCATATTTAGACGTGCAGGGATTCCCTATAGAATCTGTACCGGAGCCTGAGGCGTCATAGACACTTCAAGCCTCGTATAATTTTTAAAACCTGATTTACGCCTATTTTCACAGTTTTCTCATTTAAAATATCATTTTTGTTTTCATGAAAAGCATCTGTAAACTGGGTTGAGACAACTGTATATAAGAATAAACTTTGGTCAACGTGACTGCCATTCAACGGTGAGTTTAACATTGCTCATCTATTGGTCAAACTGCGTCACCGGTGAGTTCACAGATGAGTTCTACTGTTCTCTATAAGGCATGCAACAATAAGTAGTAGGTTAATGCTGCATAATGTATTTTTTTATTGGAGATTAGTTGGTGTTGATAAATATGTTATCATTTACTTAATATTTTATTAATTAAATTGTATTCGATTGACCAGTTTAGGGTAATTATGCCTTAATAAAACTTTGATTAATTCATTTTATATATTTATTTTACTTAAAAAATCATTACATTTAAAGTACTAAGTTTAAAAAAATATTTTTAGCTTTTCTTTTTTTATTAAATTATTTATTGAAGTCTTGCAGACGCGTGTGCTGTCTAATGTGCTAAACCACGCTAGCACTGCATTAAAACAATACAAACATGCTAGCATTACTAAAAAATGCTACTTAATCATGATACAAACATACTTTGCTTGTATCTACTAGTCATTTTAATGCTTAACTGTTGGAAAAATGTCAAGGTCACAGGTAATACATATTTAATTGTTTTACAATGTACTTTATTTTATTTTCAGCCCTATCACTTTCAGCTAAATACATGCAGTTTTATGCCTTTTACTCACCAGATGTAAACACTCTTAAAATACATTTTGCAGACACATAGATATTTACATTAGATGTCGCCTACCCTGCTGTTGTCTATTTAAAGGAATGCATCAATATTCAATTCAATTCACCTTTATATGTATAGCGCTTTTACAATGTAGATTGTGTCAAAGCTGCTTCACATAGAAGATCATAGTAAATTGAAACAGTGTCAGTTCAGTTTTCAGTGTTTAAGTTCAGTTAAGTTTAGTTCAGTTCAGTGTGGTTTAATAATCACTACTGAGAGTCCAAACACTGAAGAGCAAATCTATCGATGCGCAGCACTACAGATCTCAAACCGTGCAAGCCAGTGGCGACAGCGGTAAGTAAAAACTTCACCAATAGGGGAAAGTGAAGAATTAAAAAACCTCGAGAGAAACCAGGCTCAGTTGTGCACAACCATTTCTCCTATGGCCAAACGTCTTATGCAGAGCTGCAGTCTAGGTGCTGGAGAGCTGGACGTCAGCGAGACTCGTCTGTCCCCAGAGCGTCACAGGAATCAGTCTCATGCTCTCCACTCCTCCATGACCACCACAGCAGCTGCTCAGGATACGGCCTGGTCCAGGATTATGGAAACCTTGGGATCATCTCGTCGCTGGTCTTGGATCGGGGCTTCAGGATGAGTATCTTCAGGTGGAGAAGAAAATAAAGAGAATAATTAGCGTAGCTGCTGTTCATAGTGTAAATAAACGAGATGCAAAAACCTGCGTGGAGCACGTTCATGCATAATACGGCTAAGTGATGCACTGAGTGTATGCTTTACTAAAAAGATAGGTCTTTAATCTAGTTTTGAACTGCGAGAGTGTGTGAGTCTCTGACATTATCAGGAAGGCTATTCCAGAGTTTAGGAGCCGTAAATGAGAAGGCTCGACCCCCTTTACTCGACTTTGCTGTTCAGGGTACTACGAGGAGCCCTGAGTTTTCAGATCTTAAAGAGCGGGTTGGATTGTAGTGAGAAAGAAGGTTGGTTAGATAAACAGGAGCTAGATTATTTAAAGCTTTATGTGTAAAAAGCAATATTTTAAAATCAATATAAAACTTAAAAAGCAGCCAGTGTAAGGAGGATAAAATTGGGGTGATATGATATTTTCTAGACCTGGTAAGAACTCTGGCAGCTGCATTTTGTACTAGCTGAAGTTTGTTAATAGAGGATGCTGGGCTAATCCAGCCTAGAAGTCATAAAATCTGATATGGACAGATTACTTAGTAACTTAGCAATATTTTTCAGATGAAAGAAGGCAGTTTTTGTGACATGGGATATATGATTTTCCAAAAGTTAAATTGCGGTCTAATATGACACCCAGATCTTTTATAGTTAGTGAGCTAACACTAACTTTGTATCCCTCTAATTGCAGGTTGAGTTGTGAGATCTGCTGTGTACAGGATTAAAGCCCAATAAGTAATAATTCTGTTTTGTCTGAGTTTAAGAGAAAAAAAATTGCTGGTCATCCAGTCTTTAACATCTTTAATATACTCAGTTGGACAGTTCAGACGTCTCATAACGTTTAGTTGAAATATATAATTGAGTATCATCTGCATAGCAGTGAAAGCTGAAAGCTGGTCTTCTAATAATGTCTCCCTGGGGTAGCATGTATATTGTAAACAGCAAAGGGCCTAAAACTGATCCTTGAGGCAACCCTTACTTTACTGGCCTGACTTGTGAAAGCTGCGGTCAGCTAAGTATGACTTAAACCATTGTAGGGCCTGTGCCTGGACACCTGTAGACTTTAAGCGATTTATCAGAATCAGAAAGAGCTTTATTGCCAGGTATGTTCACACATACGAGGAATTTGTTTTCGTGACAGAGCTTCTACAGTGCAACGGGATAACAGAGACAGGACAAAAAACAGATAATAAATATATAAAAAAAAAATAGAAGTAAATAGTGAGTGCAAATATACAGATTGACAAGTGTATGTACGTGTTTATTACTATATACAACGTTATATGTGCAAATTGGCATGTAAGTGTTTGGTTAAATAAGTGTATATGTGTATAAAAGTGTATGGCAAGTAGTGATGTTGGTTCCACAATTATTATCATCAAGTGTTCATGAGATGGATTGTCTGAGGGAAGAAACTGTTTCTGTGTCGGGCTGTTCTAGTGCGCAGTGCTCTGTAGCGTCGACCAGAAGGTAAAAGTTATAAGGATATGAGTGTATGAGGATATTGTGGTCGATGGTGTCAAATGCGGCACTAAGATGGAGTGAAACTAATAGCGAGATTCACCCTTGGTCAGCAGCTAAGAGTAAACCATTGGTTATTTTCACTAATGCAGTTTCTGTACTGTGATGAGGCCTGAAACCTGACTGGAACACTTCAAAAACATTGTTCGTCTGCAGAAAGGAGCATAATTGGGCAGAAACAACTTTTCTACTATTTTAGACAAAAATGGAAGATTTGAAATAGGCCTATAATAAGCTAAGTTGCTGGGGTCCAGTTGTGGTTTCTTAATAATAGGCTTAAATAATAAAGATAAAGAAGACTTGATAAGGTTAAAAAGAGGTTCTCTTATAACAGGTAGCAATTCTTTCTGTAATTTTGTTTGAATTAGGTCCAACAAACACGTAGCTGGTTTAGATATATTTATAACTTTATCTAGCTCTTCCTGTTCTATGATTTTAAAGCACTGTAGGTTATTTTGATTCAGTGGAATGTTAACTGGATCTGAAGTATAAGGCGGTGTAGAAAGTTTAACAACTATTTTCTGTCTGAAGCCTTCTATATCATTACTAAAAAAATTCATAAAGTCATGACTACTAATTTGCGGTGGGACATTTTGTTCCAAAGATGACCGGTTATTTGTTAATTTAGCAATGGTGTTAAAAAAAATCTAAGATTGTTCCGATTATTTTCAGTTTGTGGAGGTGCTCAGTCCTGGCAAATTTTAGAACCCTCCTAAAGCTCACTTTATCTCCAGATCGCGAATCTGGCACTCGACTGCTTTCAGCTCCAATTCTTCCATCGATGCCTCTCCTGCACTCAAGGACAGACACACAAGCGACATTGTACAGGGTAAAGAGCAAAGCTAGTACGTAAGCAAATGAGTGAATGAAAGAGGTTGGTAGCTTTGGCTGACTAGTGGTGCTAGCAGGCTAAAGCTACAAAAAACCCAGTCAACAAATTTCCTTTGGTCTTGATCTGGCCCAAATCAACAACTAAGATGTGGCCCAGATCAGTTAGTGTTCCCCGGCCCAAAACTGGCCCACATCCTTTTAGCCAGAACTGAACCAAAGTAGTAACTCCACCAAGCTTGGCCAAGTAATAGATTATTATGTGGCCCTGATATGAGCCTTGTATTCAAGATTACTAAGGCTGAGCTGTTACGCCCTTATGTGGCCCATTTGTAGCTGACCACATATATTAACATTTACATTTAGTCATTTAGAAGACACTTTTATCCAAAGTGACTTACAAATGAGGACAAAATAGCAATTTTTATTTTGCGTACAACTATAAGAGCAGCAGTGAACAAGTGCTATAGACAAGTTTCAGGTGTGTAAAGTCTAAGAAGCAAAGCATTAAAATTTTTTATTTTTTTTGACAGACTACAGTTAGTGGTATAGCCAGAGAGGAAGTTAAGATTAGGAAGGAAAGTGGAGACTAAATAGTTGAGTTTTTAGCCATTTCTTGAAGACAGCAAATGACTTTGCTGTTCTGATGTAGTTAGGGAGTTCATTCCACCAACTGGGCAGATTGAATGCGAGAGTTCAGAAAAGTGATTTCTTCCCTCTTAGGGATGGAACCACGAGGCGACGTTCATTCACAGAACGCAAGTTTCTGGAGGGCACATAAATCTGCAGAAGTGAGAGCAGATAAGAAGGAGCAAAGCCAGAGGTCGCTTTGTAAGCAAACATCAGAGCTTTGAATTTTATGCGAGCAGCAACTGGCAGCCAGTGCAAATGGGTGAGTAGCGGAGTGACATGTGCTCTTTTGGGTTCATCAAAGACCACTCGTGCTGCTGTGTTCTGAAGCAGCTGAAGAGGTTTGATAGAATTAGCTGGAAGCCCGGCTAGTAGAGAGTTGCAATAATCCAGTTTGGAGAGAACAAGAGCTTGAACAATAAGTTGAGCTGCATGTTCAGATATGAAGGGTCGGACCTTTCTGATGTTATAGAGTGCGAATCTGCAAGATCGAGCAGTTCTAGAAATGTGGTCAGAGAAGTTTAGTTGGTCATCAATCATTACTCCAAGGCTTTTTACCATTTTGGATGCAGTAATGGTTGCCCCATCCATCTGGATTGAAAAGTTATGGTGTAGAGTCGGGTTGGCAGAAACTTCAAGCATTTCCGTTTTCGCGAGGTTAAGCTGAAGATGATGATCTTTCATCCAGTGTGAAATGTCTGACAGGCAGGCTGAGATGCGAGCTGGAACCGAGGGATCATCAGGGTGAAAAGAGAGGTATAGCTGGGTATCATCAGCATAGCAGTGGTAGGAAAATCCATGCTTCTGGATGACTGGTCCTAAAGATGTCATGTAGATGGAGAAGAGAAGTGGCTCAAGAACAGAGCCCTGAGGTACCCCAGTGTTTAGATGCTGTAGGTTGGACACCTCTCCCCTCCAAGACACCCTGAATGACTTGTCAGGGAGGTAAGATCTGAACCATTGAATAACAGTGCCTGCAACGCCCAGTGACTCAAGCGTAGATAGCAGTATCTAGTGGTTTACAGTGTCAAAAGCAGCTGATAAATCCAGCAAGATGAGGACAGATGATTTAGAGTCTGCTTTAGCCAGTCTGAGATCCTCCACGACCGAGAGCAGGGCAGTCTCAGTTGAGTTGCCTTTCTTAAAGCCAGATTGCTTGTTGTCCATGAGGTTGTTTTGAGTAAGAAAGTCCAGGACTTGATTGAACACTACTTTCTCCAAAATCTTGGCCATGAATGGAAGCAGGGATACCGGTCGGTAGTTTTCAAGTAGCATTTGATCCAGGTTGGGTTTCTTTAGCAGTGGGGTTACCCTAGCCTGCTTAAATGAAGTAGGGAATAAACCAGAGTCAAGAGATGTGTTAATTATGTGAGTCAGTGTTGGTATGACTGCAGGAGATATGGCTTGCAAGAGATGAGAGGGAATGGGATCAAGCGGACAGGTGGTTGCATGGCTGGATAGCACGAGATTAGACACCTCAGACTCAGAGAGCTGTGAAAAGGAGGTGAGTGTGTGTGTTGGTGGTGGTGTATCTTGCATGTTTGTTGTAGGTGCCGCAAATTGAGCACTGATTTTTGCAGTTTTGGTGCAAAAGAATGTAGCAAAGTCATTAGTAGTGAGTGTGGAGGATGCGGGTGGAGGAGGAGGATAGAGGAGGGAGGAAAATGTTTTAAAAAGTAAGCGAGGATTGGTGGCACTGTTGACTTTCTGACGAAAGTACGTCTGCTTTGCAGAAGTAACCTCAGCCGAAAAAAGAGGACAGAAGAGTTTGGTATGTTATGAGCTGTTCAGAATTTTTAGTTTTTCGCCAAATTCTCTCTGCAGCCTGAAGTTTTGAGCGATGCTCACGGAGAACATCAGAGAGCCAGGGTGCAGGAGGACTGGCACGGGCTGGCCTGGATGTAAGAGGACATAGTCTGTCTAGACATGATGCTAGTGTGGAGCAGAGTGTATCAGTGGCACTGTTCGTATCAAGTGCAGAGAGTTTGCAAGATGGAGGAAGAGAGTCTGAAACAATGGTGGATAGTCTATTGGGTGAGAGAGAGCGTAGGTTTCTGCGAAAGGCAACTAAAGTTAGAGTGTGTGGCGGCTCAGGAGTAATGTGGATGTTGAGAGACAGAAGGAAATGATCCGATGTTTGTAGTGGAGTTACTAGTGTTTGATCAGCGAAGCAATGTCGACTGTAAATTAGGTCTAGCTGATTAACTGATTTGTGAGTAGCAGAAGTAGGTGCTCTTTTGAGGTCAAAATAGGCAAGCAGAGTCTGGAAGTCAGCAGCTTGAGGTCTTTCAATGTGAATGTTGAAGTCACTTAGCACCAACAAGGGAGTGTCATAATCAGAAAAAGATGACAGAAGAACATCCAGTTCATTTAAGAAGTGACCTAATGTACCCGGTGGGCGGTAGATGACAACCACATTTATGTGGAAGGGGTGGATAATGGTGACTGCATGGAATTCAAAGGAGGTGATTTTTGGCAGGGACGGTCTCTGAGTGAATTTCCATTCTTTATAAATCAGTAGTCCAGTCCCACCCCTCTCCCTGTCTGACGAGGAGTGTGGGAAAGAGAGAAATTAGTAGAAAGAGCTGCATGTGTAGCAGTGTCCTCCAGTCTCAACCAGGTCTCAGTTAGAGCCATGAGATTAAAGTCAGAATGAGTGGCTATGGAGGTAATAAAATCTGCCTTGTTAACAGCAGATTGACAATTCCAGAGGCCCACAGAAAGAGAGAGTTGTGAAATAGCAGATACCTGTATTGATTGAAGGTTGTGAGGATTGCGCCTGCAGCGTACCTCCCGTGCTTTGCGAGTGTTAGTAACAACAGGAATTAGTAAACACATAATAAAAGTGCAATGAAAACAATAATGAGTGCAGAGATAAAGTAAAATAATAAAGTAAAAAGTACTCAAGTGCTTTGTCGGTGTCTTTGCTCGGTGGAGTCGCGCAGGTAGAGTCGATGGTCTTTACTCTCGTCGGTCTTAGAGTCGCGCAGGTAGAGTCGATGGTCTCTCGTCAGTCTTCACACGAGGCGGCCTTCACGCGAAACCGTTCTGCTCGACTCACAAGCTCTTACAGTAACCAAGGAAACAGTGGGTAAACTTTCTAGTACCATACACAGATAGCTGAAAACAAGTTTAAATGTCCCACAACCATACACAACCAGCTGAAAACAAGTCCAAGTGTTCTCTAACCAAACACAGCAACTGAAAACAAGTCAAAATGTACTTACACGGTGTTGCTCTCGATGTTAAAGTGCTTCTCCTATTAACTGAGTATATCATACAACAAATATTAAAATCAAATAGTTTACTTTAATCAATGCATATTACATTCAGATAAAACAATTATTGATCAAAATGTGGACAAATAAAGATTTAACAATATACAACAAACAGAAAAATACAACATAGAAATAAAAATAGAAATAATTGTTAAGTATAAATCTTATATATTTGATGCAAAGATGATAAAATACATACATACATACATATATATAAATGTACACAAAGGAAACAAAAATTATATATAGATATATATCAAACTATGTGTACACATTTTTTTTTAAATAAAGCAGCAGGACTTTTTGATTTATTTATTTTTGTAAAGTGGAGGCTAAGGCTGTGTTAGAATCTATGTGCAGACGTTTATTTAAGGGGTTAGGCAGAGACATCAACGAGTAAGCAAGCAGAGAGTCAGCAACATATGAGCAGTCCAATCCAAACAACAAACACAGGGGCAGTCATGAAAAGTCACTTGGAACAACGCTTGGTAAGGCAGGTAAACTGGCAATACTTCGCCAGGAAGCATGGCCTGAGCTCTTGTTAAAATACATCATAAATAGGAAGTGACTGCAGAGGGAGCGGAGCCAAGTCAGTAGTTGGGCGAGGGCTCCCTCTGCTGGCGTGGCATTACAAAACCCCCACCCCCTCTAGGAGCGACTCATGGAGCTCGATGTGGAAGGGAGGAGTTCAGGAGTGGGATGGAGGGCCAGGACCATAGAGGAGAGTTGGTCCAGGACAATGAAACGGACGTGGTCCTGGTCCGTGGAGCGGAGGCGGTCCTGGGCCATGTAGCAGAGGCGGGCCTGGGCCGTGGAGCAGAGGCGGGCCTGGGACGTGGAGCAAAGGCGGGCCTGGGGCGTGGAGCAGAGGCGTGCCTAGGCCTTGGAGCAGAGGCGGGCTTGGGCCTTGGAGCAGAGGTGTACCTGAAGCATGGAGCTGCAGAGGGCCTGGTGCGTGGAGCTGCGGAGGGCCTGGAGTGTGAAGCTGCGGAGGGCCTGGAGTGTGAAGCTGCAGAAGGCCTGGAGCGTGAAGCTGCAGAGGGCCTGGAGCGTAGAGCTGCAGAGGATCTGGAGAGTGGGGCTGCGGAGGGCCTGGAGCTGCGGCAGGCCTGATGAGTTGAGCGGAGATATGTCTGGAGGCTTTCTTTCAACAGGCATAGACGTGTCATATACCCACAGTGAGTCAGGTGGCCCAAGCTCATGAAGTCCTGACAGTTCATTAAACCCCAGTGGGTCAAGAGGCTTAGGTTCAGGAGGCACTTGCCATGTATTCATCCCCAGTGGGTCAGGAGGCTTGGGTTCAGGAGACACTGGCAGTTCCTTTAACTCCAGTGGGTCAGGAGGCTTTGATTTAGAGGCCACTAGCAGTTTGTATAACCCCAGTGGATCAGGGGGCTTTGGTTCAGGGGCCACTGGCAGTTCTTATAAGCCCAGTAGATCAGGAGGCCTTGGTTCAGGAGTCACTGGCAGTTTGTATAACCCCAGTGAATCAGGGGACTTAGGTTCAAACAGTTTAGGCAGCTTTGGGAAGTCACATGGTTCTGGCAGCCATTCTTAGAACTCAGGTGGTAATTCTGGCCCTTTGTGGAACTCAGGTGATGGCTCTAGCCTTTTGTGGGACTCAGGTGGTAATTCTGGCCCTTTGTGGAACTCAGGTGATGGCTCTGGCCTTTTGTGGGACTCAGGTGACCGCTCTGGCCTTTCGTGGGACTCAGGTGACCGCTCTGGCCTTTCGTGGGACTCAGGTGACCGCTCTGGCCTTTCGTGGGTCTCAGGTGACCGCTCTGGCCTTTCGTGGGACTCAGGTGACTGCTCTGGCCTTTCGTGGGACTCAGGTGACTGCTTCAAAGATTCCGCCATTCGAAGGATTCAGAGGGTTCTGGCACAGACCAATCAGGAACTTCAGGCTCTGGCGGCGACTGAGGATATGGCAGCTTTGGCGGTGACTGAGGATATGGCAGCTCTGGCAGTGACTGAGGATATGGCAGCTCTGGCGGTGACTGAGGATATGGCAGCTCTGGCGGTGACTGAGGATATGGCAGCTCTGGCGGTGACTGAGGATATGGCAGCTCTGGCGGTGACTGAGGATATGGCAGCTCTGGCAGTGACTGAGGATATGGCAGTTCTGATAGCAACAGCTCTGGTGGTGGCAGCAGCGTTGGCAACTTAGTTTGTGGTAGCCATTCTGGTGGCTCAGGTGATGGCATTTCAGGAACATGAACTTGAACTATAGTAGGAACAAACTTGGAACATGGAGCCATCTTGTGAGCTAGTAGCAGATTAGCGCTTACCCATGCGTGAGCTGGAGGGCTGGTTGTGGCCACTTTGTGAGCTGGAGGACTGGAGTCGGCCATCTTGTGAGCTGGAAGACTGGAGACGGCCATCTTGTGAGCTGGAGAAGACCCTGGCATGGCTTGAGCAGGCCCTGGCGTGGCTTGAGCAGGTCATGGCATAGCTTGAGCGGGCCCTGGTGTGGCTGGAACAGGCCCTGGCGTGGTGGGAGCTGAGGTTTTGCCGTGTTCTTCCACTGGACCCACAGTGAGAAAAGAACCACTGATCAATAACGCATAGTCAATGTACTGGGCCAATGAAAAATGTATTTTTCCCCTGGCAGCCTTGATCTCCATGGTTCATTAAGTCCATTGTGAAAAATATCTTTCAACGCCACTACATTAAAATCTACCAGGCAACAAAGTTCACAAAATTCAGCCACATAGTGCTCAATAGTCCTCTGGCCTTGAGTCAGATAAAAAATTTTGGCTACTGGGTTCATGGCTGGGTCTAGTTTTCAGTAGCTTGCAGGCTTGAAACTTCTGCTGGATTCAAGGGAGGCAAAGGAGGCAAGGGAGGCTGTAACGAGGCTGGAGGCTGAGATTGTGTTAGAATCCATGTGCAGAAGTATATTTAAGGGGTTAGGCAGAGACATCAACAAGTAAACAAGCAGAGAGTCAGCAACATATGAGCAGTCAAATCCAAACAACAAACACAGGGGCAAATCCAGACGACGAAGTATAAGAGCTGGCAGAAGTTCAGTAACACAACAATCAGTCCAAAACAGATCAAAAGGGCAGAAACAGAGAATGTACATGAACAAGGCAGGCAGGGTCATACACATATAGCAGTCATGAAAGTCACTTGGAACAACACTTGGTAAGGCAGGTAAACTGGCAATATTTCGCCAGGAAGCATGGCCTGAGCTCTTGCTAAAATACAGCACAAACCGGAAGTGACTGCAGAGGGAGCGGAGTTAAGTCAGTAGTTGGGCGAGGGCTCCCTCTGCTGGCGTGGCGTTACAATTTTGAGTAAAAGTGAGTAAAGCTTTTGCAATAACAGTGGAAACTGCTCGTCATGTTGTCCAGTTGATGCAGAATGGTGAGCCAGAAACTGGTGTAGTTCGTACAAGTGGAAAAAAAAGTGTTCTTACCAGCCAACCAAGTCACCACAGTTTACATAAGAGCACATGTGAGTTCACAAGCCCAAGGCCAACAAATGATCTTTTCATTTGATGTGCTTAATCCTCTACCAGAAGGGTTGACCTACAATAATGGATTGGTACAGTTCGCAAACAAAAGAGCACCATACATACCAATATCTGTGGCCAACACTTCAGATCGCAACATTTGTCTGGACCGTCATAGTGTTATTGGATACCTGGATCCTGTCAAGGGCGTAAATATGGCACCTGTGCAAACAGAAGGAGACAAGACAACAGCAAAAATGAAAGACAGTGCTGAGGTAAAGTCTAGTGGAATAGGGGGCACACCACCGCTAAACAGTGAACAAGATAAAAGACCAACCTCAAGGGACCCCCTGTGTTGAACTCATTTGTCCAAAGAACAGCAAGAGGCAGTGAGAAGAATGTTGCAGGAGGAATGTGAGGCCTTTGCGTATGACAGTGAGGACGTGGGTTGTATACCATCTCTCAAGATGCATATTACTCTTCATGATACCAGTCCTGTACAAAAGACCTACATGTCGGTCCCAAAGCCACTTCACAGTGAAGTTAAGGAGTATTTGCAGGATTTATTGAGAAGAGGTTGGATCACGCATTCTCGGTCCCCTTATTCATCGCCCGTGGTGTGTATCCGCAAAAAGGACGGGACTCTTCGCCTTTGTGTTGATTTTAGGGAGCTTAACTGCAAGTCAGTTCCTGACACCCAATCCCCAGGATTCAGGATATGTTGGATGCCTTGGGGGGAAGCTCATGGTTCTCTGTCTTAGACCAGGGTAAGGCGTACCACCAGGGTTCTCTGGATGAGGAGAGTAGCCCACTTACAGCATTCATCACACTCTGGGGGCTCTTTAAATGGGTCCGCATACACTTTGGTCTGAGCTCAGCACTGGCAGAGTTCCAGAGGAGCATGGAGCATTGTTTGGCTGATTTGAGAGACACAATTTGCCTCCCGTACCTTGATGACAATCTAGTACACAGTCACAGCTTTGAGGAACACCTGGAGCACATTCGACTTGTTCTTCAATGTTACAAGAAGCATGGCATTAAACTGACCCCAAAGAAATGTGATCTGTTCAAGTCAAGTGTAAGATTTCTTGGTAAATTAGTGACGGGAGAGGGTTATACAATGGACCCTGCGGAAATAGCTCCGGTGATGTCTTTAAAAGAGAAGAATCCCACCACTGTTGGTGAGGTACGTCAAATGCTTGGATTCCTCTCTTATAACAGATCTTTTATACTCAACTTTTCCCGTGTGGCCCACCCATTGTACAGTCTTCTCACTGTTCCAAACACAGAAAATTACACTCCAAAACAGACCATGAAAAAGCACAGTAGAACACAAAAGAAAGGTAAAGGCCACTTACCATCACAGACGCCTATACAGTGGACACGCTCTCACCAGGATGTATTGAATCAGCTTGTAGATGTGCTCATCAAACCCCCTGTCCGTGGATACCCAGAGTTTACAGAGCCATTTGTATTACATTGTGATGCATCCCAAGTTGGTCTGGATGCGGTGTTATACCAAAGATAGCAGGGCAAGATGAGAGTGATTGCTTATGGCTCTCGCACCTTGAGTCCAGCAGAGAAGAGGTATCATCTGCACTCTGCAAAGCTAGAGTTTTTAGCTTTAAAGTGGGCCATATGCGAATGTTTCCGGGATTATCTGTACCATGCTCCATCTTTTGTGGTGTATACAGATAACAACCCACTAACATATGTTCTCACCTCTGCAAAACTCAATGCGACAGGACATAGATGGGTGGCTGAGTTGGCCGACTTTAACTTCACTATCCGGTACTGCCCAGGTAAAAAACAACTCTGACGCAGATGGGTGGTCGCGTATGCCATTGGATATAGAGGAATACATGCACAGGTTTATGACTGAGGCCAGTCAGGATGTAATCAGTGCATCTATAGAAAGGGTGGTTGCTGAAAAGAGACACTTGCCGGGGTATTGGGCTGATACAGGTTAGTGCTTTGAGTCTAGTGAGAGATGGAGAGACCAGTCAACAACCTCTTACCTCAGAACAAATCTGTAAATCTCAGAGAGAGGATGAAATCCTATCAAGAGTTCTCTGGTACAAGTCGCAAAATAGGAGACCAAATAGGGCTGAAGTGAAGGCTGAGAATCCCACAGTTGCCATACTGCTGAAGCAATGGTTAAAGATCAACATGGGCCAAGATGGGTGTCTTGCGCCGTAGAACTTCTCATCGACAACAACTGCTCCTTCCTAAAGCTTACCAGCCATTAGTCTTTAAAGAACTCCATCAAGACATGGGTCACTTAGGGGGGAGGGGGGGATGGGGGGGGGGTCGAAAGAACACTGGACCTTATTCGAGAACAGTTCTATTGGCCACAGATGGGTAAATGTAACGGGTATTAAACCTTAAAGGACCAAATTATTAAAATCAGAAGATTACTAAGAACGGGAAAGGAGGTAGTGGTGATGCTGAGTAACTCACAGAGACCAAAAAGATATGTTGCACAACGTTGTTCTGTATTATATACACACACAAAATAAATAACAATAGAATAAACACTAAGTAAAAATATACCCCGGGTGCACCCTTTATATGATGTTGTAAAATTTTGTTAAATTCACAATTAAATCAACATAGATGAGAGTTCAAATAAATCAACAATTTCCAAATTGTTTTGTTACATGTAACCAAATAAAATGTTTCCACATTTATCAAGTTTCAAATCCAGGAAGATCAAAATAAAATAAATTAATTATTTACTTTCAACTGTCTTTTGGGTACTCACAAAATGTCCTCCTCTTGGAAAAAAAAAAAACAGTCTTAAGGATCAAATCCTCTTACTTGAGTGAAGAGAAATAGTAGAAAAAGCAAGTGTCCCTTTTCCCTAGAAATCAGTCTTTTCCTGTAGGTCCACTGAAACTGCACTTGGGAGGCTCGCCATCAACCGAGAATTGCAAAAAATCCAAAATCCAGCAACAAAAAAAATCTGGCCTGTTTTCACAGACCAGAGCAAATTTTCAGTATCACAGTATAATAAAAAATGTATACATAAAGCACAAAATAGCATCAAAACATCCACAAAACATATACAAAAAAATATTGTCATAACAAATAACATTAATTTCAGTTACCTGTTCTTCCAATGTATTCTTTTTTTATCAGGTACACGTGACCACAGTGATGTCTGTGAGCAAGTCAAAATGCATCCATCACGCTCAAATCAGCATATATTTACTCAATCCCTCGCCATCCTCATGCTATAGACTTATATTTTTAGCATTATATTGGTTTTAAAAGTTTTAACTAGTGTATTTTCGCTATATTTACTTTATAATCACTCGGTTTTCTTTTCTGTCACGCTGTGTGTCTCTTCCGATGTTTCAGTAATATCCGCAACCACAAGGGGGCGGAGATGAGCATCCAGCGCTCTCATTTGCTGACTTAAGACTACTGACAGCCTGACACCCAATCAGAGAATTATAACTCACATATACATGTTTTAACATTCTTTATACATTTTATTTTGATACTTATTTTAGCATCAACACTTTAACACATTAATAATGATGATGAGGTGTATATTTATTTATTATTTTATCTGTCTAATCTGTTTTATCTGTCTAATCTGTTTTATCTACACCCATTCATTATTTTATGGGGGTTACATAAAGATGTAGAACATTTCGTCACAAGAGTATGCGAGTGTCTCAAGAAGAAAAAGCCCAGTAAACAGACCTGTGCGCCTCTGATACCAGTCCAAACCACCTATCCATTCCAGCTAGTGTCCATAGACTTCCTGCATTTTGATAAATGCAAGCATGGCTACGAATATTTATTCGTGGTCATGGACCACTTTACAAGGTTCGCACAGGCCTATGCGACAAGAAATAAAGCTGCCGGAACAGTAGCCGATAAAGACCAGGTTTATAAGGTGAAGGAGAGAAAAGCAGACAGCCCTGTTTATGTGATCAGTCTGGAGAATGGGAAAGGACATGATAAAGTTGTTCATAGAAACCTCCTGCTGCCCTGTGACTACTTACCCCCTGACCAATCTTCAGTTGAGAGACTCCAGCCACAGAAAAACAATCTGAATTCAGCGAAGGAAAGAGCCAGAGTTCAATGTCAAAAACTACAACGACCACAACAGAGTGATACCTCTGACGATGAATATGGCAGCACCTATCGTTGGCATCTCAGACAAACACGGCAGAAACAGGGTTTTCTGAAGCCTCTGGCAAAACCTTTCCGGCCACAGCGGCAGAATCCTCAGCACCATAAAGAGGATGTGCCACTACAATGCGAAGAGGATGTGCCACTACAATCTCAGAGACCTTATTTGAGTTTTGCCAGGCCTGAGCATAATGAATCAGGGGTAGACTCTTTAGCTTCGACACCAATAGTGCAACAGACAGTAAAGCAACGACCACAGAGACTGAGACATCAGCCTGTGGTACTGAGTTACGATAAACTGGGTGAACCATCTTTGGTTCCACGAAAATGCCAGGTAACTGAGTCTAAGGTAGAACAAACTAAGGGTTACTGGAGGCCTTGGATGGCTGAGGTGTTTTAAGAGATGCTTTGATGGTTCTCAGAAAAGTCAGGAGACATATAATGTTGTGGGGGAGAGTGTAGCCCTAAGTAATAGAAACTGTTAACCCCCCATCCTTTTTTTTGTTTAACTATTTATTTTAATCTAATCCAGGAATAATGTAGTCTTCTATAACAATGCATGTGTATTCCAGAAGTATAGTGTGGTATTTATCCCTGTAAAATTCGGGTTCACCAGGAGGGGGCACCCACGTTTCTCTATGTGTCGGTAGCTGAATCACAAGGAAGCAGTAGTCAGTGTATGGTTAGCTGTATGGCAGACAGATGTAGCGTGCTCCTTAAACAAACTGTGTTTTCCTGTGTTTTTCAACAGGTAAGATAATAATATTTACGGTAATGATACACTGAAACATGTATTGTTTATATGGAGATGAATGTATTCAATTCAATTCACCTTTATTTGTATAGCGCTTATACAATGTAGATTGTGTCAAAGCAGTTTCACATAAAAGGTCATAGTAAATTGGAACAGTGTAGTTCAGTTTGTAGAGTTTAAGTTCAGTTCAGTTTAGTTCAGTTCAGTGTGGTTTAATAATCACTACTGAGAGTCCAAATATTGAAGAGCAAATCCAACGATGCGCAGCTCTATAGATCCCAAACCATGCAATCCAGTGATGACAGCGGAGAGGGAAAAAAAAAAAACCCTCACTAAATGGCGAAAGTGAAGAAAAAAAAACCTTGAGAGAAATCAGGCTCAGTTGGGCACGATCATTTTAATTTCTCCGCTGACCAAACGTCTTGTGCAGAGCTGCAGTCTCAGTGGCGGAGGCTGAAAGCTGGCCTTAGCGAAGACTCGTCTGTCTCTGGAGTGTCACAGGAATCAGTCTCATGTTCTCCACTCCTCCATGACCACCACAGTAGCTGCTCAGGATACGGCCTGGTCCAGGATATGGAAACCTTGGGATAATCTCGTCGTTGGTTTTGGATCGAATCAGTGACTCTGCATAGTCTGAGGGCCTCGGGAAGAGTATCCCCAGGTGGAAATGGAGAATAAAGAAAATAATTAGCGTAGCTGCTGTTCATAGTGTATATAAACAAGATGCAGAACCTGTGTGGAAGCCCCCTAAGTGGTACACTAAGTGTATGCTTTACTGAACAGATAGGTCTTTAATCTAGTTTTGAATTGGGAGAGTGTGTCTGAGCCTCAGACGTTATCAGGAAGGCTATTCCAGAGTTTAGGAGCTATAAATGAGAAGGCTCGACCTCCTTTACTCGACTTTGCTATTCTAGGTACTACCAGAAGCCCTGAGTTTTGAGACCTTAAAGAGCGAGTTGGATTGTAGCGAGACAGAAGATTGGTTAGATAAACAGGAGCTAGATTATTTAAAGCTTTATATGCAAGAAGCAATATTTTAAATTCAATACGAAACTTAACAGGCAGCCAGTGTAAGGAGGATAAAATTGGGGTGATGTGATCAAATTTTCTAGACCTGGTAAGAACTCTGGCAGCTGCATTTTGTACTAATTGAAGTTTGTTAATAGAGGATGCTGGGCAGCCAGCAAACAGTACATTACAGTAGTCCAGCCTAGAAGTCATAAAAGCATGGACTAGCTTTTCTGCATCTGAGATGGATAGCATACTTTGTAACTTAGCGATATTTCTCAGATGAAAGAAAGCAGTTTTTGTGACATGGGATATATGATTTTTAAAAGTTAAATTGCTGTCTAATATGACACCCAGATCTTTTATAGTAGAGCTAACGCTAACTTTGTATCCCTCTAATTGTAGGTCGAGTTGTGAGATCTGTTGTGTACAGGATTTAGGCCCAATAAGTAGTAATTCTGTTTTGTCTGAGTTTAAGAGAAGATAATTGTTGGTCATCCAGTCTTTAACATCTTTAATACACTCAGTTAGCTTGGACAGTTTAGACGTCTCGTCAGGTTTAGTTGAAATATATAATTGAGTATCATCTGCATAGCAGTGAAAGCTGATCCCATGTCTTCTAATAATGTCTCCCAGGGGTAGCATGTATATTGTAAACAGCAAAGGGCGTATTTTACTGGGCTGATTTGTAAAGGCTGTCCATTAATATTCACAAACTGGTAACGGTCAGCTAAGTATGGCTTAAACCATTGTAGGGCTTGTCCCTGGACACCTGTAGACTTTAAGCAATTAATGAGGATACCATGGTCAATGGTGTCAAATGCCGCACTAAGATCGAGTAGAACTAATAGTGAGATGCACCCTTGGTCAGCAGCTAAGAGTAAATCGTTGGTTATTTTCACTAATGCAGTTTCTGTACTGTGATGAGCTCTGAAACCTGACTGAAATACTTCAAAAACATTGTTCGTCTGCAGAAAAGAGCATAATTGAGCAGAAACAACTTTTTCTAGTATTTTAGATATAAATGGAAGATTTGAAATAGGCCTATAATTAGCTAAGTTGCTGGGGTCCAGTTGTGGTTTCTTAATAATAGGTTTAATAACAGCTAACTTGTAAGGATTTGGAACATGGCCTAAAGATAAAGAAGAGTTGATAACGTTAAGAAGAGTTGATAACGTTAAGAAGAATGTATGTCCTGAGATATTAGATTAGTTGAGTTTGACCGTGATTTAATGGTGCCAAAATTGCGGAAGTGTCAAAAACTAATAGCTTTCAATGTGAGCAGTGAGAAATTAATATAAACTGGCATATATCTAATACTCAGTGAAAATGAGACACAATGTTTAAACTTTTCGTGATCTTTATTAATATGGTTGTGTATAGTGATGTGCAGTGAGTTAAAACACAACTGTGATTACAAAATAGCACGATTAGACCTTGTTTAGCATTTACCGTTTGCCATTACATTGGAAGAGACATTCAGAAAATACAGTTAAGAACAATTTCAATTAGATTTAGAAGTTAAGTGTTTTTATCTATTTATTTTGTGAGATTTTACATTAAAACATTAAAATTCAGTTAAAATATAGTTCATCAAGCGAAATTACATTTCATTGAGGTTAAAAAATGCATTGGTACAGCATTAAACAGTTATGTATGAAAGAGTTATGGGGAAATGTGACAAATAGTTATTTTGTGGTTGTTTATAGGAATTGTTTTATTCATTTGTATACAAGTTAAAGGAGATTGTGATGCACATGTGTTTAATTTGTTTATGCCATATTTTATGCTGTGAAAAAAAGATCACAATACACATTTAGGTCTACTTTGTGATGTTAATTGTGATTCGATTTGGAACCTTTTTGAGAGTGGTTTAAATAATAATATGTCAGTGTCATGTATTTGCTAAACAACTGCACTATAGGACAAGTTATTATTTATGACTGTTGGGTGCCCATAGCACAAGGAAGCAGTAGTCAGTGTATGGTTAGCTGTATGGCAGACACATCTAATGTGCTCCTTAAACAAACGGTGTTTTCCTGTGTGTTTCAACAGAAATAAATGTGTTGCTACAAGAATGGACTTCGTCTCCTTCTTGAAAGTGTAACACTAATATCCATTAGTAATTTTATTGTAGAACTGTTGGACAAAATGACAAGGTGCATTTTTAAATAGGCTAAGCTCTGCTCAAAAAGTCATTAAATGATGCTAGATTACATCATATGTAAATTTGTATAGTACTAACATCATAACGTCCAACCATTTCTGTTTGTTTAACAGCTTATGGTTAATAAAGGGGTATTTATATTTGAACTACACTTTATGTATGCATGCCAATTTAACTAAATTTTGCTGTTTGAAAACAGTAGATGTGTAGTGAATTTGCAGTAATCTCTCAGACGCAATAAACTCAAACAAGTTCTGAAACTGTCACTAAATCTGTGATTGTGAACAAGAAAATAATAAATGGTCAAATTAAATTGTTAAGTTTAAAACAAAGGAGAAGCAGATCAGTTTGACTGTACAAGGGAAATACCTCACGCTCACGGTGATAAATCATCTGCCGTCGGTATGCAGAGGGGTGATCTGCTGTCAGGCTGCAGGTGTGAGAGATGGCTGTGCAAAGACTGGGCTGCCTTTGAGTAATCTGAGGTGGGGGAGGGTTTAACGACATCACCTGCAGCTTGTTGAGAAGAGTGGGAACAATACAGTATGGACACATGAGACTGAGAGTGTATAAAAATCTCCAGTAACGCCAAAAAAGTCGCTAGATTTGTTGCTAGTCGCTTTTTTTATATATTTGCTGCTAGGGGGGTCTGAAATACGGTGGCTGGGAAGTGCAAAACATTACAAGGTGTTTAACATTTTTATGAAAATAATGAAAAATTTACATTATGGAAAACATTTTTACTTATCATAAGACATAATTAATAAGGAAAAACGATTTTACTAAGGACGAAACAAATTTACATTTTAGAAAAAAATTTGCAAGACGCAAAACATTTTTACCAGTCCCAAAACAAATTTACAATGACAGATTATTGATGGAAAGAGAATGTACCACACACCAGAAAATATCAGCTCATGTGTGTATAAAAATCATAGTTTGACCAACTGCGATAAAACATCGTTTTGTCATTTGGAGCTGTTCTGGGAAAATATCAGCGTGAGAGTATGTAGAAACATGTAAATGCGAGTATATGGAAACAAGTTAACACAAGTCCACACCAAAGCACAACATATGTTGACTGATAAAAAAATATATATATATGTTAACCAATTGGTTCATACACTGAAAAAAATTATTCAAAGATGATTCCTTGGATTTACTAAATTTTTTTTACGTTAAGTGGTTGTAAACAATTTATTTGGGCTGAATTTAAACAAACAAATTAAGTTGAACATTGCTCAATTTAATTTGTTTGTTTAAATTCAACATAAATCAATTGTTTGCAACAGTTTTGCATGCAACACTTTTTTCAGTGTATGTGTGTTTATTTGAAGGCCTTTGCTTTGAAATTGCAAAAAAAAATTTCTGTGTCAAATGCAAACTAGTGTGTTTAGTGATTTACAAATCACTGTGTGTAATGTTTTGCAAAAAGTGTTTTGACTATGTGCTTACAGTTGTGCAATTCTAGCCTTGTGTTTCTCTCCTTGAATGTAAGGTCTTACTAGTTGTGGGAGAAGTAAAATTTTAGTGTGTAAACAACCCTTGACCGCAGTTCATGTTTGGTGACCATAAACTTTATTTACGCAATGCACTCCACAAAATTAGTTTACCGCACTCACCACCAACGACAACACTTTTCACCGCGTCACTTCCGGTGTGTGGTACATTCCCTTACTGTAATGAATCTGGCATTGTAAGTTTGTTTTGGGACTAGTAAAAGTGTTTTGCATCTTGTTAATTTTTTTTCTAAAATGTTAATTTGTTTCGTCCTTGGTAAAATAGTTTTCCTTATAAAATTGTGTCTTATGACAGGTAAAAATGTTTTTTAAAATGTAAATTTGTCTCGAGCTTTGTAAAAGTGTTTCACACTTTGTAATGTTGTTTTGCACTTCCTGGCCACCGTACTGAAAAGTCGCTAAATATAGCAACCAAGTCGCTAAGTTGGCCACACTGATTTTTACATTGTAATCTTTTTTTTTTTCATTTTATTTAAAATATATTCATTCATCTTCTTTTCGGCTTAGTCCCTTTATTAATCTGGGGTCGCCACAGCAGAATGAACCACCAACTTTATGCAGCGGATGCCCTTCCAGCTGCAACCCATCACTAGAAAATATCCATACAAACTCATTCACACACATACACTACGGACAATTTAGCTTACCCAATTCACCTATACCACATGTCTTTGTACTTGTAGGGCAAACCGGAGCACCCGGAGAAAATCTACACCATCACGGGGAGAACATGCAAACTCCACACAGAATCGCCAACTGATCCAGCCGAGGCTCGAACCAGCGCCCTCTTGCTGTGAGGCGATCGTGCTACCTACTGGGTCACCGTACAGCCCATTTAAAAAACATTCAATTAAAAATATACTTTTTATTAATGCGAGGTGGCATGATGGTACAGTGGTTAACATTGTCGCCTTACAGCAAGAAGGCCACTGGTCCAAGTCCCGGCTGGGCCAGCTGGCTTTTCTGTGTTGAGTTTTCATGTTCTCCTCATGTTCGCGTGGTTTTTTTTCCAGTTCTCTGGTTTCCCCCACAGTCCAAAGGCTTGTGCTGTAGGTGAATTGAATAAACTAAACTGGGCGTAGTGTATGAATGTGAAAGAGAGTATGGATGTTTCCCAGTACTGGGTTGCGGCTTGAAGGGCATCCGCTGAGTAAAACACATGCTGGAATAGTTGGCGGTTCATTCCGCTATGGCGACCCCTGATAAATCAGGGACTAAGCTGAAGTAAAATTAACGAATGAGTTAATTAAACATATCATAACATAACCCAAATGGTTACAACTGATTCTGCCAACTTCAGGGTAATTCTGTTGCATGGTATTGGAGTGCTTTGCGCAAAAGTCTGTTTTTCTGTCCCCCCACTGCCCTTTCTCATTACTGCTGTTATTGCTGTTCCTCCTTCCCAGAGTATTTGAAGAAATGTCTGAAGTTGTTTGTCTGAAACATTTACCATCTCAGTCATGCTGGATGTGAGCATGTGTGTGTGCCATTGACATGCATAGCAGTGCTTCGCTCATCTGCCACCGGTTGGCTGAGCAGGTGGAGAATGACCATCTGTAAATGAGCTGTTTCGCTCACTACAATGAAAAGATTGATGCAAATAATTTTTCATTATGCGCCTTCATCACGGATCCTAATCATTTCAAATAGTGCATGCAATGAGCAGAAAAGTGGCATTTGTAACAGCACATTCAGACAGCTCCATTGGGAACTTCTGAAAGCCTTTATTATTTGTTCATTAAACTGATTTTTCGCTTTCATCTGGGCTCTGCGTGAAACCCTGCGCCATGATCAAAAGCTACTAGTGCAACTAGTGGGGTGTGTGTATGCCTGTGCATGTGTGTGTGGTTCTGGGTGGGAATAACATTATCCATATTCCTTCTTTGGCCGATTCCCTTAAAAATGCAGTATGTACAAGAAGTAAAGAAGTCAGACTTTTCCCAAAAGAGCAGTGGAGTCTGTAGAAGTTTGTGTTGGCAAACAAAAAAAGGTCAACAGAAGTTCATTGCATCAGCTTAAACTTTTGACAAACAGAATAAACGATCTGCCAGACAGAGTTCTGGAGGATAGCATGTGATATTTATTTGCAGAAGTGCCCTATAGGGGGCCCTCAAGAGACAGTGCTCCGCTATAAATGCCTGAGGAAATAGAAGTAGAGAAATACAGAAAAAATTCTGCAGAAAACATCTTTATTATTTCCTGCTTGTTTACACCAATTACTGTAACATATGATTGTGCTTTATTTTTAAAGAATTAGAGAAAAAAATATTAGAGAAACAGATATAAAAGTAATTCCAAGCCCAAATTATTATTATTAATTTCTTCTACTAAGATTTAGTTTTGTTATATGACTAAGATTATGAAGAATTTACACTTTTTTTTTTTCAGATTTAAAAAATTTAGCTATGCAGTACATAAAAGTAACTGCAATTTCAGGCTGAAATTAATTCTAGAAGCAGTAAAACACCATATTTTTTATTTCTTTTAACTCAAATTATGATTATAGGCCAGATTGCCATTTAATAAACACTCTTTTTGCACAGTTTCTTGCACAATACTATGTTATCAGTTCAATACCATAGTGTATACTAACTAAACTAATCCATTTTAAGGTTAAGGATTGGTTTCATCCAGCTCCTTACCTTTTTCAGATGTATGATACACTGCGTACGCGGAATCCCACACGTATTTTCTTTCTACAGCCGAATTAACGTGAAACTGAGCACATGTGCACGAGCGCAAAACCCCTCCTTACCTCCTCCCCCTAATAAAGATGGTAATGACTCCACTTTGGCAAAACCAAACGAGAAAGCAATGGCAAAAGCAAGCAAGAAGAGAAACTTCACAGAATGTGAATTGGAGGTGCTCCTATCGGAGGTAGACTGAAGAAAAATGGTGTTATTTGCAAGTTTGTTCTCCGGAATTAATAACAAAAGAAAAAAAATTGAGTGGGAGAGTTTAGCTGACGCGGTTAACGCAGTGGGGTCTAAACATCGCACTGTGAGTGAATTAAAAAAGAAATGGTCTGATGTAATGGTGCAGGTTACGAGGAGAACAGCGGTGCACCGTCAAAGTGTGGACCGAACAGGCATATATATATATATATATATATATGTATATATATATATATATATATATATATATATATATATATATATATATATATATATATATATATTGTGACATTAACCCATTTTATCAATTATAAATTATTAGCAATGTTTTTCACGTGTTGGTGCGATACTTTGTAGTGTGCATTTTAACATAATTGCCTCTAGGAGTCGCCAATGGAAATAAAACAAACACACACAAGAAATACATGTACGCCAGACATGAACTTGGCATGGACCAACGCACATAGCATACGCAAAGTTTTTGTGCGTACGCAGCATTGATACATGGGGCCCCTGGGCTTCACCTCTGTCCAGCAAGAGGGTCTTTGTCTCCCCCTCTTCCACTTCCTCCTTTGTTGGTTGTCCCTCAGTTGTCCCGAGAATAAAGAATAAAGTGACTCCAAGTGGGCTTATTTAATGTCTTGCACATGACACAGGGCCATTGCCAAACCCGTCCCTAATGCGATGATTGATTGATGATCGGTCCGATTGATGATTGGTCCGGTAACCCAGTCTGTTGTGATTGGTTGACTGCGTTCAGCGCGAAACAGAGAGAAATTCCCACCACAGCTTATCAACATTGTTGAAGTAGCAGAGTTCAGAGTATATGTGTGAGCCCAATGCAGAAGTGCATTAAAGCAATGCAGTTACACCAAAATATTGCACTACTCTTAACCATAAGTAATAACAATGACATTTAATAGTATTTTCTGATGCTTCCTTTAACGAATGGCAGAGGAATCCCCCATTGCAGGTTATATTCTTGCATTCATCACCAGAAAGTTAACTCATTAATATTCACTCATCTTCAGTCATGATCAGTCCCACACATACCCGCACTCCATTAGTGTTTGAAGGGAAAGGAGTGTTCACGTTTTACCGGATCCAGCACTTCATATTTGGTATTGTTTCATGTCAATGTAGATACAAGCAGGCAAAAGATCTGGACGAATGACAAATCGTTTAAACGATGCAAAATCACTTTCAGATTTAAACAGCTGAAAGTTTTAATTCACTTGGAGCTGTGTTGCACACTGTATAGAAGGTAATAAAAAAAACTAATAGAGGCTTTTTATAATGTAGTCTACTGCTTTCTTCATATAAAGATGCATGTTTCAAGTCCTCTACTTCCCACACCTATGATTTTCATTGACAGCTGAGGCATTTAAACACCATTTAAATTATTTTAAAAAACATCGAAAATTTGATTTCAGATTGCTTCCTTTACACCTCCTAGGGTAGTTTCTATTGACAGTACCAGGAGGTGGCTACTGAGAGGGTGGGGGGTGTACTGTCACATTTCGGTTCTGTTTCATGTATTTCTTCTTTGTTTCACCATATTATATGTCAGTGTCAAGTATTTTCTTTATTGCTGTTCTAACAAACTCATACTTAAAAAAACAGAGGAAATGTAGGCTATCCAATTTTACATGTGGTCTGCTCTGGATTGTGGGTAATAAGATACAGTACAGATGCCCTGGAGTGACAGATCAGCAGCATGCCTAAATCCACAATCATTTGCATCTTGAGTGCTGCCAGACGAGTTCAGTATGGGCTGGTCTTAACTCATGAATACAAAGCAAGTGTCAAAAAGATGCTTGCTTGCACCAGCTAGACTACTGATGTTATAAGTTTAGAGTAAGGGATAATTGTAACGTAAGGAATTAATGAGAAAAAAATCAACACAATGACACAGAGGCTGACTTATCAGAAGAGAGCAGCACAAGATTTTAAATAAATTTATTTTCAAGTGCATATAAACGAATATAAAATGAACTTAGTCACATGATAATTAAATTCAATCAATTGGTCCAATAGTCTATAAAATGTTTTAAGCCACATAGTCTTTTCACCAACAACAAAAAAAAAAAAATAAAAACACTTTTTTATCTTTTGCTTTAGTGTGGTGGTAGGAAAAAACTGTTTTTTAACATAATTGTTTTGCTGAGAGTGTGTATGAGAATGTTTATTTTGTATAAGAGTGATCCATACATCTCAACATAATCCACAGTCCATCTGGAAACAGTCACGTCAACTGCATGTGTTGTACCCCTGAAACAGGGGAGAGAACTATTAAAAAATACCAGACACACTCTGCGATGCTTCTCCACTGTTAACTTTATGCATAATAATTTTTTTGTTAACAAATTCAAATAAATATATTCTTCAAAACAGCATCTTAATGTCACACGATTTTCAAAAATTGCTACGTAATCTTTTAACAATGTACACTATTTAGATATTTTCTTCACATTTAACAATACCATAGAACACTTATAAAGTTATACATTTTATCAACATTGGAAAATCTCTTATTCTTTTTAACCCGATACTTTAACATAAATAAAAGAAAACCAAATAGTTTAAAAAATTACTCTTATTTTAGCTGGGTGTGCATAGTCTTTATTTATTTATCTATCACCGTTACAGTAGTCATTACTTCCACTTTTCCCAGCGATACACACACAGAATATTAAATAACAAACTTAAACAACAATTGAATATGTGCACGCTTATAATGTCACTTCAATGTGGCCTCATTTTAGTCATACTCAAAATAGAGCCCAGAGCATGTGCTCTTTGAACTAAATACTCTAATTAATATTTTCAACAGAATACGGACAATACCACAATGAAATACACTCAACACAGAACATTAACACATTACATTAAACTAATTATGAAAACACATACCTGAAACAGGGGAGAGAATTACTAAAAAATACCAGACACACTCTGCGATGCTTCTCCACTGCTAACTTTATGCATAATGGACAAAAACCGCAAGCTCTCCCCTGCCAAGCATATCAGACCAAACCTGTAGGACACAGATGAGCATAAAACACACAGCTTCGCAAGTGTTGAACCACTCCAAAAGCTCAACAACCCTTATGGACCCTTCAATTCAGGTATATTCCATACCCTGCCTCGATCTAGTCCTCCATATGCACATACATTTATATATCAGTCTGCCACATACTCCCCTACAAAATGAAATATCGTCTCAACATTTTCCACTCTTAAAAATCAGACTGTAGAATAGAAGTTTAACTGTAAATTGTCTTTTCCAATATATAATTTTTATATAAAATATATATATATATTTTCTTTATATATATATATATATATATATATATATATATATATATATATATATATATATATATATATATATATATATATATATATTCAGTCCCAAAGACCATAGTCCAACAGGGCAAAACAGAATCACTAATTTTTCAAAAATGTAAATGACAAGACTATTCAGGGAGAAATCCTAACAAAAAAGTTCTTCCAAAGTCAAACTGAAAAATGAAAAGAAGTCTTTGATTGCATTCAAAGTCCACAGTCTTGTTGTGACTCTAGTAGTTCATTGTCCTTTGCTAGTTACCTCCATACAAAAAAGGCAAATGGTAACTATTTTGTTGGATGGGTGGCAACCATGGTAACAGTCCATTCGCAACCACATACGAATGGTTCTGTAGTTGTGTCCACAAAGTTCTATTTACTTGTCCTACATTATAAGTCTGTATACCCAACTTATCATAAGTGAATACCCTTGGTGGGCGTCTTTCTCTTCTAGTCAGCAGGTAAGGTTGCTCATCTTGGTTTTTCAATTCCTTTTCAGTAGGTAACATGGGAACAGGGAGGTGTTTATCAACAGGTAAGTTGATCTCTTGTTCTAGGTTACTTTCGGCGGATGGAAGTGGTCCAGCAACAGGTAAATTGTTCTCCAGTTCTTGATCATCCTCCATACATAGCATTTGAGTAGAGAACTGTCTGAAAATCTTCTGCCGATGTTCATTAAACTCTGTAGGTAGGGATTCCCCACTATTTACCTTATCATAGAGCTGTACAATTAATCGAAAAAAGATTGCGACCTTGATTTGACCCCCCCAGATGATCTTAATCCAGCATTACTACGATTCTGTCAATCAGATTTTCAAGTTCAGGAGAGAAGCAAAGGCAGCTTCACAAGTCTTTTCATTGTTTCACATTCGTTGCTCAGCGACATGGACACCTCCAAATGATGTTGAAAGAGTCACATACGGTATTTATAAAATATAATTTACCCAAAAATGTCATTTTGGTCTTCATATTATGATGTACTCGCGGCCGGGAAATCACACGTGACATGAGCTGCTGACTGTGAGCTGTAACCACAGAGATTGCAGGCGCGCGCCCTACTTAATGATAGACGTGTGCGAGTCTACTTTAGTGAACATAACCTGCATAGGCTGTAAAAAACAGGTAATGAAGTTGTAACTAATATTCAGTTTGTGGCACAGAGTGGTTGTTTGAGAGCCGCACAAGAAGTATGAACAGCACTCAACTGTGAAAATGACATCGAAAGCGTGCACATCATTTAAATCATCATATTGCATTTTAGAGTTATGATTACGACAAGCATTTTATGTTTTTTTCTTTCATAGCGAACACAGAGTTGTGCATGAAAATAAATGTTTACAGTGTCAGTATAACTACTCTAGCCTTGAATATAATGTAAGAGGGAATCTGATAATGACAAATGTCTATTTTTCTAATAATGTTTTCAATGACAGACTGCAAGCATATATCTCAAACATAATAATTCAACATCACAATTATTATAAGTCGAATAGATTTATAGAAACCAGTAGACCTATGCATAATATTATTATTGTTTTACCATATGTTTGAGAAAAAAACAATAATAGCCGACTCATATTAACCTTTATTTTACATCTACAGAATCGTGAAAAAAACGTGATCTTTATTTTAAGCAAAAAAATCGCGATTCTCATTTTAGCCAGAATCGTGCAGCTCTACCTCATCATCATGGTTTGTCACAGGTACTTGTGGTGATACATAATAGAGCTCAGCTTCCTCTTCACTGTCTTCGTCAAATTCCACACAGCTGAGTTGAGGCTATTTCCTCACTTGGTGCACCCTGATTTTTGTATGCGGATCAGTCTCAATAGGTAAGTGATCGCAGTGTAGAACTCTGGATCATCCCTTTCCCTTTTCTGTCTTTACTTTATAGACTAGAAGCTCACTACTTAGTTGTCGCACTGTTACGTATATACTATCTTCCCAAAAATTGTGGATTTTTCCCGGACCGTCCCTTGGCGTTAGATTTTTCACCAGAACGCGATCACCTGGCTGTAGTGTGGTGTTTCTTACTTTTCTGTCATAGTTCCTCTTGCTCCTGTGAGTAGCTTTTTGAGCATGTTCTTGTGCGATCTTATATGCCTCTTACATTCCCGGTTTTCACTCTTCCACATACTCTCTCCGATTATGTGAGGGTTTTTCTGAACTCAATCTGAACAACATGTCCACGGACAGTCTTGGAGACCTTCCATATAACAAGTAGAAAGGAGAGAACCCTGTGACCTCTGAGCGGGTACAATTGTACGCATACACCAGTTTGCTCAAGTTGTCTTTTCTGTTGGATTTCTGACTGTCGGTGAGTGTTCTTAACATTTGTAAAAGTGTCCGGTTAAAGCGCTCGGCCTGGCCATTGCCTTGCAGGTGGTACAGGGTTGTTCTCGAACCGGTGATGCCACAATATTTTTGGAGCTGGTCAAACAACTGATTCTGAAATTTGCCACCCTGATCATGATGAATGCGGGAAGGGAAACCAAATTTTAGAGCGAAGTCATTAAAAATGCGGTCAGCAGCTGTTTTGCCTGACTTTAAGGTTGTTGCATATGCTTGAGCGAATCAGGTAAAATGATCAACCACTACCAGGATGTACTCAAAACCCCCTGTGCAGCGCTCTAAATAGAGGAAGTCAATAGAAATCAATTCAAAGGGCTGGGTCGTAACAATACTTGTCAGAGGAGCTCTTGCCTTGTGACGGGGCTTCTTCTGCTTTAAACATCTGCATGTTTTTGTGACATAGGATTCAACGTATATGCATATGAGTCCAAAAGAAACGTTCAGGAATAAGCAAGACAGTTTGGTCTATCCCTATATGGCCCATTTCATTGTGTAGCTCTCGTATGACTGTTTTCTTAAATATTTTAGGCAGGACCAACTGTGTGCGGAAGGAAGTTGTTCGACAGAGGACACCATCTTGATTAATGGTAAGTTTTTCCCATTCATGAAACAAACATTTTGTTTTAAGGCATAGACTTTCAGTTGTTTGAATTTTGGTTTTGTTCCTGACAGTTTTCAGTCATATACAGGACTGATGACTTGGTCATTCCGTTGAGCGTGCTTCATTTCATTCACGGATACTGGGGTTATGGTGAGAACTATTGGACAGGTCTCAATAGAGGAACAATTGGTTGAGATTGACCATGGGATGTTGGGTCCTTCTTGAGCTTTGACGGCCTGAATGGTTGCACCTATTACATCCGAAGACAACTCCTCAGAGCACTCATTGATCATAGTTCCAGTATCAATGGGCAGTCTGGAGAGTGTATCCGCATCAATATTTTCACGACCTGGCCGATATTTGATTATGAAGTGGAAATCAGCCAATTCAGCCACCCACCTACACCCTGTAGCATTTAGTTTGGCAGTTGACAGGACATATGTAAGGGGATTGTTGTCACTTTATACGGTAAAAGTTGGAGCATAGTATAAATAATCACGGAATTTTTCAGTAATTGACCATTTCAACGCTAAGAACTACCATGTAGGTGGTAGTTCTTCTCAGCAGCAGATAAAGTTCGAGACCCATAAGCAATCATACATAGTTTTTCATTTTGTTGTTGGTAAAGTACCGCACCTAGCCCTTGAGCTGATGCGTTGGTATGGAGTATGAAGGGCAGTGCAAAGTCTGGGAAAGCTAGTATCGGTGGCTTAAGTAGACAATCAACAAGTGGTTCAAGAGTAGCCTGATGCTGTTCAGACGAGGTAATGGGCTTACTCGCTGGAACGCCAGTTTTCATGCATTTTGACTTTAAGAGTCTTTGGCTATGTTTTAGGTGAGTACTATCGTCTGGGTCGTTTTTCAACAGATCATACAAACGGCTGGCTATGCAAGAAAAATCTTTAATATACTGTCTATAGTAAACAAAGAATTCTCCTCAGCTCCCCCACGTTTTTTGGTTGTTTATCTTTTAAAGATCGGACGGCTTTGGTGTCAGCAGGATCAATATTGTTTCCTTCTTTCAAGACTATTCTGCCCAGGTAGCAGACTTCAGCTTTAAACAACTCACACTTACTTGGCTTCAGTTGTATGTCATACTCCCTGAGCCACTGCAGCACTTTCTTGACATCTTGAACATGATTGTCAAAGGACTTACTAAACACCAAGGTGTCATTGAGGTATGGAAGGCAGATTTCATCCCGCAGGACTTCCAAGCACTCTTCCATACATCGTTGGAAAGCTGCTGGCGCATTCATCAACCCAAAGGGAATACGTACCCATTCATATAGGCCCCAGGGTGTCACGAAAGCTGTAAGATGTTTGCTTTCCTTGCACATGAACCCCCGGTGGTAAGCTTTCCCCTGATCTATGAAGAAAACCATTTAATTACAACCCAGGCGGTCCATCTTGCACCCTTGGATTTGGCTGTCTGTCTGGATGGGTCCTTTTGTTTAGGTCCCTATAATCGATACATAAACAGAGACTGCCATCTTTCTTTCTCACACACACCATCGCAGAAGAGTATGAGGATTTGGATTTTTCAATCCAACCCTGGGCTATTAGATCATGCAAGTATTCCTTCATTTCACGATACAGGGGTTTGGGCACAGACATATGGGTGCGACCAACTGGCTCCTGATCTTTTAGTGATATACTCAGTTTCAAGTTTTGGACACAACCAATGTCATCATCAGATTTAGAAAAAGAATGACACTCTTCTCTTAGCATTTGCTGCACAACTTGCCTCTGGACTTCACTCAGATGACTGACATTTACTGGTGGGTCCCACACATCACCATTGATGTTCTCTCAACATTGATCCCTTGTTTGAATGTGGTGTACCTCAGCAGTGGTAGAACTAGTTGGCACCTCAAACAATCTAGCAGGGAATACACTCTTCACAAGCTGAACTGTACCAATTGGAGTCTGGCCCCTCAGTGTGATAACATGTTCAGTGTGATACCTTAACTGTGACATTTGTTGGCGCTCCTCTTTTCAGTAGGACTACACTCTAAGAATTCAAGCCCATCTGACCAGGAGGAATTCAAATCTTGTTCAAAAATGAGTGTGCAATCCTCTCTAACTGATTGCATATGGACTGCACGAGACCTGGCAGTACTACGTTTTGGGACATTAACATGCCTTTTTGCGGTCTTTATTGTGTACTCACATGAGCTCTCTGCACTAATAAGTCTGATAAATGTTTGGACTTTGCCCCTCTTTAGACCGGGAAATGCAGCTTTCACAGTGCTCTTGAGCATTTTGTCACTCGCCGAATTTAGTGTGATTTGTTCAATAGAGTTCAGTATTTGCTCGATTACATTGAAACCTATGATAGGATGAGAGAGATTTTGGCCCCTTGCCACGAGTATGGGAATTACCAGTTCAGCATGGGGAGGTGTCTGTGACACTAATCTGAAAGACACTGCAACATATCCAATGTAGGGTATATCAATACCATTGGTCGCGACAAGGTTCAAAGTACTTGAGGAATCGAGAATGTCAGAAACATCCCTCAATGGAACTTCTGGTAAGTACTCTAACTTCCAGGATTTATCAATGACGCATACCTTGGAGCCAGTGTCCCACAGAATGCTGGTTAGTATGGGCACTACAGAAGGCAGTGATACTTATATTCAGATAGAAGTTTGACATTGATTCGGGTGAGTTGGTACAGGTCTGCTTGTGTTCAGCCCAATGCTGAGCTTGGCACGTCTGACAACAATTTATTACATACTTACATTGTGAACATCGCTTCATTCCTTTTACTGATTTTTCGCAGGCAGTACATTGTTGGAACTGGTGAATGAATCTGGTTACTCCCTGTCCCATGGGAGTAACTGTTTCCTGTTTAAAGGGCTCTCTCTCTCAAGGGCTTAAAGCCACAAATTCTACATCTTGCTTGAAAGTGCTCGCCACTGCTGCATCTGAAACTATGCATGCAACGATACTCTATTCTTTGCTGTTGACAATTAAAGCACTTTCTGGGTTGTGAGCAAGGAGGGGGTATATAGTACTGCTGCGCTACATACTGGGGCTGATACTGAGTATTTGCTCTCATTTGGTTAGTGCCTGCCGACTGCCAGTATGGTGGCTTTTGACACTGGACTACTTCTCTTTCAGAGTCTCTCTGCTCAGACACAGGATATTGCTGTGGGGCAAAGGCTGGTGGCTGTAACAATTCCCAAATTCTAGCTATTTTCGCACTGAGAGTCTTTAGTGAAGCAACATCTGATCTCAGTTCTTTTAGTTCAGTTAGTACACTGGAATTTGATTTTTGTCCACTCTGTACTGTATTGTACTTCTTGTTAGTAACTTTCTAACTAGACTGAACTACATGGACTGCTGTTGCCTGCTGTATGCCTGTTCTCTTTTTTCTGTCTCTGTCTCATTAGCACAAGCAATGTTTAATTTTTTTCAACAGAGTCTCATCTTTGGTTTGTATGTCAAGAAGAAATGGCTGCATGTCAACTTTAATGCTGTCACTTTGGAGACCAGTGAGTACTGCATGTAAAAACATGCTTTGAACTAATTTTGATCATATTTGAGACCTGATTCTGATTCTTGTGATGCAAACAAAGTTTTCTGGCGCAGGTCTAGAACACGCATGAGGAAATTCTGCGGCGTCTCTTTGTTAAACTGGCATTCGGAGGTAAGCTGTTTATATAGCTCTGTAGCACTTTTCTCCTGAAATAAGAACGAAGAATTCGCCTAAGCGTGGGTATAGTAAATTTTGGCTTTCCTTCTAAATAGCTTCGTAACTGCAGGCCTGGGGAAATGGCTCGGACAACTGCATCCACAATGTCCCATATTTAGTGTGCCAAACTTGAAAAAGTTAATTTGTATTTCTGACCTGGGTCGCCAATTTCAGCCGCAACCCATCTCTGGGAAAGGGTCGCCAATTTGTCCAGAAATTTTAAATCTTTTTGTCACAGGGGACTGGAGTTTTGCATGTTTGCTAAATGTTGGGTGGATTTGGCTGCTTGTACATTAGATTGAATGACACTTTGCTCTGTGTTCACTTCTTCCATTTGTTGCATCAAACTCAGTTTTTGTTTCAATGCAGCTTTCAGTTCATCTAGCTCTCTTTGTAACTTATCCTTTACGGTGCTTTCGCTCTTGCATGCGAAACATGCGAGATCTAGATACATCCTTCTCTGGGTAGGCCACTTTAAGGAATTCTCCGATTTTTAGAAAATTTTCTTTAGACAAAAATTAAGCATGGCCATGACTTCAGCTTGCATTCCTTCGAGCACTGCTGTTTTCATTATAGCAATAAGAGTGAATCTTTTCACTGAGTAGTGGCTTACTTGAGAGTAGCAGAATGTTTCAGTTTCACCTGATGATCTCTGTGGACTCAGACCTGTGGCTCCTCCATTCTTTCTTGCCTTTGCTGCAGGAACTCTTTCCACTCCACTGATGACCAGGGTTGTTTTTAGAGATGGACTGCATCAGAAGTTGTCTGCCAGGTGAATGACGACCACCCTCTGAAGAGTAAATCCCAGCGGTGTCTCCAAAATGTTGTACCCCTGAAACAGGGGAGAGAATTACTAAAAAATACCAGACACACTCTGCGATGATTCTCCACTGCTAACTTTGTGCATAATCATCTTTTTGTTTACAAATTCAAATAAACATATTGTTCAAAACAGCATCATTGTAATCTTAATGTCACACAATTTCCAAAAATTGCTACGTAAACTTTTAACAATGTACACTATTTAGTTATTTTCTTCACATTTAACAATACCATAGCACACTTACAAAGTTATACATTTTATCAACATTGGAAAATCCCTTATTCTTGTTAACCCGATACTTTACATAAATAAACTAAAACCAAATAATTCAAACAACATAGAATTACTCTTTTTAAACGATTATTTTAGCTGGATGTGCATAGTCTATTTCTATTTATTTATCTATCAACGTTAGTAGTCATTACTTCCACTTTTCCCAGCGATACACACACAGAACATTAAATACCAGACTTAAACAACAATTGAATATATGCACGCTCATAATGTCACTTCAATGTGGCCTCGTTTTAGTCATACTCAAAATGGAGGCCAGAGCTCGTGCTCTTCAGAACTAAATACTCTTATTAATATTTTCAACAAAATCCGAACAATACCACAATGATATACACTCTTAACACTTTCAGAACATTAACACATTACATTAAACTAGGGATGGCTGGCGGGAAACTGACGTTTCGACACAGTGTCGAGATCCCAAAGCGCAAGTGTTTTGAAACACTGCACCGAAGCATGATCGGAAACACCCAGGTCACGTGACTAAAGTGTTTCGAAACACCTGGTCACGTGACTATAGCGATTCAAAGCATCGATCAGTTCAGAAGCGTTTCGAGACCTGGCGAATCTGCGTTTGACTGACAAGGTCAGAAAAACCTTCTGTCTCGTGTGGCCTAGTGGACTCCCTAGTGAAAAAAACAGCTTAGGCTGGTTGGCTGGTTTTAGCTGATTGGCCAGCCTGGTTTTAGAGGGGTTTTGGCCATTTCCAGGCTGGTTTGCAGCCATTTCCAGCCTGGTCTTAGCTGGTCAGCCTGGAAAATGACCAGCTAAAACCAGCTTGACCAGCCTAGACAGGCTGGGAGCCCAGCAAAAACCAGCTATGTCCAGCTTAAACCAGGCTGGTCAAGCTGGTTTTATGGTACTCAATTCAGCAACCGTCTTGCTGTGAGGCGACAGTGCTATAACCACTGAGCCACCATTAAAAACGTAAAAATTAAAAAAGGCTTCATGAAACAGTCGAAGCAAATGCATTGAAGCTTCGAAACGTTTCGAACCCCACTCTACAGTGACACCTAGTGGTCATTTTTTATGTATTGCAATGGAACAGCTTCAGCAAAGAACAGTTGAGGAAATTGAGCTATTAAACCCCACTTTATAGCATTGAACCTTCAAGTGGTTTGGTGGATAGGTTAGGCTTTTTTTTTTAGAATCATGCTAGTAACATGCAAATTTATATTAGAAACATGCTAGTGACATGCTAATTCATGCTAGAATCATGCTAACAACATGTTAATTCATTCTAGAATCATCCTAACAACATGCTCATTCATGCTAGTAGCATGCTAATTCATGCTAGAATCATGCTAACAACATGCTAATTTATGTTAGCAACTGCATAGCAATCACTCAGAATACTTTAGCAACCCCCTGGCGACACCTTAGCAACCGCCTAGCATCACCTAAGCAATGACCTAGCAACGTCTTAGCAACCACTCAGAACATCCTAGCAACCACCTAGCAACACCTCAGCAACCACATAGGAACACCTTAGCAACCACCTAGCAACGCCTTAGCAACCACCTAGCAACACTTTAGTGAACACCTTACCAACCGCCTAGCAACACCTTAAAAATCAGTCAAAACACTCTAGCAACTACCTAGCAAACACTCAGAACACCATAGCAACCACCTAGCAACACCCAAGCAAGCACTCAGAACACCCTAGCAACGCCTTAGCAACCATTCAGAACCCCCTATCAATCGCCTACCAAGACACATGCCAATCTATACTAGAAACATGCTAACATATATGTACTTAACTATGCCGACTGTTTTAAAGTTCATAAAAACTACTTCAGTTATTTACACTTTAAAACGACTTCAAACTTTCAGACTCGGCTTTTCAAGCCACCATAAAGTTTGTCCTCAAACTTTATCATCTAGTTGAAAATGATATTGTGGATACAAAGCATTTTTAGATGAAAAAGCTATTTATTTGGATAAGTTTAAGTGTGGTCTAAATCCAAAAGAACTGTGACTGTAACATTTTCAAGGCAGGAAACCATCCTGCAAAGCTAGTACTGTATAGAGATTTAGCTATAAAATGCTGTAAAGCACAGGTGTCAAATACAGTTCCTGGAGGGCTGCAGCTCTGCACAGTTTAGTTCCAACCCTGCTTCAATACACTTACCTGTAGGTTTCAAACAAAGCTGAATGACTCAATTAGTTTGATCAGGTGTGTTTAATTAGGGTTGGAACTAAACTGTGCAGAGCTGCAGCCCTCCAGTAACTGAATTTGACACCTGGACTGTACAGTGAGGACTCTTTCAAAATACATTTGATCAATAAATAGATATGCCATAAATCGATTTGTTCAATTAAATTCTAAAAAACTAAATTAAATTTACATTTTGTGTAACCACCTTTTGCGTTTAAACATGCTAGGTATGGTTAGTACATAACTTGGGTATGTTTCATGAAGTGTGGTGGTACTTCGAAGGTCATCAATTTGATTTGTAGAGGACACATCAGTAAATCTGGATGAAAATAAATAAAAAGTTTTGTTATTATATTGGACAAAACAGAGCAGACAGATATCATGTTTATCTAAATAGACTGATGCCTCTCCTAAACAAATGCACAACCTTTTTAGTAACACTACACTTTAGGAAGCCTAACTCCAACAGTACATAAAATATTCAGTCAACTTGTGTAACATCACTATTATCAGTTTCATTTTTAATTGTTGTTTTCTCACCACTGCCATTTTTCTTTTTATGTTTATTTTACTTTTGAGAGGAGAGACTGCAGAACATGTTTAAATATTGGTTTAAATATCTCTCTCGGGAGTGCTTATGGAGTTTGGATGTTTGTTAGACTACCTTTTACTCATAAAAAATGGGGGAAAAACATTCACCTTGAGTAAATTTGGCTACTGAATTAAACAGTGCGTTACTTGTGAGTAATTGCAAGCAATGGAAATTTGGGGAGCTAATAACCATTTCTGAATTCTGCATAAACCATTTCATTTGAGTAAAATGCTGAACAATATTGAATTACATTTTGGTGCAACCTTCTGATTATATTTTCCTAACATAACATAACTATACCACTGCTGTAACTTAGTGTGTCAACAAAATAATGTTATCCGCCATGTCAAATATTTATTATACATATTGACCAATCTTGCATTCACTTAGATTAATAATGAATTCAGGATGATTTCCAATGCACTCTGTCCGCTATCCATGCTGAAGAACATTTGACAAGGTTGACAGCTGGCAGTGATGAAAAAATAATCATAAATTGGATTGCAGACATCTACAGAGTGCTGCAAATATGCTATTTTATTTATTTTTGAAGAAATTGAAACACTTTCTGCTTTATCTTGAAGTTGATATATTTCATTATGTGTTCTTTGTTCAAATGCCTAAATAAGGTTTGTAATTAATACAAGCACAAGTTGTTTTCACATTTTAATCCACAACATAAAAAAAACATCATAAATACAAACTTTTTTTGATAACTCATGTCCCTACCAGTTTCATTTACTTTACTTACTTTACACCTATGATGAAAATCAACTTTTGGAAGCTGTTCGGACAGAACGGTGTGTAGGTATAGTGTGTCCACAGTCATATTGGGGAGATAGAAACACAATAAGTCTCTTTTTTTATTTCTTGACTTTAAAATAGGATCCAAATCCTTCCCATTTTGAGACCCATATCAACGTGATGTAGCAGTGCAGTTTCCCTAGGATGTGCACAAAGTAAATGGAATTAAAAGATCTCAGCTCTCTGTAATCATCTGCACTTCAAGAATGAGTTTTACAAGTTTAAAACATTTTTAAAACAGTGCATGTTTGTAATAAATGCAGCAAAATTGCTATGTAATTCATCACCACAGCTGCATAGTGTCAGTGCTTCAATCCTGGTTTGTGGACTTAAATCAGGTATATTTTGTACATTAACATAACTGATATCCATACAGCAGTGGATATTAACCTGTCACATTTGCCATGCAAAAACAGTGCAAAGCTAAACGTGTGTATGTGTGCGTGTGTGTGTGTGTGTGTGTGTGTGTGTGTGCGCGCGCGACCGCGTGCGCAAACTTTAATGACATTGTGTGTGACTCATTGTTGCAGAAAGGCTTGAATTAACTTCACAACAAATATATTAAATTACAGTTGGGAAAGTTCTTACTGTTGTAAAGGACATCTGCTTCATTCTTGTCTGTCATTGTGCTGTTTATCTACAAAAAGGTTACAGGCATAAGGCTCTGACTTGCACATGGGAACGGTGGACAGGGAGAACCAGCTCATTTGGATTAAAGGCACAGGCAGGTACTATGTCCAAAAACCTCAAATTTCCCAGATTGAAAAAAGGTTTAATAACATCTGATGGGTATTTTGAGCTGAAACAGACACATTCTGGAGACACAAAAGACTTATATTAAATACTAAAAAAGGGGTAGGTATTTAATAGGTATTATAAAACATTACTATAATTTTTTTAAATAATAATATCCTACCTTTTTTACACTCTGAAGTGTACACATCAGAGCTCCTTTTGCACCTTTGATGTGGTCTTTGGCTAATAAGCCCGTATTGCTGCAAGGTCCACGCCACTTACTACAACCCAGAAGTCCTTGCAAAAGAGCAATCAGACAATGGATGGGAGGAGCTTACAGTGCTGATTGCCAATCATGTTGGAGAAGAAAGTATTAGTGCCATGTACATGTTGCAAAAGGGTTGTCAAAAGTGCCTTTGATAGAAAAAACAAACCCCTAACAATGGAGGGCTCTTAAACATGTTTTTAATCATTGCAGTTACCATGAAGCAGTTGGGGAATGTGTGGCTTGTTTAAGGGATTCACCTCAGCCATGGTATTGACGGTTATGAGAGCGCTGGATGTTCATTGCCACCTTCTACAGTCCGGTGCCGGGACTCAAACCATCAACCTTCCAATCACTCTTTGACTATTAGGCCAAGGCTGCCCCTGTTAGATCACCTGTTTGGTGCAAATTTCAAATGGTCCAGTTTCCAGGTATCTGTGCTTGATGAAGAATGGTTTAGCGAGGACCACACCTCTTTTTATTTCCAGCATGACAATTTGGTCTATCCCAAAATATGATACAAATCGTAAAATACAAATCAAGGATTGCATCCTTGCGGACTCGCATCTAGGGCCCTTAAGGTATGCACTCATGACATCATCAAAGTGCGTAATCTGAGGAAGTGCACAAGACCGAAGTGTGCAATGTGGGACTTAAAGTGTGTGACACAGCTTGACAATCAGACAAACAAGTTTTGAAATGTATATATTTTTTGTACAGTTACAGCTGCAATCCACATTACTCCAGCGTATTCGACCCATTAAACCAGAGTGGTTTAAAAACAAAGACCCTGTTTTATTTTGGAAATGCTGGTGTTCTGTTTCAGACTCCAGCCAGACACTCAAAAAAACAGACAGAGAGCGATTGTGGAGATGCAATTTGGTCCATCCACAAGTCTGGTTTTCGGGACTATTGTACAATGTTCATTCTTGAGAAAGTCCTGTGCAACAAAACTGAGGACTTCCATAATCTTAATGATAGGTGTGCTCTTGCTCTCACACAGGTTGCTGTGTGCGCTTTCGGTAGAAGGGCCAATAGAAGCAGTTCCACCCTTCATGACTTCATGAAAAGCCATGTTTAAAATAAATAAAATGAAAAAAAAAAAAACTGTCATATGTGTACCTTTCTTGAAAACTTGGGCTATGCTTAGTATGAGGAACCAACTCTTTAAGGCAATGGTCTCAAACTCAATTACTAGAGAGCCACAGCTATGCATACTGTAGTTTAGTTCCAGCCAGCTCCAACTCACATCTGCTTAATTGTTTCTAGTAGTCTTGAACACCATAATTAGTTGAATCAGGTGTTTAATTAAGGTTAGAACAAAACTGTGCAGAGCTGTGGCGCTCCAGAAATCAAGTTTGAGACCTATGCTTTAAGGGCGTATTCACACAGGACATATTTGTCCATTCAAATACTCTATTTTTCCATTTGTTTTTCAGTGTAAACAAGATATTGATGAATGTGCTTGACTGTTATGTTCGCCTATTGTGTTCTTTGAAGTGCCACACAGGAGCTTCACACTTTATTAGATGCCATGTCAAGGTTAAAGAACTTCAACTTTTACATGCAGTCCTGCTTATCAGTGTCAGTTCCAAAGCAGTAGACCAATCAGAAGAACTCAGAGGCGGGGCAAGCATTGCAAGTTTCTTTTTACAACGCTCTTCACGTATACCCTTGTATCTAAATTGTACTTCTTTAAAAATTATTATTACTGTAAGTGCTGAGTCTCGTGTTTTTAGAAACAAGGATGAATTCTGTGTGAATGAGCCTAAATAACTAAAAATGGATGAAATGGCATTAGACCCCCATTTAAACAAATTTGTGTTTGCTCATTGTGAGCTGAATTTAAAATAAATAAACAGCAGATGTGAGTTTGTTACATCAGCAGTGCGTGAATATGTGAGCAAGATTTACAGAACACAAGATGTAAAGATGCTGTCAGTAAGTGTTATTTGATAGCATTGTGTCTGTGCCCTGTCAAACACCCACTGGCAGAAAATAGACTGACACCAACTGAGGAATATGCTGTAACCCTAACCTGAGTGACGTTTCACAAACTAATTTCGAGAGGAGAATGTGATATGATTGACTACAGCAGATCCTTATCGCTAATCTCTAGCCTATCGGATCATTTCAAAATTACTGTAAATATCCTGCCTAAACTACATTCCTTATCTTTGTTTTGGAAACCACCCCCCCTATCCTTCCCTTCTCTCTCCTCCTCAATTCCATGACCGGGCGACATGGCGGCTCAGTGGTTGGTGCTGCTGCAGGAGGGCCAATGGTTTATTGAGCCAGTCGGTACTCTCTGCGCTGAGTTTGCATGTTCTCCCCGTATTCACGTAGGTTTGCGTGGGTTTCCTCCCACAGTCTAAATACATGTACATAAGCAAATTGTAATGTCACAAACACTTAACGCATACAGGTGGTGGATGAGAAGATTCCCCCCCAATGTGTAAAAGTGCTTTGAGTGTCTAGAAAAGTGCTACATAAATGTAAAGAATTTTTATTATTATTATTAATATTAATCAAAGTAAAGGTAAAAAAAAAACTAACTGACAGGGGCTCTTGAATTATACCTGATCTCATATCCTTCCTAATGCTCATTGACCAGGTAGGAACATTGGACTCATCTATATCCAAGCTCAGGGTTCTCTCCCGGGACAGCATGCCAAACCTGCTATCATAGTCAAGCATTATTTAAGTGTGAACTCTTGAAAACTAGTTCATCTAATTCAAACTAGTTTCATCTTGCTGGGCTTGGGTGTCCATGGAATAAATGTTTCCAACTTGTCTGCATTCAATATCTAGGTTTTCAAGTAATTTCTCAAAACTTTGTGTGACACATCAGCTGCCATAACAGTCTTTGAATTTGCATGTACAGTATGTGTGTGATTTGCAGGTTTTAGACATATGGGACAAGCCTGACTGCATTGGTAATAGAGCTGTCATGTGCTTGACAGCGAGTGCTGAAATCACTTCAGGAATTTCTGCCTTTGTCAGCCGATTGCAGTCCCTCTCGCTTATTATCGAGAGCCATGGCAGGATCACTGTACTTCCCCAAGTGGAGGTGAACCCTCATCCACTCGCCTCCTCTTCATCAGGTCGTTATTATCAAACCCTGCTGCTCTTTTGGGGGAGTGGAGCAAAACAGAACTGGCAAGGAGAAAGAGAGGACGTTTGTTAAGGGGAAGGAGGCAGATAATCACAAAGGCCACTTGAGTGTGAACTCGACAGTGAGTATTCCCTCTGTAAGGGTGTGTAGGGAAAAGAGGCACACAGAGTCATAGCAGAGGAAGCTCTGCTGTCAGAGGAATGATAAACATGTTAATGGGATTAAAACAGATTAAAGCATGCCTTTCCAGAAAAGTAATAAATATGTAAAAATTATGAAAAGTAATAAACAGTACAAAACACTATTTTTATTAAGAGACGGTTCTGCGCAAAACAAGTGAGTAAATCTTGCAACGTGGAATAATGGTAGGCAAGGTAAATACAGAGCAATAAAAAAGTGGTAGTGCCTCCACATTTACATCTGGTATTAAAATATATTTTGGATGATTAGATTATGCATTATATGGTCGGATTGTAGCAGTGACTGACCCCACTATTGGCTCGTTTCCTCTTCTATTTTATTCCCATTACCACTGTCAATAGGTACAAAAAAGCGAACCATACAGTACCACTTTTTGGGTAACCTTTCCAAAGGGTATCTAGCACAACAAAAATGGTACCAAAAGGCAGAGCTAGATGCATAGCTGAACGCTATTGATTTACAGAGAAACATCACTAGCTAGTGCATAAGCCAGGATAATGGAAATAAAGGAAGTGTCATTTTTAAGTATACATTGTAATAATATATACATATAATAACAAGCCATGGTTGATCTGAGCTCAAACAAACCTTGTCGTCGTCTTGATGAACAGCCACAAAGCCAAGAAGAACAGAATCTACCATGTGTCTTGTTGTTTAAGAGACCATCTAAAGCAAGAGTGGTTTCACTTTCCAGGCGGGACAGGGGTACATTGACCTGGCAGGAGCCCTAGGCTCAATTATCTCTGAGCTCAGGGTTCTCTCCCAGGACAGCATGCCAAACCTGCTATTATTTTCAAACAGTATCTGTGTGAACTCTGTGTGAAAGTGTGAACTCTTGAAATACTGTTCATAGAAAGGTTAGTGTGGAGAGGTAAGCATGATCAAACACCCAATGAAGGGGGAGAGCATGATCAGAGTCCGGCAGCTAGTCAGTGGGCTACTTAAAAACTAAAAAAATAACACATGTTTATTCTAGTGATTGGGCCGGAGAGACATCACCTTCAGGAGAAGAGAAGGAGATGACCCATACCGAACCGTACCATACCATACTGTACCACTCAGTAGAAACAAGGCATAGGCGTGCTCCTCAATTTTTATTTGTTCATTCTCATTTCCTCTCCCCACTTCCTTTCCTTGCCTCATAGCTATACCCCCTCAGGATGAGAGGAAGGTCACAAGGAAATGATGAGAGAACAGAGGAGTTCACCCGGAAAAAAGGTACTGTTATTCAGGCCTATGCAAGAGGTGGTGCGATCGGTAAGTGAAGAAAGAGGGTGGCGAGTGGCAGCTGGTAGGTAGGTGGTGCGATTGGGAAGTGAAGACTGGTGGGTGGTAGGGGTGGGTTTGGGGGTTGGCGGTGGACAATCGGTAAGTGAAGACCAGGGGGGTGCGCAGCAGGCTGGAGTTATGGTGGCAGGCCAGATAGAAATGTCCCGGTGCTCCCTATGGCCAGTCCGCCCCTGAAAGCTGAATATGTGAAGGGGTGGAGAAGGTACACCAAGCGCCATGTTTAGTCACTATAACACTTCCACAAAGATACCACCTGTGTATCCTTTCTCATGCCTTCTAGAGACTCATTTCTCTTTATCACATCGTTATGGTGAAATTAGAAAGTTGAAATGTTATGGAGTTTTCATCGGTTCATAGGATGGAGGACAGAGGAGCGAGAAAACAAGGAAGGATATTGAGAAGCACCACATGCATAAGATATTAACACGGCCCTCTTCTTTCTCATTTTCTGGTGGTTGGCAAACCAGCATATGGTGTATTTACACAACCTAATCGAAACGAGTTTGACGCTTAGTTGGAAAGGAAGAAATTAAAAACCACCACATTTTGTTTCTAACGAGATTTGTACCTCACAAATACATGAACAGAATATCATATACTTTTCATTATTTCTATGCATTCTGGAATATGTGCTTTAATATTACAACATATAACTGTCTGTTTCTGTTTTTGCACAGAAGCAGTGAGGAAACAAACACTGAATCAACTCAATCGGTTCATATCTCTGATTCAACTGTGCTTTTACCTTGTGAGAAACAATCAAGATTTTGAAACTGTCAGAAAATCACTCACTGACAGTATTTCGGCTTAGTCCCTGATTCTTCAGAGGTGACCACATCAGAATGATCCTATAAATTCTCTGGTATACTGTATCATTTTCACAATGGATGCCCTTCCGGCCACAACCCATTCTCACACACACAGTCATACACTACAGACAATTTAGTTTATTCAATTCATCTATACCGCATGTCTTTGGACTGTGGGGGAAACTGGAGCACTTGGAGGAAACCCATGGCAACATGGGGTGAACATGCAAAAGAATAGCTTCCTGGCCCTGCCGGGACATGAACCAGCACCACCAGAAACCACCATGAACCTGGTTGCTGTGAGGTGACAATGCTAACCACTGAGACATTGTGCCACCCCTCAGAAAACCAACCACAAACACACTACAACAAACACTGCATGACAAAGCTAAATTTGCCAAAACAAGCATAGGTTTGTTTGCAGGGAAGGTAATGTCCCAGGCCGGAGATTATCTTGTTAAATGAAATGATATCCACGTGAGCCGACTGAAGCATAACAAACACAGTCATGATGCAGCACAAAGTGAAATGGATTTGGACACCAAAGGATCAGGTTGTTGATTTTTGACAATAGCTCAAATGTTTATTAATTTATTCATCCTCGAATGGGGTGGGAAATCTCCTTTCTGGAGGGCCGGTGTTGACTTCAGCTCCAACACTTATCAAACACACCTGAACATGCTATTCTGTGTCTTCGAGATCACTGGAAATCTATAAGCAAATGTGTTTGATTAGAGTTGGAGCTAAACTGTGCAGGACACCGGCCCTCCAGGACCAAGTTTACCCACCCCTGGTCCACAATATTTATTCTCAAGTCTCACCACTCATTATAGGAGCAAAATGGTGAAATCTATAATTGTTTGTCCTCATGTTTGTGGTTGTCAACATCCTAATAATTGTATAATAAATAAATAAATACATATATATATATATATATATATATATATTTTTTTTTCAGCATAAGTACACAGATCTCACAAATCTATATTTTAAATTCATATTTTTAATAGAAAGCTATTCACCTTATTCTTCGCGTACGAGCAGGCGCATCGATTTGAATAATTTTGGCTCAAGACTCCCAGTCTAATTCACTTCCATTCATTTTTAAACATTAAAAACAGCTCGTTATGCTGCTTGGTGTTGTAAACTGATATTTTCCTATTATATTATTCTACATTGTCTGTATTGTCATGCAAACACTTGTTTGTAGAGTAAGTAGTTTGACCATTTTCTGCAGTTTATTATTCCTTGTCATTTCTCCCATAGGCAGCTGGAAGTTCTAAAACAATCGCAAAAACAAGCGCATTTTCGCATTGAAGAATAAGGTGAATACATTATTAAATTTGTGCATATACATTAGATTAATGGGGGCCTCTCTGTGGCGCAGTGGTTAGCACAATCGCCTCACAGCAAGAAGGTTGCTGGTTCGAGCCCTGGCTGAATAAGTTGTCATTTCTGTGTGGAGTTTGATTGTTCTCCCCATGTTCGCGTGGGTTTCCTCCGGGTGCTCCGGTTTTCCCAATAATCCAAAGACATGCGGTACAGGTGAATTGAATAAGCTAAATTGTCTGTAGTGTATGTTTGTGAATTCAAGCGTGTATGGGTGTTTTCCAGTGTTGAGTTACGGCTGAAGGGCATCCGCTTCTCAAAATCATATGCTGGATAAGTTGCCGGTTCATTCGGCTGTGGTGACCCCTGATTAATAAATAACTTAAGATAACGGTCCAAAAACTACTACACCCAAATTTATATTATAGAAAAATATTAAATACAAATTTTAAAAAGAGGAAAAATCAAGAGAAATAAAAAAATGTACATAAACATTTTTGCAAACAAACATTTTTGTTGAAATTTTGTAGGGTAATTATTATTATTATTATTTTTTTTTTTGCAATATTTTGGTTCAATTTAATTGTTTTATTTTTAAAATTTTAAATATGTTTGTTGACCTAAATAGTATTTTAATAAATATATATGTTTAATAAATCTGTTTTGTTTAAATGCACCAAATTATTTATTTTTTAAATATTTCCCAAATTATGTTTAACAGAACAACGAAATTTTCACAGTATGTCTGATAATATTTTGTCTTATTTGTTTCATTTCAGCTAGAATAAAAGCAGTTTTTAATAAAAAAACAAAACAAAAACATTTTATGGTCAAAATTATTTGTCCCTTTAAGCTTTAATAACTTGCCTAATTACCCTAACCTGCCTAGTTAACCTAATTAACCTAGTTAAGCCTTTAAATGTCACTTGAAGCTGTATTGAAGTGTCTTGAAAAATATCTAATCAAATATTATTTACTGTCATCATGGCAAAGATAAAATAAATCAGTTATTAGAAATGAGTTATTAAAATTATTATTTAGAAATGTCTCCGTTAAACAGAAATTGGGGAAAAAATAAACGGGGCTAATAATTCTGACCACAAAAAAGAGTGACAGTGACTGACAGCTGTGATATGATAATATCATTATAATGATGATTTATTTCTGTATTTTATGTGATTTAGTACAAGTTTTGCCATGTTTCTTTTGTTGTGTTTTCTCCCTCTCTCTACATATCCATACCAGCATACGTACATATCCGATTCAAATGTATTTCCTCATATGAATTAGGCCTAATACCAGTCTAAGTATATCAGAATAACAGAATTTGATTAAAAAAAAAAAATTCACAAAGCTACCAGTATTGTAAAAAAACTCCACCCATCCCTGCCACAGTCTCCTCCAGCTCTTGCCATCAGGCAAGAAGGTTTCAGAGTATTAGACTACTCAACAATATCTATTCACAAACTATTAGAGCCCTCAACTCCAACTCTGAAATGTTATCCAAAATCCCAGCTCCCAAAACCAGGATTCCCTTTCCTACCCACCACACCATACAAAAACCTCAACACATTATGCAAATCTGTGTGCCTCACACAACTGAGTGGGCTTAACAAACCACCTGTAGAAAACACACTATTTCACCTCGCTGACACTTTAACAGACCCTTGCTCCATTATATTAGATATTTATATGTTTTAAATAGCATATACTTGCAGTAGAGTATTCATATTTATGATTATGCTTATTTATGTAGCAACATGGTCCTGCAAGACAAGACGTTTTGTTCTACTGTATGTCCAAACCTGTAGCAGAATGACAATAAAGCTCACCTTGACTTGCCTTTTTTCTGCTTTACATGAACATGGGTCCAAATCTAAATTGGGTCACTTGAACCATGTAGTGTAAATGCGGCCTTAGAGTAAACATCAAATAGAGGAGAACTGAGTAAATCTGGCCCTCAAGATTCATTGTCCTTCAAAGTTTAGCACCAATGCACTTGCCTTAAAGTTAAAAGAGAGGCATTTAATTAGACTTCGATCTAATGTCTACTGGCTCTTCAGAAAATGTTTGGACTTCTGTTTCAGTGGAAACTTTAAATGGAGTAAGACTGGGCTACTTTGGTCCTTGAGATCCACTGTCCTAGAAATTTTAGCTCCAGCCCTGATCAAACCTCCCTACTATTAGCTTTCTATTGATCCTGAAGACATTGATTGGCTTGTTTGGGTATATTTGGTTAGAGTTGCAGCTGAACTCTACAAGAACTTTTAAAGACTTGACTTGCCTAGTTCTGAAATAGAGCACACATTTACACTGGAGTAAAAATGACAAATGTAGAAAGGGAATTTATTCTCATCATTTCAAAAGTACATCTCTTGCTTTTTAGTAATTTCTTTGAGAGTAACACTCTGTCAGGATGAATGACTCCGCAATGTGTTTGTTCATCTGTCAAGTTGCACTTGCAAAAGCCAACAAAGAAAACTCCCAAACAGATCGCTGACAAAACGTGAGTAAGAATTTGTGTGGGTGTCTAGTCCTTTTCTACAACACGTATTATTCTATTTTAGGGATGCTTATTTAAAATGCATTAGCCTGTGGAAGGCACATAAAATATGCATCCTTTGGACTTTTCACCTTTTCAGAATTTATTTCTTGTATAAATCAAAGAGAAATTGAGTCTTTTATGGGTAAAAACTCATCCATGTTTCATGAGGTGCTAGAAGCAAGACCTAGATAATAGAATCCCTATCACAGGCGCTTTGTGTTCAGCTCTACCTTTCCTGAGATTCCATTACATCTCACACATTAATAGGCAAGCCGCATTACAGGAGCGTTTCAAGTGTGCATCGGCGAGAAAATGCAATAAAGACTCCACTAAGCTATTGTTTCAAGGTCCAAAGCATCTAGTTAGACTACAAGATGTTCACGATTGCATAAATGAGCTCAGATTGACAACAAAGAGTTTCGACAATATTAGAGAAAACTTATGGAGCATTACATTATTCCACTGACACACTATAAGCAATGTCGTGATTGCACCTATAAAGCTTAAATGGGATGCTAGACTATAATATACCAGCACTGTGCAAATTAAACACAGACTTTCTAAAGAAATGCACTAAATTCTGTTGGTCACTTCAGAAAAAGAAGCACATTCTAACTAAACCTTGCTGAAATGTTTCTTATACATACAGTAGTATCAAATATTCCCCTTTGTAATCAGCTTCAGCTTAGTTTAACAGTCCCAACAGCACCTTTCTTTATAGCTCCTGAGAACAAATTAGCTATTAAAAGGGCAAAGGTTGGGGCTATACAAGTAAAAGTGACACGACTGTCCTTATTATGGTGTACTGGGAACATAAGTCTGCTCCTCAACTTGACATTTTAAAGACAGGTCTCAGGGCTAAAGACTTTAAAGTGCTTAATCTCAGACTGACACACACTCACACATTGCTAATCTTTTTAGCTGCCCACTAGTTCCAGGAAATTTTCAATTTGTTAGAAAGTATGGCTGCTTTAAAGAAAGAAAAACTGAATTTATCTGTAAAATTCCAGATATTAATTCTCTGATATACAAAACCCCCAAAAATGTTAAATTGATTAGTGTTGAAAATATATATATATTTAGGAACCATAGCTTACATTGGCACTTTATGTAATGCCATTAAAAATGCAATAACAATAAAATGTAAAATAACTGATTCAATTAAATCTATCTTTCTTTCTACAGCGCTTTTACAATTCAGATTGTGTCAAAGCAGCTTAAGATAGACATTCTAGTAAATTAAAACTGTCAGTCCATTTTTCAGAGTTGAAGTTCAGTTTAGTTCAGTTCAGTGTGTTTAATTTTCACTGCTGAAAGTCCTAACATTGAAGAGCAAATCCATTGATGTGCAGCTCAACAAATCCCGAACAAAGCAAGGCAGTGTCCACAGTGGTGAGGAACAAAACTTCACCAATTGATGAAAGTGAAGGAAAAACACTCAAGAAAAACCAAGCTCAGTTGGACATGTCCATTTCTCCTCCGGTCAAACTTTTTGTGCAGAGCTGCCGTCTAGGCGCCAAAGGCTGGAGAACGCTGGACGTCCATCGTGGAGAAGCTGCAGGTGTGAGTAGATCCCCAGCGGGTGTTCAGGCTGGCCCACGGAATCAATGCAGACTCATCTGTCACTAGGTTTCATTCAGGTATCAGTTAATTGAGCATAGTGGACGTGAGGGGCTGTAATACACCAGGAGCTCCCTCATACAATATTTTTATAGGAAACTGATAAAATTGGAAAAAAAACTATATTTCTATAATAATATTAATAATATTAATATAGATGGTTACATTTTATTTAAGGAGACATAGTTACAGTTACAGTATTAATGTAACTACTGAGTAATTGTAATTAATTGTATGTACTTACTGTATGATTGGGGTTAGAATATTGGTTAGGTTTAGAGTTAGTTACATGTAACTATATATAATTTATTGTATTTACTACAGTAAGTGAATGGAACATGTGTCCCCTAACCCTAACCTAACCTTATCCCTAACTGTGGCATGTTAAACTAAAGTGTTACCATATAGATATGTTAATAAATATAATGTTTTAATTTGTCAAGGATATATTAAAGCAAATTGACTGTGAATGAACTTATCAAATTAATATTGTAATGCTATATATATTTACAAAGCTGTTAAGCTGCTAAAGATTTTCAATATTAATCTTGGTCAAACAGCAAGAGCCTTTGTGAGAATACAGTAAGACACTTTCTTCAAATATCTTGAAGTTCAGAGCTTGAACTTTTAAATAATATGTAAAAACGCTATGTATAGACAAAAACAAAAATTGAAAAAGATTATGTCAATTGTTTTTCATTTAAAATGGTATATCTTCATTACAATTACTTTTTTGGCTGATATTAATTTATAGCACCTCCAATCTTTAGTGTGTTTGTTTTTTTTGATGATTTATTTTAGATCATTTTAACCTTTAAAAGCCCAACAATCCTAGAATCGGCTGAATTGATGACTCGGTTAGTGGTAATATTGGTGTTTTTGCTGCAGGAAAATCACCTGAGGCTGCGACACAATTTTTTTCGATGATCGATTACGGTCATTAGTGGCGCCGCTGTAGAACAGAGCAAATACAAAGTGTGAAGAAAGGTTAACCTTCTTGATCTGGCCACTAGTAAAGCCCAAAGTTCATTTCTCACTGTCAAGCAACTCAAGGTGAATTACATAGTGATGCATTGATGGGAGCCACAGCATGCTGAAGACCCTCCACACCACCATTCATTATGATGCTAGCGCTATCTTGTCATTTCAACAGTGTTTCATGATGTATTACAATAGTAAGCATTTAGGTTAAGTTAAATGTTTTGCATTTACTTCGCTGCCGTCTTTTAAGCATGGGGTTAATTCCACATTGGAAATGCTGAAGAGTCAAATCCATCTTTACAGACACTTCTGGAGGTTCATCATCCAAGTGTCAAGACATCACAGCAGGAAAGTAATCCATCTTCAGACATTTTTAAGATAGAACATTGCATTATTGAGGTCACATTTTTAGTTTATTTGAGTTTTACAATCCCTATACTAAGCACAAACACATGTAAGCTTTTCTGTTTTAAACCTTATTTGTATTTTGCAATATATATATAAATATATACTGTAAAAAAATCTGTAATTTTACAGTTTATTTCCGGCGGTTGGGGTGCTGGAAAAAAAAAATTAAAATAACGGCTGTTAAATTACAGAAATTTATCGGAAAATAATGGACATTAAATTTCAGAAATGACCTTAAATTAAAATTTCTGGTAAATTTCTGTAATTCATCCTCTGTTATTTTACAGTAAATTTCTGTAATTTAATAGCCGTTATTTTACGCTTTATTTTATTTATGGATTTTCTTTTTACAGAGTATATATATATATATATATATATATATATATATATATATATATATATATATATATATATATATATATATATATATATAGATATGGTCAGAATTATTAGCCCCCTCTGAATTATTAGCCCCCGTTTATTTTTTTCCACATTTTCTGTTTAACAGAGAGAATATTTTTTCAACACATTTCTAAACATAATAGTTTTAATAACTCATTTCTAATAACTGATTTATTTTATCTTTGCCATGATGACAGCAAATAATATTTTACTAGATATTTTTCTAGTTTCTAGTTTTTCTATTTAAGACACTTTTATACAGCTTAAAATGACATTTAAAGACTTCATTCATTCATTTTCTTTTTGGCTTAGTCCCTTTATTAATCAGGGGTTGCTACAGCGGATAGACCCGCCAACTTATCCAGCACATGTTTTATGCAGCGGATGCCCTTACAGCCGCAACCCATCTCTGGGAAACATCCATACACGCTCACTCACACACTACGGACAATTTAGCCTTCCCAATTCACCTGTACCGCATGTCATTGGACTGTGGGGGAGACTGGAGCACCCGGAGGAAACCGGAGGCTGCAGTTGACCTGGTCCCATAAACTCACTGCACAGACAGCGTGACCATCCTTCTCGGAACTGCAGATGGCCATGGCGTGACCACAGTATAAACTCACGCATATTCGACTTCAGCCATCATTCCCAACATAGGCATGTGCGCTCTAACTGAAAGTGGAAGACGTATCTTTATAACGACCTCTCGCAACACAACCTCTTCTGGGGTGCCTCGCTATATTTGCAAACAAGTCCTATGAATCATATTTATAATCATTTGACAGTTATAGAGGAACGCCACCAAATGTAGCGAAGTAAAAGTAATGATTTTTCTCTAATAGTTTACTTGAGTAAGAGTAAAAGTACACATTTTTGAATATATTAAAAAAAAACACATTACCCAACAATTTTACTTAAGTAAATGTAACGAAGTAAATGTAATTTGTTACTACCAACCTCTGCCTACACTGTATACACAGCACCGTATTCAAGCTTGGTAAGCTTCTTTGGGTCTTCTCCACACTATAACTCTCTTGGATGTGGGAAAGACAGTGAAGGTGGACTCATAAGAGAACAATACAATTCACATTGTCCACAGACCAATATTTTTGTTGCTGGCACCATTGAAACTGATGTTTGGCATTGGCACAAGTGATCAAAGCTTTGTCTATAGCATGTCAGTCATGTATATTGATCGTGTGGAGCTCCCAATGAACAGTTTTGATGGAAAGACAAGAGTTGAGAAGCACATTTAATTGTTTAGTAAGTTGGGAAGCTGTGGTCTTATCTTTTTTTGGAAACAATCCTGGTTAGCACCTGGACATCCCTTTCAGACAGCTTCCTCTTATGTCCACAGTTAGTCCTGTTGGATTTTTGTCCTCTTTTAAAGTCCCTTGTCCCCCATAATGCTGTGTGTATTGCAATATTTTAATCACAACTGTGCTATAACTGCTAATTAAACCATCACACACTGCTCTTACTAATGGAATATGCAATCAATCAAGTTTGGCTACCAGTTGGTGACCAGGCTGGTCAAATTTAGCCATGAAACCTCCAACACGAAGTTGGGTAATGTTTCAGTTTCATTGTCCAACCCCTGTCTATAATAGTGGATCAAAAAAAATAGGTGTTGTTGAATAGTTATTGGACATGATGAAAGTTTTTGAACCTCATCAAATGTTGAACTTTTATTAACTGTGGATTTTACCCAATTTACCACCACTTGGATTTTAAATTTCAGTCATTAAAAAGTTTGATATACTGTCAGCTCCAATTATTTAAAATGTTTCACTTTGAAAACACCACTAAAACTTATTATTACCCTGACAACAAATGAGTTCCTGCAAAATTTAAATATAACACACAAATCCAAGAGATCAGAGTTCCCAATATACAACGCAGTCCTCAACTACTGCTCTGAAATATGACTTTTTTCTTTTTTTAAGGCCTTTTTAAAAGCATAACAGTGAGTGGATGCAGATGAATCGCAGGAGTCGCTGATTGCTCCTGAAAGTGCTCCCATCTGGAGCTGTGTGACAGATGATGGAGCGTCCTGGACCACTCGGGCTCCCAAAACTCCCCTCGCTCATCAGGATAATGAGGACGATCATTTGTGAACTCATGCTGTGGCTTATGGCTGCCACCGGGGCTCTCGAGTGATTTCGGCTACAAGAGCGTCCACACAGCTCATTACTTTGAATATGTCTGCATACCGTGAGCGTCTCTGGGTAGTGAGGCAGAATAAGTAGGCTGCAATCACATTTGCTGCACCGCAGGCAAAGTGCTGTGTCATTTTAGCAAAAACTAGCTTTATAAGCATGCATATGTGTGTGTATTGTGTTGAAGAGGGAGTTTAATTTAATAGCAAGATGGGGCAATTTGTTTTTATGGGAGATTAAAGGAAACTTTCATTATTTACTCATGTGGTTCCATAGCCATTCTTCTTAATGGAAGAGATGTTTCATGTACAAAAAAGAAGTAAATAGATAAATGAATGTCCAAAAAGTTTAAAAGAACAATTAAATTGGTCCATACCCTGTGATGTCTATAATAACACTGATGCTCTTCCACCATATTTATTAAAGTACGTTTTTGACACAGTAGGTCCTTTTATTGTAGCCTTAGTAAATCAATGTTTTAAAATTGGAAAATGTACCTGATGTTTTAAAACTTGCCACTGTAAATCCTTTGCTGAAGCAAACCTAATCCATCTGTTCTAGCCAATTATAGACCCATTTCAAATCTGTCTTTTATCACAAAGATCTTTGAAAAAGTAGCATTGCAGCAGCTGCAAAGATTTTTCGATGATCATAAAATTTTTGAGGTCTTTCAGTCAGGTTTCAAAAAGTATCATTCAACTTTTGATATCAGCTTTTAAAGGTTTTAAATGATATTTTGCTTACTGGCGATGCTGTGGACTGTGCGGTGCTTGTGCTGTTAGATCTGAGTGCTGCATTTGACACAGTAGATCATGCCATCTTGTTGGCCCGTTTAGAGCATGTTGTGGGGATAAAAGGAAGTGCCCTGGATTGGTTTAAATCCTATCTGTCCAATCGCAGTTTTAAAGTCACTATTGGAGAACATTTATCTGAGGCAGCACATTTGTCATGTGGTGTTCCCCAGGGATCTATTTTAGCCCCTATTCTTTTCTCCTTATATATGCTTCCTCTGGGCTCTATTATTCGAAAACATGGTCTGTCTTTTCACTGTTGTGCGGATGACACCCAAATCTACCTGCCTTTGAAACAACGTTCAAATGGGCTAGAGACCCTTATGCTCTGCTTGTCGGATGTGAAAGACTGGTTGTCCTTTCTAGATTTGAATGAAAGTCAGAGTGAAATGATTTTGTTCGACCCGTCAAACTCTTCCAGAGCACCGATAGTTATTCTAGAAAAATTAAATTTTTCTATGAATCCCTGGGTAAAAAATCCTGGTGTTATTCTAGATGATGGCTTGAGCTTTGACAAACAGATAAATGCAGTGGTCAAATCCTGCTTCTTTCAGCTTTGACTTTTAAAAACAGTTAAATCTAGTTCATCCAGAAAAAAATTTGAAAAAATAATCCATGTTTTATTACCACTAGATTGGACTATTGTAACTCATTATTATAATTTGGGATTAGTCAGAAAACCTTATCCCGGTTACAGTTAGTTCAAAATGCTGCTGCAAGGCTTTTAACAGGGACAAGAAACATGACCACATTACACCAGTTTTACACTCTCTGCACTGGCTGCCTGTGCACTATTGAGTCACTTTTAAAATGCTTCTCTTGGTTTTTAAATCTCTAAATGGCCTGGCACCTTCTTATCTGTCAGACATTTTAATTGAGCATCAGCCTGGTCGGTCTCTTCGGTCATCTAACCAGAGACTGTTACGCATACCTAAGTCGAGGCTGAAATGCAAAGGTGACCGTGCTTTCGCAGTAGCTGGTCCTAGGCTGTGGAATGCTCTGCCCCTCTGTATCAGATCTGTTTCATCCCTGTCTGTTTTTAAATCTAGGTTAAAAACTTACCTCTTTGATTTGGCATTTTATCAGTGAAAATTGTCTGTTTTAGCAATAATTTTATATATACATTTGTTTTTTATCTGTTTTGATTTGTACTGTGCAGCACATTGGTCAACCTCTGGTTGTATTAAAAGTGCTATATAAATAAAATTGACATTGACATTGATGTGACGTATTTCAATTCATGACGTATTTCAATAGTAAGCATTTAGGTTCAGTTAAATGTTTTGTACTTACTTCGCTGCCTTCCTTTATGCATGGGTTGATTCCAAATTGGAAATGATTGGACAGATCCAGGTCCTGCACAGTGACCAGGGGGATTTTGAGTCATTCTTCTTGCAGAATAGTGGTCAGGTCACTACATGATTCTGGTGGAGGAAAATGTTTCCTGACTGACTCCTCCAAAACACCTCAAAGGGGCTCAGTAATATTTCGATCAGGTGACTGTGCAGGCCATGGGAAATGTGAGAGTCATTGCAGTAAATATTTCAATAGCGCAATATGCAGAATTTCGGCCAAAGTTTGCACTCCAAATGCAACTGATGTCAAGTTATTATGCATCACATATTTTAAATGACAGTGAGGCATGTTAGAAAACATTTTTATTAATTGTTATAAGCTGAAGGGCTGAATACAGCTATTGAACAGAAATTAAATTACATGTAATTTAATTATCCTATCACAATAAATCATGTTTTTTATCATTTACAATTTGTTTGTACAAACAAACAAACAAATAAATAACCTTGGCACATTGAAAAAATGCAAATTTATCAAATTTACTCCACTGACAGTGTAGCCATTAACTATAGCTAAAACGGGCAATAATAAATAATTATCTTGCATATGTTTTTATAATAATGTTCTTTTGAATCATCTATTTTATAAAAAAAATACAATTCAGTTTATTTATTATTTTAATATAATAAAAATTGAAATGACTTACACTGTTTTGTAGAGACCAATTGTGCTTTTACCAGATCTTCTAAATTATATTACAGTGGCTGAAAGCCATTTGTGTCTGTTGCTTTCAGCTCCATTTTCAATTGGTTGAAAGCCAAACTGTAACCGGGAGATGTGACACTGACAACAGAGATCGGATCCACATGCAGGTTTGAGAATGTCAGGCAAACAATGGTCAACACGGGTGCAAACAGATATATAAAGGCAATCCAGAATCGTAGTCACAATAACAGGCAGATGGTCACAAGGCTGGCGGCAGGCAGGGATAAACAGAGTAACAAGTCGAGGGTAAATGCACAGCAAAACAAGACAAGGAAAACGCGTTGTAATGTCACTGAAAGCAAACAAGACTCAGCAACTGGAGTGAGTGTATGTGCTGCTTAAATAGTGAGTGTAATCAGTGCTTGACAATCCTTCCGTGGTGCATGTGTAATCAGTTGGAATGAGGAACATGTGTTTGAGCGGAGTGCATGTATAAAGATGTAGTCCATATCATTGCGGATTTGTAGTCCATAAGCTATTGAATATGAATTCCAGCAATCTATGGAGTTATGATCGCTGGTGATCGGACAGAGCCCCCCTTTAAGGAGCGACTTCCAGACGCTCCTAATACAGTTCAGGCGGGAGGTGGAGTGGAGGCGGAACAGGGGGTGGGTTGGAAGGCCAGGACCATGCAGCGGAGGCGTACCTGAAGCATGGAGCTGAGGAGGGCCTGAAGTGTGGCGCTGCTGAGGGTCTGGAGCTTGGAGCTGCAGTGGCATTGAGGAAACACGTCGAAATCTGCGCTCTAGTAATTTCATTTACCTTTGCATACCCAAAGTTCGCAGTTCATTTGGTTGCTACTCTTTTCACTTTTCTGCTGCTGATGCTTTTAATCATCTGCAACAGATCTTAAAGCTCAGCACTTTCATTCCACTACCATCCTTTAAAAATTCAATTTAGTGAATAGTTCAAGATCACCGTGCTTGTTTTTAGTTTTTCGTTGGTTTTATCTTATATTATTTGCATTTGTGAAATTGTTATTGTATTGTGTCCCTACTGCTTTGTACTGCATCTGCTTTTCATGTTGCCTCTTGGCCAGGTCATCATTGTAAATGAGAACTGGTTCTCAATCGACTTACCTGGTTAAATAAAGGTTATTTTATTATTGTTATTATTATTATTATTATTATTATTATTATTATTATTATTATTAGTGGCCCTGGATCATGGTGCTGTGAAGGGCCTGGAGCATGGAGCTGAAGAGGGCCTGGAGTATGGAGCTGCGGAAGGCTTAAAGAGTGGAGCTGGAAAGGGTCTGGAGCATGGAGCTGCAGAGGGCCTGGAGCGTATAGCTGTGGAAGGTGTGGAGCAGTGGAAGGCCTGGAGAGTGGGCCAGCAGAAGGCCTGGAGAGTGGAGCTGCGGAGGGCCTAAAGAGTGGAGCTGTGGTAGGTCTGGAGGCTTACATTCAGCAGACATCAGCGGTTCATACACCCACAGTCAGTCAGGAAGCCTTGGTTCAGGAAGTACTGGCAGTTCATTAAACCCCAGTGGGTCAAGAGGCTTAGGTTCAGGAGGTACTGGCAGTATAATCAACCTCAGTGGGTCAGGAGGCTTGGGTTCAGGAGACACTGGCAGTTTCTTTAACTCCAGTGGGTCAGGAGGCTTGGGTTCAGGAGACACTGGCAGTATTTTTAACTCCGGTGGATCAGGAGGCATTGGTTCAGGAGACACTGGCAGTTTGTATAACCCCAGTTTATCAGGGGGGTTGGGTTCAGGAAGCACTGAAGGTTCATATGGTTTAGGCAGCTTTGGGAAGTCACATGGCTCTGGCAGCCATTTGTGGAACTCAGGTGGTGGCTTTGGCTTTTGCTCTGGCCTTTCGTGAGACTCATGTGACTGCTCTGGCCTTTCGTGGGACTCAGGTGATGGCTCTGGCCTTACATGGGACTCAGGTGACGGCTCTGGCCTGATGTGGAATTCAGGTGACGGTTCTGGACTTACGTGGGACTCAGGTGATGGCTCTGGCCTCAGGTGACGGCTCTGGCCTTAAGTGGGACTCAGGTGACGGCTCTGGCCTTATGTGGGACTCAGGTGATGGCTCTGGCCTTTCAAGGGACTCAAGTGATGGCTCTGGCCGTTCGTGGGACTCAAGTGACAGCTCTAGCCTTTCGTAGGACTCAGGTGACGGCTCTGGCCTTTCAAGGATTTCCGAGGTGTCTGGCGCCTGCCTTTCGAGGATTTCCGAAGTGTCTGGTGCTCGCCATTTGAGGAATTTAAAAGTGTCTGGCGCACACCATTCGAGGGACTCAGAGGTATTTGGTGCCCACCATTCAGGGGATTCAAGAGGATATGGCGGCGACCAATTGGGAAGCTCAGGTAGCGGCCCTAGCAGCTCTGGTGGCGGCAACTCTGGCAGCTCTAGCAGTGACGATTCTGGCAGCTCTGGCGGTGACTGAGGATCATAGACTGTAAAATATATGGACGGAGTATCCGTGACGTCACCCATAGGTTTCTGAACACTGCGAAAGAAGCTACAAGTAGGCGCTGCCAACCGTCGCCATTTTGTTCGCGCGTCATCGCACGGGATACCAAACAAGGGCAAAGAGGCGGAGAGTGAGCGGAGCTACAGAGACCTGCTGGCACTTTGCTTAGACCTGGCAGACAGACTTTACTTTGGGAGAAACGCTTAATACTCTATTACCTGCAACTCGTTTGTGTTCTGACAACATGTGCTTGGCTGTACACTATATCAATAAAGTGTTTAGACTTTTAAAAACACTATAGTAATACATTGAGCCACTAAGCATTGTTCTTATGACGTTTTTCAACAGGAGGAAAACGCGAAATACTTCCAAACACTTCAGATATAGTGTGTGTTAGTAAATGCAAGACTATTGATAAAATTCAGCATAACACTGTATTACAAGGCTTCAGATGATTGTCCTAGAGCCTACAGCTAACCAATCTGTCAGATTCTGGAGTGCTTTACGGGTCTAAAGAAAAATATTAATGATAAATTATCTTAAATAAAACAAATACATTTATAGAGATGGTGTATACATATATAACTTTACTCACATAGGAAACAGAGGCCACGTGAATGGTTTGTGCGCACAATTAAGTGCACACAGCATCCCATATCATCTGATAATTGTAAGAAATAAGTCCAAAAGGCAGCTGACTGTGTAAAGCCACACAAAACAAAACAAAAATACGATGAATATGCCGAGATCAGTGGCTAATCTGCCGGATTCAGCTGAGGTGAAGTGATGGCGACCAGCGAGACCTAGCTGTCACTCAAGTGGCCACGCCCTTAATTATGCAAACTTAATATAACCTTATTTAAAGGAAATGGATGAGTTATAAAAAAATTCACCCCCCTCACAGTTGTCATAGAGGGTAATAATAACTATATGAACCAAAATCGTTCTTTGTACCAGGCTGTAAACACCTTTTTTTCTGCTGTAAAGTTGGCCATTCTAACAGTGGGCTCAATTGAAATTTGCTCTATTATGGAGCCAGGACTAGTGGAATTTTGATGAATTGCAGTTTCAGTTACTTCCGTATTGGCTTCCAGAGGGAGAGCAGGAGGTTGCCGCTTGCTGAGGATCTGGCAGCGACTGAGGATATGGCAGCTCTGGCAGTGACTGAGGATATGGCAGTTCTGGCAGCAACAGCTCTGGTGGTGGTAGCAGCTTTGTCAACCCAGGTTGTGGTGGCCATTCCGGTGTCTCAGGTGATGGCATTTCAGGGATAGGAACAATGACAGGAACTATGGCAGAAACAGACTCGGAACAGGAAGCCATCTTGTGAGCTAGTGGCAGATTGGAGGCAGCCATTTTGTGAGCTGGAGGACTGGAGGCAGCCATCTGGTGAGCTGGAGGACTGGAGGTGGCCATTTTGTGAACTGGAGGCAGCTATCTTGTGAGCTGGAAGACTGGAGGCAGCCATCTTGTGAGCTGGAGGACTGAAGGTGGCCATCTTGTGAGCTGGGAAACTGGAGATACCCATCTTGTGAACTGGAGGACTGGAGACAGCCATCTTGTGAGCTGGAGGACTGGAGGCGGCCATCTTGTGAGCTGGAGGACTGAAGGCAGCCATTTTGTGAACTGGAGGACTGGAGGCGGCCATCTTGTGACCTGTAAGGGTGATGCCAGCATTATGGTATTAATGTAAGGAACAGCCCCCCCCCCCCCCCCCCCAAAAAAAAAAAAAAAAACATTTAGGGGTTTCTTCCACCTCGCCTATGGTGAAGTTAAGTCGCAGTGCCAGATCAATATAATGTTCTATTGTCTAGTGGGCCTCATGAAATGGCATTGTGGAGTACAATGGTTCAGACAAACCACCCCGGAAAAAGATCATTAAACATAAATCGTCAATAGATGTTAAATGAGCCAAATAAATAAAATCCTCTACATACTCTTCTATTGACTGAGCTTCCTGATGGAGACACATGATCTTGACACCCGCTGGATCCATGTTTAGGTCGAGTCTTCTGTAACCAGAAGATGTAACAGAGATCGGATCCACATGCAGGTTTATTGAGGATGTCAGGCAAGCAACGGTCAACACAGGTGCAAACAGATATATGAAGGCAATCCAGAATCGTAGTCACAATAACAGGCAGATGATCACAAGGTTGGCGGCAGGCAGGGATAAACAGAGTAACAAGGTGAGGGTAAATACACAGCAAAACAATACAGGGGAAACGTTTTGGAATGTCACTGAAAGCAAACAAGTGTATGTGCTGCCTAAATAGTGTGTGTAATCAGTCCTTGACAATCCTTCGGTGGTGCACGTGTAATCAGTCAGAATGAGGAACCTGTGTTTGAGGGGAGTGCATGTTTGAAGATGTAGTCCATAACATGGAGGATTTGTAGTCCATAAGCTATTGTATGTGCATTCCAGCGATCTATAGAGTTACGATCGCTGGTGATCGTGACACAAACGAGAGCATCCTTGCTTCAGTTTTAATACAATTAAAACAGTTGACATTGAGAAAAGCACACTCAAAACACCAACCCAGGCTCATTGGACATATGTGCCCAGGGCTACATTTTTTAAAACTGAGAAATATGTACCCTGGACTACATGTTCTTGCAGTTTTTTTTTTTTTTTTACAAATAGAGGCTGCCATATACATCTCAAATATGTTACTGGGGCACATTTTCTAATACATGCCATTTCTCGTAAATCCACCAGAGGCCGCTGTGTACATTTCTGCCAATCCTTCTGGTGCATGCCTGTTTAAAAAAAGGAAGGTCGGCTTGTTATTTTACATATCAGCTAAATATTGACGAACCCACCTGCCTCCTTCCCTAAACCATCAGATAATGTTTTCAAAAGCAAACTAGAAGAGAAAAGCCACCTCAGCTGCATACTTTTAGTGTCACATTGCTTTTTTGTGTTGTGCTTTACCTGATTTCTAGAACCACCCTTCACCAGACTCAAACCCCGGTCTGCTCTGCCTCCCAAGTCTGGCACCTGAAAAACTGTCCATACGGAGGTAATCAGTCAGCGGTACTGTAGCGTAGCGCACAAAATGCAGCCATTATTTACCCTGACACACATATTCTCTGTTCTCAGAAATGTAGCCCTGGGCACATTTTCCCAATGAGCCCATGTTGCAAAACACTCTTGAATACATTGTTACTTTCTTTAGCTATGTGCACAATGATGAAGTGAAAAAAGTAAAGCAAAGTATTAGGAAAAAGTAAATATTGCTTTCATTTCTATAAAGTTGGCTTGTCAAATTTACATTATTGCAAAAATCGTGACACATCCCTCCCTGTGAACGAGTATTGATGACCTGTGAGGACTGGTGGTGTCTGTGAGAATTTAGTGATGAGAGATGATGTCTGAAAGAGAGTAGTGACATCCTGTAAGAGACTGCTGGTGCAATGTTAAGTTGTTCAAGCAAGGGCCTGTAGGATCCATAATAATTTATGACAGCTGCTTCCTTCAGAATTAAGTGAAAGAAAAATCATGTTTTGGGGTTACATTCAGTATGGGGGCATGCAAGGGATTTGCAGAGTGGGTGACAACATCAACAGCCTGAGGTATCGAGACATTTGTGCTGCCAATTACATTACAAACCATAGGAGAGGAAAAATTCTTCATTAGGATAGCACTCCTTTTCGTACTTCAGCTCCTGAAAGCAAAATGCAAGTTCCTAAAAGCAAAAAAGGTCAAGGTGCTCCAGGATTGGCCAGCCCAGTCACCAGACATGAACATTATTTAGCATGTCTGTGGTAGGATGGAGGAGGCATTGAAGATGAATTCAAAGAATCTTGATGAACTCTGGGAGTCCCGCATGAAAGCTTTCTTTGCCATTCCAGATTTTATGAATAATGTATGGGAGTCATATGGATGCAGCCGTCCAAGCTTATGGGAGTCATACACAATATTAATTCTTTTTCCACTGCACCATGACCTTATATTATATACTGTACATGATTTCTGTTAAGAGACAAGACTTTTGTCTAAGCAAAGTCGGACCTTACTGTCCTAATTAAATCATTCAAAATTCGAGGCATGATTATATTTTATTTTGGTAAAATAACCATAATATAGAGGCCTTTGCCTTTCATATAAGCCACTTCTGCTAATCTGAAATGATCAACCAGAAGTCAAGTTACTATTAGTTGTTCCTAAAACTTAGATAGATCACAAGACTTTTGCAACCCTGGCTCATTATGAAAATGTACCTCTACAGATGTTTCTGGAGACCACGAAATACGTCCTGGTGGCATGTTTTTCTGCAGTTTTTGTTTTCGTGAATCCAAGAAAGGCTGCTGTGTATGCTTTTTAAGATCTCAAATTTCCCTCGCAAGTGCCATTCACGCTTGCTGTACTCACGAAAACCCACCAGAGGCCGCTGTTGACTGACTTTTTGACAGATTATTTGACTGATTGAGCGAACGATCGACTGACTCCCTAAACCTCCCCTTCCCTAAATCCAACCAATTTTATCGATTGACCCACTCACCCACCCACCCATATCCCTAAACCCAACTAATTTTATTGATTGACCCGTAGTCAATCAGCAGTCAGCAGGTAAGCACGAAAAGGAACGCCGTCACACCGCCCCGTAGCGTTCATTTAAAAAAAATGAAATGCAGCCATATGTACCTCTGGCTACGTAATTGCATCTCCAGTAATGTCTGTAGGGCTAGGTTTTCAGAATGAGACTGTGTTGGACTTTTGTCAGGTAGTGTACATGTAATAATATCATTAAAGGAGTAGGTCATCCACATAGTACAGTACATCCCTTTATCCTGTTAAACACAAATAGTCCAATATAAGTCCACATTAAACCCTAGCATCACAAAAAAAGTAAATCCACTTATCTGTAGCTTTTGACATTTTTAGCCATGATTCCCAAAGACTCACTCTAAATATACAATTTATCTGCAAATGCCCACCACATAGCACCAATGTGATTCATCTTATCTTGAAATCAATTATCAAGTAACCTTTTTGTCCAGCGCATGCTAATCTGCTTGCATGGCTAACATAAACAGCCAGTGCAATTATGTACTCCTTTTGCTCCAGGCTATTGCTTTATTTCCCTCCGATTTACTCGCAAATGCCCTGATATTGATCTCGGGCCACATCATGTGATCATAATAATTCCCCTCTTTGTCGCTAGCATGTGCTGGCTAGTCTCTGAGGTGTTGATGGCAGCCCAGGAGAGCCCGAAAGGTGTGTGTGTGATGTCGGGCCGCACAAGTGTGTGATGAGGGTCATTGTGTTTGTCACTTCAGCAAAAGTCTCAAGGTCTCGGGTGTTTTAAAAGCATGCTATCCCTGTAGTAAGTGTGGGAGCACTAAATTGCTATTGTCAGCAGGGGAGCTGACAGCGTTATTAGGTATGTTTCGCTGGAGGTCGTCCAAGGTGAAATGAAATAGTAGTTAACCTGTGACATCCCCGAGCCGAGGCATATTAATAATGGCCAATGCATGTAAGGAGCACCATTATTTCTTTCTAATGAGCTCTGTCATTGGTGTTCAGAGGGCACGGCGAGTGCTTCTATCTGCTCCCCGAGCAGCTCTGTTTACTGTTATACGTCTTTTCTGGAGATCATAAAGGATTGCTAATGTGGTAAAGCACTTATGCACTGTAGAAATAGTTCTCTTGTAGGTGGGGATTTCTGTATCAATTACTCATGGTAAAAATGGCAATTAGGAAAAAGTTAGAAGAGCAATCACATAAGAATTATACTATATATTTACAATGTATAATAAAAACAGTTACAGGGGTTGGACAATGAAATTTAACCACTGGTCAATTTAGTGTTGGAAGTTTCATGGCTAAATTTGAGCAGTCTTTGGCCAATCTTCACTAAGAGCAGAGTCTGAAGATTTAATTAGAAGAGTAATAGCAGTTTTTACCTGAAATATTGCAATGCACACAACATTATGGGGGACAAATCACAGTTCAAATGAGGACAAATTGTTGGTACGTGTGTTGCTGGTGCATCTTTGACCAAGACAGAAACTCTGTCTCAAGACCCACGGCATCCAGACATCATACCATAATACCACCAAGAAGGACACATCCAACAGGGGTAACCTGAATTGTATCCAAAAAAATAACATAAAACCCAACTCACTGCAGAAATAACTTGTACTAGATGGGCACGTCACTGCCAAGGATACTAAACCATTCTGAAGGACCATGTGAACATAATAGTTCAAACATTGTATCATGACGGCGGTGCTATGTATCAGATTGATAATGCACTAATAAATACAGCAAGACTGGTGACAGAGTGATTTGATAAAGATAAAAGTGAACTTGAACATCTCACATGGCCTGCACAGTCACCAGAACTAAATATTATTGAGCAACTCTGGAGTGTTTTGAAGGAGCAAGTCAAAAAATGTTTTTCAAATGTGACCATGCCACTATTCTGCAAGAAAAATACCTCCAAATCCCCCCTGGCCATTGTTCAGGACTTCACTGTTTAGGAGGTATCTGTCATTCAGTGGATGAATTGATACTGAACTGGCCACAAAAAGAGACCCTACACCATACTAATGAATTATCGTTGTCTAAAAGTAGGTTTTTCATAAATCAACCCCTGTGTATACTATTGTTCTTGCTTGGATTTAGTTAGGAAGAATTTAAATTAAATCAATAAAAATATGTATGTTTTAAAGACATAAAATGAATGGTCATTTTAAAAATCAGTCAACATTTACAATGGCTAACTGGATTAATAAACACAAATTCATTTATTCATATATCCATTGTAATGGCAGAGAAGGTTTTCAACTATCTGGAAAACAACATTCAACCCAGGCTCACTGAAAATACATGCTCAGGGCTACGTTTTTGCGAACAGTGAAATACGTTGATCTAGCAGTGTTTGCTTGCAGCAAGGTTGACAAACCTACTAGAGGCCACTTTTTCTTTGAGAATCTCAAATATATCACTGATACATTTTGTGCATATATCACCTTACTATTAACCGACCACCACCCTCCCTAAACCCAACCGAAAGCAATCGAGTAATGAAAATTGCACCACAACCACATACTTTTAACAGATTTCGCATTTTTGTTTTTTTACTTGTTTTCTGGAACCTTCCTTTGCGGCACTCGAACCAGTCCACTCCATGTCCCAAGCTGTCCATATGGAGATAAATCGGTGAGGCAAACACATTCGATTATGGATCACAAACTTATTTAAGCACCCACTTCGAATGTTATCACTCGATTAAATAGACATTTTCAGTGGTTATCAGCTGATAGATATGGGCCAGTAGGGGCTTTCTGCACCTCCTAGTAGGCTCAGAAGGCTGTTATCATTCATCCACATGGCTAATCAGCTATACTAATAAAGACGACTCCAGATCTGTATATATTACTGTGACGGCTGAGTTTAGGGTTGGGGTAGGGGTAGACGGTAATAAAATACAATCAATGAGAAATTAAAAAAATTATATAAATAATTCTTATATATAAATATATAAGTATATAAATAACTTCTGGCCACAGCCGTACAGTATGTGATCCATAGCTGATTAAACATGTGGATGGATGATAACAGCCTTCTGATCCTACTAGTAGGCACAGAAGGCCCCTACTGGCCCATATCTATCAGCTGATAACCACTGATAACGCCCACTTAATCAAGTGAAAACATTCGAATCAGCTGATTTAAGTTGGTTTTGTGGAATTTATTCAGTTCCGTGTGAACAACTGTGCTAAAAACAATCCTTTATCAATGAGTAATGTGTCATTGTAAATGTTTTACACTCTAGTATGAAATTTAATAAAGTCATATCACTCCTTAGCATTTGTTTTACCGAGAAATTGCATGCAATGTATGCCAGAGCACATATTTGTGATTTCCCTAAAATGTAGCCCTGGGCACGTATTCCCAATGAGACTATGTTAATAACAAATCATGCTTTAAGGATCATTATGAATAAAGCATTAGGGTTAATATTAACTGTTCTGTAGTTACTAAATAGTAATTATTTGAAGTCTTCTAATAATCAGTTCATAATCTTCTGACGTCATACAAATTATTTACATAAAGGAAAACGCTATTAAGATGTTATTAACATGGGCAATGGAGTGAATCTTCTGTTTCTGTAGTGGCATAAAATAAAGGACAGCATTTGCCATTGTACAGATGTACACTTTGAAACTTCTGTGTTTTCAGTTATTTACTCTTTGAAATTGCATTGTGTCTTGCATAATGTGCACAATTTCAAAACATTCCACAATTTTATGAGTTTTCCACATTATAAAACCATTGGGCTGTACCACACAATTTGGAAACTCAATTATGAAAGTAATCTTTGATTTTTCCAGTATATGATTTTTCCAAATATGATTTGAGTTTTTCGTGTCTAGTTTCCAACTGGAATTTTTTTTTTTTGATAAATCTGATATTATCAGTGAAGCTAAAACGTATATAGTTACATCATCAAGATGTATCATTTTACAAACCATGCACAATGGCAGATGTGTTTTCAGGTTATAACAGCACTCTAAAAAGGCTGCGTTGTTGTCAAATATGGACAAAAATGTTTTTTAAAATATTAAAATTTAATTGATTTAATTGTTTTTAGAGTGAATACATTCAATATCTGCAGAATACACTGACTATTCTTTAAGGTTCTGCCATAAATATAAGAAACAGCATATTTTTGACCCTGATGATATATCAGATGACATGATACAAACAGTCTTTATCTTAAAATCTGAGTGTCTTAAAGTCTATCTTTATCAAGAAAAAAATAAAATAAAATAAACATGTTTTATGAACCACCATTCTGGCAGGACTGGAGACGCTCTGATGAAGGTCATTCATAATGATTAAAATCCAAATGATTCGTAAATGACCCAGGGGATCGTGGGTCTGGTGGCACCTTCATACATGAAAATTGCATTACCAGTCGTAGACACTGTCCAGGGACTCACACCTCCAACATTGGCTCTGACAGTCCATGCCGCCAGCGATGAGCCATCAAAAGAACAATCAAGAATGACGTGAGGCTCCATGAACATTACGAAGGGGTTTCTTGTATCGCTGATATGGAATATTTGGCCATTTCGGTATTTGATATATGACACTGCCCTTGAGGTTGAGAAACATGGATTGATAATTAACACCCCAGGCGATGTTTAGCAATATGATTTCCCAAAGGACAGCAGTGGCTAGATGAGATTTTGCACCATAACAAACAGCTGGATTGGTGTGAAATACAGAAAATGTGATATTAACATATATAAGAAATTTACTGGTAGTTTGGAAGCTCCACTTGATAGAATGTAGATATGCTTTTTAAAGACAACATTTTGTCTGGGTAATATACAGTATATTTATTTATTCATTCATTTTCTTTTTGGCTTAGTCCCTATATTAATCAGGGGTCACCACAGCGGAATGAACCGCCAACATATCCAGCATATGTTTTACACAGCGGATGCCCTTCCAGCTGCAACCCATCACTGGGAAACACCCATTCACACTCATACACTACAATCAATTTAGCTTACCCAATTATATATACCCAAATATATATATATATATATATATATATATATATATATATATATATATATATATATATATATATATATATTAAAAAGAAAATTTCCATACAGAGAAGTTATCCATCAGAGATGCATGTGATCATTGACATTTGATTAAATTCTCATCATGAAACAGATTCATTATATAACCTAACATAGGTTAAGGCCATACAATATAAGCACTTTTTACCAACATAAGCTCATTCTGAAAACATAGCCCTATATACATTTCTGCAGATAACAAATTATGTAGCCAGAAGTGCATATGGCTGCATTTCATCTTTAAAAGAAACAATACAGGGTGGAATGATGCCATTCCTTTTCTCGCTTACCACCTGACCACTTACCTCTGCATGGACAACTTTTCTGGTGTTAAGCGAGACAACAGGGTTCGAAGTATGGCGGCAAATCAATGCCAAAATTAATCTAGCGCAGCGGTGACGTTTACAAGCGAGGAGAAGTGAACAGCAAGCAGATTACAGGCCTATACGCGGGAAACAACAGCTCGCACACAGGGGATCTTCGCGAGAGCGCTGAACTGACCCACCGCGAGGAAACTAGCCTCGCGCGCACACATCATCATCTGTGCGCACGATGTACGCTCTTGCGAGCGAGGTCATACCTACAGCGTGCACGCGATCACTTCTCTTCGCTCACTCGCTGGTTCTTTTCTCTGCTCGTGCAAAACTTTTTGGATTTTTTTCAGTCCTGGGGCGGGACTTGGTTTACTTATTATCTCTAACGCTATTGGTTACTCTCACTTTCCGAAAGTTAGCTGAGATTGGACGCAGGTTATGATGATCCACATTTGATATGCATGGAATGGAAAGCTAGTTTTCCTATTAAATAAAAAATATATAGGATATATATCTTATCATAATGTCATAATGTGAAACTATAATAGACTTACTTTCACAGTAATAATAGGTGATGATGACTTTTAATAATGTGATATTTCTTGTAATTATGAATTTCATAATAATGACTATTCTAACTGTCATGACTAAGTCATGTAATGACATATCAAAATAATGAGATATATTCTTGTAACAAACTTTATTACAGTAAAACGGAGGAGAGAAAAAGAGTGAGTTAAATGTGTTAAAAGATCTCTCAATTAAACAGAAATTGGGAAAAAAAAATATACAAGGTATAATAATTTAGGACTAATAATTCTGACTTTAAATGTGTGTGTGTGTGTGTGTGTGTGTGTGTGTGTGTGTGTGTGTGTGTGTGTGTGTGTGTGTGTGTGTGTGTGTGTGTGTGTGTGTGTGTGTGTGTACTATTTACAGATGTGCCGTCTTGTATTTATTTAAATGTCTGTTTTGAAGACAAAATAAATAATAGGTATTCCAATAGAATATTTGATGTCTCCAGCTGTCACACTACTTTTAACCATTTGATGAAGTTTATCAACTTCATTTAAACTGAACTCAAGCTAAACGTGTCAAAATTTATAAAAATCTTTTGTCTATCTCTGACTTAATGGCCTTGGCTCATTTTCTATGAAGAACATGAGTCAGAATAAATTGGATGGACAGTAGTATACAAAATAGGATATACATGCATGAAGTGCATAAAGTACATAGGTTTATAGTAAATGTTTTGCCATTAGTTTGTTATTCCACTATACAGTTGCAGTCAGAATTATTAGCCCGCCTAAATTATTAGCCCCAGTTAATTTTTTTCCTAATTTTTATTTAACGGTGAGGAGATTTTTGTCAACACATTTCTAAACACAATAGTTTCAATAACTCATATCTAATAACTGATTTATATTATATTTGCCATTATGACAGTCAATAATGTTTTACTAGATATTTTTCAAGATACTTCTATACAGATTAAAGTGACATTTAAAGGCTTAACTAGGTTAACTAGGCAGGTTAGGGTAATTAGGCAAGTTATTGTATAACGATGGTTTATTCTGTAGACTATTGAAAAAAAAAATAGCTTAAAGGGGCTAATAATTTTGACCTTAAAATGTTTATTAAAAAATTGCTTTTGTTCTAGCTAAAATAAAGCAAGAAAATATATTATTGGACATACTGAAAATTTCCTTGCTCTGTTAAACATCATTTGGTAAATATAAAAAAAAATAAATAAAATAAAAGGAGGCTAATAATTACACCCATCTAAATGTCTGTCACTGTATTCTTCATGTTTGATTGTATTAATAAATTTTTAACTCTTCTGAAGACATTATTTCCTAGAAAGATCATCTCCAAGCATCATAATGAGCACTGCCAATGTGGTTAATCAGCATAGTAGTAAAAGTCAACAAACCAGACAAGTGCTGTACGGGACAAATCAAATAGGTTCAGAAAGTCATTTTTACAAGAATGCTAGTCATTATTTTAAAAGATTAATCATTATTGGACAGTTTCTTGAGATTAAATCCTCATAAAGCATCTCAGAAGGTTTCATATGGCTTGCAAATTATATATATTTTATATTTAATGGCGTGATCTTTTAACCTGCATCCAATCCTGCGGCTAACTTCCGGAAAGAGAGAGCATTAGAAATAACAAGCAAACCAAGTTCTGCCCCAGGATTGACAAAAATCCAAAAAGTTTCGTGCGAGCTGAGAGAAGTGATCGCAGATGATGATGTGCGCCCGTTTCCTCACGGTGGATCAGTTTAGTGCAAAGATCCCCTGTGCGTGCGAGCTGTAGTGTAGCGTGTAGGCCTGTAATCTGCTCGCTGTTGACTTTTCCTCATGCGTAAACATCATCGATGCGTTCGATTAATTTTGCCATTGATTTGCTGCCATATTCGAGTCTGGTGAAGAATGGTTCCAAAAACTGGGTAAGACAAAAATAAAAGGTAAAAAAATAAATAAACTTACTCGTTAGAGAAATTTGAGATCTGAAAAGCATACACAGAGGCCTCTGGTGGATTCTCAAAAACAAAAACTGCAAAACGTAGCTCATGGGATGTATTTTGCACTCTCCAGAAATGTTTATAGGGGTACGAATATGTCTAAGTGTATGCGTTCGTGCTTGTACGTATGTGTGTGTGCAGCACTATTGTAGCCTGGGGTCCAATCTTCATACCTTGCTTGAGCTGATTAACTAATCTCCAACTAATATGGTTCTTCCAACTAGTTTAACAATCAGATTAAAATATTTGGATTAAAATTAGTTTACCCAAAATGCTAATTAGACAACAATTAACCAAAATTTAAATGATCTGAAATCACTGCATGTGTTTGTAGGGTCAGATTTATCAATCCCTGAGAGCGTGACCAGCAATGCAGGTATTGGTTGATGAAAGAAGAGTGGCATATTGACATCATCTACAACCCCAAATCAGAAAAAGTTGGAAGAGTATGCAAAACACAAATAATAAAAAGATAGTAATTTCTAAATTTACTTTGACTTGTATTTCATTGCAGACAATACAACAAACATTACTAAATGTGTTCCTCGTGATTTTTATTGTTTTTTGTTTGTTTGTTCTTTCAAAATAAACGCATATTCCAATTTTGCTTCTTGCAACACATTTAAAAAAAGTTAGGACAGTACAGCATTTACCACTTTGTAATGTTGCCATTCATTTTCACAACTTTTAAAAGACACTTAGGGACCGATTGCAGACAGGTCGGGACTGCAGACATGCCAATCAAGTACCTCTTCCACCGCATAGGGTGTCCTTTTGGCACAGTACAGTTTTAACTGGCATTTGTGGATGTAACTACTTATTGTGGCACTTGACAAAGTAGTCCTGAGCCCAAGTGGTGATATTGCTTATAGATGAATGATGATTCTTGATGCAGTGCCACCCGAGGGATTGGAGATCACCATAGTTCAGTTTAGGCTTGCCTTTCTCCTTTACACACTAAAATTTCTCCAGATTCATTGAATTTTTTAATTAACTGTTAAGGGGAAAAATTTCAAATGTCTTCCTATTCTTGGCCCATCTTTGCTCCTAAAGGACTTGACCAGGGGTGCCCAAACTCTGTCCTGGAGGGCCAGTGTCCTTCATATTTTAGTTCCAACCCCAATTAAACCTGAATCAAGCTCTTTCTAGGTATACAAAAACTTCCAGGGAGCTGTTTTGAAGGAAGTTGGAGCTACACGCAGGACACCAGCCCTCCAGGACCGAGTTTGGGCTGGACTAGACTTTTCTTGGATGCTGCTTTTGTACCAAATCATAATTACAATGACCTGTTGACATCATTACTTAACCAATTTATCTGATCACTGATTAGTAGCTTTTTTTGGAATGTGTTGCAGGTCTGAATGACAGTAAAGGGTGTATATTTACAAATGACATGAAGTTGACCAGACAAAACATGAAATATTTTTTATTTATAATGTTTACAATGAAATACAAGTCTAAGTAAATATGGAAATCACTACTTCTTGTTTATATTAGTATTTGCCATGCTGTCCCAACTTTTTCTGATTTGCGGTTGTAATTAATATTTATTATTAGCCATGTGTATCAGCCAAATCTCTTTTTACCATTTGCAGTAGACTACTTTTTTTTTTTAATCTGTCAAGGGTTATTAATTATTTAATTTTAAATTTACCTGTAGAACAGATTTCCAATACATGACATCACTTAAATGTATTTGTCCCATAAGATATAACCCATAACATATAACTATACGATATGGCATTTTGACATTTGAAAATTCTACACTACAACAAATCACTAGCATAAAATGTACCATGTCAATTTAAATGACATCTTATATATATATATATATATATATATATATATATATATATATATATATATATATATATATATATATATATAAATAACACAGAAAAAAAGTTTTAATTAATGTTGGCATATTTATAAAACAAAACATTTTTAACACGAACACTGTGAGCATCACCTGGCTTTTGTGAAAATCAAGAAATAATCAGTAATATTGGGTTTCTTTCAAGTTTATTACAAAAAAATATAAAATTTTATATATTACACTACAAAAGACATGTACACAACAAAACACACAGCAAAAGGTAAGAGACAAACAAATATTACATAGAAACTACTTTTTTTGTTTATTTTTTCTGTGCTTTTCTTTCTTTCCTCTTCATTTTAGGAGCTATATGTGAAAGATTTAAACAATATTTTCATTATGCTGATCAAATGCATTAGTAATGCTCAGCCCCCCTACACCAAGTATATTATTTTGCAATATAAATTTTGGAGAAATATTTGAAGGACCTAGAATTAATACTTTGGGAGTATTGGGTTCATTTAAGAAAAATCAGTCAGTGTGAGGTTATATTGGTAAATTGTGTAACCTTGTGCTTGCCGTAAAATCCCCCAAAGTTTACAGAACATATTTAATATTCAGAAACACTGTGAAAAGCAGAAAGCTTTGGAATGGTTACTACATTTGACATTTCCATGGATTTGATGTAAACACAATCGTAAAAGCCAAAAAATAGTCATGTTCTTTTTTTATGACTACAACTAAAAGGTATTCGAATTTACATATACTGTAGTAAATAACCTGATAATAGGGCAAACATGCTTGTAAAACATGATTGGGCTTTTCAATCTGGCGGATATGATTATGGTTATCAAGAAATATCACTACAATAAACAACAGCCAAAAATTTAAAGACATTCAAGCAATTTGCAATATTAAAGCATGGTCAATGACGCAAAATAATATTTAATCTACAATTTGATGTATTTTGTGAACCATTCTTGCCCTTTTATTGTAAAAAATGGTAATCAAACATGTATTAAATCAAATAAAAATATATATTTATCCTAACTAGTGCTGAGCAAAACTTCATAGTTAATCACATTCAATATAAAAGTTTGTTTTGACAGAATATATGTGGGTGTACTGTGTTTATTTATTATGTGTATATGAATACACGAATGAATGTATATATTTGTGAAAATGTTTATTTAGATTTAGATATAAAATAAATTTAAATATCTAAACTATATATAGAACAGTTCTGTCTGGTTCTTGAATCTAGTAATATCAGCACTCACTCAGCCTCTTTACCCTTGTATATTACTATGCCCACACGAGTGGCAGGCAGAGGACTACAGTTTGACAAATACTGCAGCTGTTAGACAACATAATGTACTTTTGAGGCTTTTTAGGTTGGAAGGTAGTTGCTTTGATTGAAATAAAGCAATTTATTTATAAGAATACTGCCTATTTTAAATATTCATAATTTTAGAGATTCAGCACGTTGGCTGCCAGCCTGCCATACTGAGCAGAGCAAAGACGATTGATGTTCTGCCACAAGATGGCGACATATCATAAAAAGTCATTAGGGGAGAAAAACAGCCTTTTTTTCAGCAAACGTTTCAAACTACAGCTGAACAAATCATTACATAACAGGTAAGTGACATTCTAAGTCGATCTCTCTCTTTTGTATTTTGTACTGCTGTATTTATATGATACTAATCTGGTAGTGCTTTCTTTACTCTGGCCTTTTCAGGGATAATTATTGGGATCTCCCAATTGCAACAGAGAAATACTGGAAAATCACTGTAGACTGATGGCATTTCATGTCGTTCAGCCTTATAATCTTAAAATGTGAGCAAGATCACCTGTTTTGTCATTATTTTAGTCATTACGCTAGAAAAAAGCAAAAGCTCTGTGAATGGCAAAAGAAAGTAGTTCCTCATACAAAAGTGTTTTTGAGACTCTCCGTGTTTGATTTTCATTTTTATAAACACAATCATGCCGTCAAACTCTTGTATAAATGCAATATAGCAGTGCGATGGGCTGTATATTGTCACTGGTGGGACACTAAGGCACTCGGCCTGCAGCCTCGAGCCAACGCATGCCTCCCACCAGTACCAATATACAGCCATTTCAAACTCCTACTTGCTACACACATATTATGTCAAAACAAACTTTCATTCTGGATGTGATTAATCGCAATTAATCTTCGCGCAGCACAAAGCCTAATATTATTTATTTAAACCAATTTTATAAAGTGCATTTCCGCACAAAATACCAAATGAAGCGTAACTGCATTGTGTAAAAAAAGATAAATTTCCTAGTATATTATAGTTACATTCAAACAAAGTACTCACTACTCATAATAAAGTACACATTTAACATTAAAATAGAGCAAAAATAAGTGCAAATCAGAGTCAATTCAGATTCGTTGAAAATGTGTCACTAATTTATAACCTTTATTTCTTTTGATTAGTTAGTTACTCTGTGTTTTTATAACATACTCACATAATTGCAGGCACTTGAGTACTTAAATTTGACCAATCATGGATCATTATGTTGCTATTTATTTGCTAAGATCAAATTTTAAGAAATTTAGGGTATACATATATCTACCAAAATAATTCTAATTGAAGTATTTTCACTGATCATCATAATTTGGTTATTTGGTTTGTTATTCGTTTCTGAATATGAGTCCTAACATTCAATATTTACCTTTGTTTTGAAACCCATGAAATAATATCTATAATGCAAGAGTGGCTTAACGTCAATTAATGCAGGCAAAAATGTTAACTTTTACCTCAGTGTACATAAAAAAAAATGGAAGTGGGAGAAAAAAAATATGTTTGCTTTTGATAACATTAGCATGCTAGGCTAGGCTACATGATTTAGAAACTTAATCTAAAGCTCAAAGCCATGTAAACATGCAAATGTGATTTTTAGCACACATTTGTTTTGGTTTTGTTAAGGCTAAAGATTAGCGTAGGTTCTAATGTTGTTTTGGTCGTGCTCAGGCTAAGGGTTAGCGTAGGTGCAGATTTTTTCTCTCCAATATAATAACGTTAGCTGCCAACGTTAGCACACTGAACATGATTTCTGGAAAATATGTTTTTTAGCACCACTTTCTGGACATTTGACTTCAAATCTCTCAAAAAATAGATTAAAATAAAAGTAATAACATAAATTAAGATAAAAACATTACCTAATGAATTCAAATGCAATTAATTCAAATTCAAATTAATTCAAATGTAATACACAATTGACCACTTTTGTATACTGAGGGACTGTTGAAATTATTGTCAGTTAATCACATATTTTAACAGATTTTGCTAATGTATCACGTACTGAACCAAAAAAAAAATCAACATGAAACAATATTTGCAACCAATTTTTCTTCTGCAATGTGATATATTTCACTGTAATCTGATATATTTTATAAAACATGAGGGAAACATAAATTGTGGCAACAAGTTAACCAATTTTACTTGCCATGACTTGCTAATTCCCTCATTTTAAATAATTAATGATATATTTAATGATTTCATTTGCTTTCATGTTTTACAAAATGGTGACCATGCTGTATAAATGTGTTCTCTTATAGTAGTTAAAACAAAGGATGCTATTAGTTGAAGAAAATTTGGAAATAAATTAATATGCTGTTATATTATCTATTTATTTTTTTTTAATCAATGACAAAAAATCTGTTAAAATGACATGATAATTGGTATTTTCTGTCTCAAATTAGTAAAAGAGATGTGAAAATAGTGAATTTGTGTTTATAAAATGTGACTATAATTTGCTAGGACAAGACAATTATTTAATTCTTGTTTTTGAAATGGCAGTTTTACAGTATTACAAATAATAGCCTTGATTTACAAAGACAAGAGAATAAATTAATAAAATGTGGCCACAATGTAACTTAAAATAGCCAACAAATTAAGATTGTGTCAATAATTTACAGAACTATTATTAATCTAAAAAAAAAAGGGGGGGGTATTGTGAACAAATTCCTTTTTTTTTCGCATAATGTGAAACAGTTATTAATTATTTATAATATAATCCAAAAATCTGAAATGCAAGAGTAAAAAGGTTCCATTTTGATTTCATGTTGATTGTAATATCGTTGTAGCGGTGAGAAAACTGAGAAAGGTGAACATATAGGTAGCAGAATATAGTCAAGCTCACACATCAATGATAAAAACAAGTTTACATTACCTATCTAATGAAGCACTGAGAATCAATAGAAACATTTATTGACTGGACTGAATATACAAATCATGTAAGCCCACCTGCACATGAACATGAACATGGATGAATGCGTCTGAGCTCCACTGGATCAATACTGTAACTGTACACTATTTACATGAAAAAGAAAAAAAAAACATCAGCAGAACTAAAACAAATGTGTGGTTTGGAAACATGTCACATTTTTCAAATACAAATACCTTTCCTCCACCCTTCACGACACTTATTGTGCAAAAGGAAAACAATCCCATCCATCCTCTTAGGCTGAGCAAACACTGCGAGATTTCTGCGTAATTTCAATCGAATCTTGTGATGTAAATGTGATGTAAAGTCAACGCTTATGTTTTATGTGCTTTACGCTCTCTTCTGATTATCAAATTGAAATTTAACTGCACCCCTGAACCTAAAATCTGTTTCTACTTTGCTTTTGTTGTTTAATGGAGAGTTTCCTCATCTAAAAAAAGCATTAGAAAGGTTTTCTCAAGCAATTTAAGTTGACTTGACTTATTGGGTTTTACAGTACTTAATTGATTTGAGTTCTCTTCATTTATTGGGTTTTACTGTACTCCTTTTTTTTCGTGTACTCAAATGGATTAAGTTCACTGTACTTATTAGGATTAATTTTTTAACTTAAATGATATGTAGCAATCAGTTTCCTCAAACAATTTGAGTTGACAACTTATTGTGTTTTACAGTGCTCGATTGTTTTGAATGCTCTTTATTAATTGGGCTTTACTGTACTCTAATTTGTTCATGTACTCAAATGGATTAAGTTCACAGTAGTCATTAGGATAAATGTTTAAACTTAAATGGTTTGTAGCAATCGGTTTCCTCAAACAATTTGAGTTGACTTAACTTATTGGGTTTTACAGTACTCAATTGATTTGAGTTCTCTTAATTTATTGGGTTTTAAAGTAATTCATTTATTCGTGTACTCAAATGGTTTAAGTTGACAACTCAACTTAAGTTAAGTACTCACTAGGATTAGGTTTTGAACTTAAATGGTTTGAATTACCTTAACTTATTGAGTATTACAATGTGTTTCTATGCTCCCATTATCTTTTCCATGCTAGACTATTCACTTCTAATTGTTATCAGGTATCCACATATACTATATGTAATCAATTTCTTTTACAATCTAGATTTCATATATAATTTCTTGATAATTACCAGTTTTTTTCAGACCTATTACTCGTAATAGTTTTGCAGTTTTAAAAAAAGAAACATGTTTTCAAGGGAAAATTGATGATACCTTGATGATATCTGCATTTTTATTTTGCGCAGTAATCTTAATTTAAAAAGTATGGCATAGTAGTGAGGTTTATGAATATTGTTGTCCTTATCCATCTGTTTTAGCATAGATGAAGTGAGATCAGAAACACTGAGTTCAAGCTTGTCAGTTTGTAGCTGTGCGAAAAGTAAACAAAATGTCATACATATCAAAATTTCTTCCAACTAACTGAAAAAAAATTTGACTGAATTTGGTTAAATCTGTGAAAAATCAGGCAGTGTTGGTCTGGCCTTTTCAAAACAAGGAAGTAACAATTGAGAGTGAAGCAAAATCAACGATCATCGAGCTGGAAATCTACTATTGCTTTGTTTAACACTGCCATATTTTCCATTGATATGACTTCAGTCTTTTACTGCTGAAAATTCACTAAATAAATTCACAAAATAAAAGTCCAACGCAGTCTCTCATTCCGGAGGTATTAACATTGTTGAATGAGGTCATGGAAAAATGCTATACATTCAGCCCAGAGATGCCTGATCCCGAGTCAGCGATCCTACCTGGAGATGTGCCACACTTTTCCAAAAGAAACAGCACTCAACGTTTCGGTCCAGCTCCTCGGTGAGAGTTCAAAAAAAAAAAAAAACGAAGACCGTCGCCGTTTTGTCCGTCGTCAGGTTTCTTCATTAATAGTTCCGTTCAATAAATAAGTGTCTGTAGAAAGTGCTAGGCTACTGCTGGAGGCTGGTGTGAGCCTCATATGGGCATAGTGGCGTTCATCATCTGGACCCGCATCTCCTGAATGCTGTTGAGGATCTTCTTCTGATGGCCCGCCAAAGTGACTCCGACCCGCCGGAGATCTCTGCAAAACAACAAGCAAATCAGTAATTTTTTACAGCTGGAGGGAAACATACATGCACAAATACATACATATACTCTTAGAAATAATAAAGGTACAGGAGCTGTCACTGGGGCAGTACCGTTTCAAAAGATGCATATTTATATCCAAATAGTCACACAGAGGTAACTCAAAGGTGCATATTATGGCTCATTTCCACTAACTGGTACAGTTTGGTATGGTGCGGGTCACCTTTATCAGGCTTGTGTTTCAACTGCCTAGGGCATGGTGGACGACAGAAAGTTTCAGTCGACGTCATTCTCGTTATAGTAAATGTCAACGTAAAGCTATACTGGTCGTTCATATATCACATGAGAAGCACTTCTCACAAAACAGGCTTTATACACATAAATACTTGTGTATAAATGCTCATTGCTAACTTTTCTATGAACAGGATTTGATTATTACTGCAGATCAATGCCTACTGTAATGTCTGCAATTATATAAACTAAATAAGTAAATGCAACATATGAACACATACACACCCTTACTGTCTCCGATATGCTACCATTTACAGGTAAACTACAAACAGCATACATTTAGGGCTCTTTTTGACAATCCATGCGCAAAGACCAAAGCGCAGAGCGCAAACGCATTAAGGGCTTGTCACTTTTGCTATTTTAAGGACGGAAAAATCCACTTTGCGCCTTGACGCATTGTCTAACAGGGTTGAGCTTATTCTCTTAATGAGTTATAGGTGTGTTTTAAGAATAAACCAACCAGAGTCTCATCTCCCATTCCCTTTAAGAGCCAGTTGCGCCGCGCCATAGCGCATTTGCTATTTACATGGTGGACTTTGTAAGTGGAAAAACTAAACACTTCACTAGAGAGAAAACAGTTAAACAGAGCATCTACAGTGCGAGATTGAGAGATGAGCCTCCTCATTGTTTACTTTCGCTTTCTCTCTCGTGGATAGGAAACGTGTTGTACGCACAGATATCCATTAGCCTATAAATAATTAATTTCATTTGCTAAGCGCAAAGATTTGTTTCAAAACTATTTCTAAATTCAGTTTTAATTTTCAGCAAACGAATAAATGAACAATAATAACGAAGTGTGTTCAAAAACAGTTTTATCCAAATACACATGCTATGCCCCATATGGTCTAAAACCTGACAGGTGGACAAATCTAAGCTTGTTTTTAATAAAAAAATATAAATATGCATATAATAAATAATACTGCTAATAATGATAACATTATACAAAAGCAAATTGTTATGAATAAACTTAAAAAGCCCCCCGAGACGAAGGCATGAAAGTATGGTTTTTATATTTATGTACGCTAGAAAATAATATTTTTTCATTTGTAAAGATATTTACATATATTTGCGTATAATTGCTGTACATCCTGTGTGTATTAAGCAATGTGTAAGCGAGGCGCACAACTAACATGCTCTGCGCTAGACAATAGACCAGCTTTGATCTGGTCTATTGAACCGTCTATTTAAGTTCCTCAAAATAGCAATGAGCTTTGTCTGAGCTCAGGTCAACAATGGCTTGTTATTATAATGTCATAATGATGTAATATCTTGGCTGTGTATTTAAAAAATGGTGGTTTCTTTGTTTTCATTATTTTACTTGTATGCGCGTCAAGCTTCTCTGTAAACCAATAGTGTCCAGTTGCGCATCTAGCTTCACTTTTTGGTACCCTTTTGTTGTGCTAGGTACCCTTTTGCAAAGGGTGCCCAAAAAGTGGTATGGTATGGTTCACTTTTAAGTACCTTTTGACAGTGGAAACGGCCATAAAAGAGTACCGAACTGAACCGTACTGTACCACACAGTGAAAATGGGCCATTAGTGCCCAAATGCGCCTTTGAGGTCATATTATGGACCCTTAAGGTTCAAATATGTATCGTTTGAAAAGGTACTGCCCCAGTGATAGCTCCTGTACCTTTATTTCTGAAAGTGTACATACATACATACATACTGTACATGCATATATATTTATATATTTTAAATTATATATATATATATATTTTTTTTTTTTATTTAGAAGAACATACACACAGTTCTGGAAAAATAATAATAAAATCATAAAATAAATAAAAATAAAATAAAACAAAATACTGAATCTTAATTTGTTGAAAGTTTACAAAATAAAAAAAAAGAGCCATTAGTATATTAAACGAGAATAAGATCAGAGGCAAAGCACTGGAATTTTTTTTAAAAAAAAATAAAAAAATAAAAGAATATTAAATAAATAAATAAAATAAAGACAACATTAAATTTATTATCAGCTTTCTGGATTTGCTATGAATAGGAATTAAACTAAATAAAAACAAAACTTAAAGAATAAAAACTTCACATTGGACTTAAAAAATACTACTACTACTACTATTACTAATACTACTACTAATAATAATAATTATAATAATAATATTAATAATAATAATAACAACAACAACTAACCACTGCTAAACACTACAATTAATGTGGTCTTTCAGCTATTTATTTACTTATTTTCAAATTACAGTCCATTCAGCACCATGTAAATTACAACAGTTGGAATGTGCCTTGAATTCCCTGTAAATAAAACAGAAAATACAAGTCATGCTTTCACAAAGTCATTTTCCATGATGGATAACTTACTCCAAGGTCATTTGAGTGACTACTTGTAGAGAAGTGTATCCACTTTCCATGAAAAGCTCAGTGTATCGACCCATTTTGATGGCCTCCAGCCACTCCTCCACTGATCTGAACACACAGCCCTCTGGACTGCCCTGCTCCACTAACAGATTAGACACTCTGCGAAGAGACAAAGACAGTAATTAAGGTTTCAAATTTGACTTTAATGAATTAGACAGGGTGCAAAAACATTTACTGATTTGAGATGACCAAAGCATAATTGTGTACCGTCTTACAGTTTAATATAAACATATAACTTTAAAAAAAGTCACACATGCATGCAATTACTGCAGTCAGAATTGTGAAATATAATACTTTAATTCATTCATTCATTCATTTTCTTTTCAGCTTAGTCCATTTATTGATCTGGGGTCGCCACAGTGGAATGAACCGCCAACCTATCCAGCATATGTTTTACGCACAAATGCCCTTCCAGCTGCAACCCATCACTGGAAAACATTCATACACACTCAGTCACACACATACACTACGGACAATTTAGCTAATAGCTAATAGCCAATTCATCTATAGCGCATGTCTTTGGACTGTGGGGAAAACTGGAGCACTCGGAGAAAACCCACGCGAACACGGGGAGAACATGCAAACTCCACACAGAAATGCCAACCCAGCCGAGGCTTAAACCAGCAACCTTCTTGCTGTGAGGTGATCATGCTACCCACTGAGCCACCATGACACAAATATTATAATTTTTTTATTTTTTTTATTAATAATTTAATTAAAATAATTAAATTAAACTTAATTACATTTCATGGTTAAAGAGATTTCATGGTTATCAGGGTTATATATAAGCATACTAAATTAAAGGAGAAATGACTAAAACAACAAAATTAGAAAAAAGACAGCAACAGCAACAAAATATACTATTTTAACTACAAATTTGTTACATAATACTACTACACTGTAAAATACTACACTGTTATGCATATAATATTTTATAAAAAAATTTCTATATTTCTAATTTTAATTAGGTTTTTATAGATAACTATAATAAAAGCATAGTAACGAACTCATATAGTTTTTTAAAAAACATCTTGTTTAGTAAACTGGAAATAACAAAGTACATTTTATTAAATATATATATATATATATATATATATATATATATATATATATATAAATATATATATATATATATATATATATATATATATATATATATATATATATATATATATATATATATATATATAATACTTAAAACTATACACAGTAAAATTTACTCCATTCAGAAAGTATTTGGTCCCTGTTTAAATAAAGGCAAACAGGTTTGTAACAAGTAAAGCTGCTTTTGTGGAGTTGCTTTATGATCCACTGCTGAGATTTTGAGAGATTCAATATATTACATGATTTCATCTAAGGCTGTGTCTGAAGTCAGTTGTAGTTTTGCCTTTCACTTCTGTGTTTCTGTTGATTAACAGCAGGTCATCATCAGTGCTCAATCATCACCTAATTAATCCTTTCATTGTCTCATTAACTTGAGTAACTTTAAGTCAATTTAGAGAGGGACCAAATACTATCTAAACTGAGTAAATTTTACTCAGTTTAAAATTTACGGGCACAGAGGATTTTGCAGTGTATTTACAGTGCGTCAAAAAGATACTACAAAAAAAAATCTAGTTTTTGACTATTTGGCCTTAAATATTGAAGAGTTCAGATGCAAAAACCTCCAAGTGCCATCTAAGTGCCATTCTTCTAATATTAGTCTTTTTCTCAGGCTCCTGTGAAGAAAATTCCAGATGGCACTTAGGGGTTTTTGCATCTGAACTATTCAAATATTTTAATACTATGATTCAAAAAACTTATACTACACTGTAGGAGACATTGGAGACATGTGCATATTGGAAGCAAGCGAACCTCCAGGCGCACACAGTTGAAATTCTCACGCTGTAGTGGTGAGAGTTTTGCGTGGCTTTCAGTGCAATGTAAACAGAAGATAAGTTAGAGGAATTATTACAAATTAGCTTAAATTAACATATAGCTTAAATTAACATTAGACCAATACTATTTTTTAGTTATTCTTATTTTTATTTATTTATTCATTGTTCTGTCATTTATTTTCATTATAAATTTATCATTATCATTATGTTTAAATCGAAAACTTTTTCATTTATTTTTAAGTCCAAAGAGAGAAATGGACTATTGTTCCCTTTCGGATGGGGAACTCCAATGCTATGTGGAAACTTTCACTATGGGGATTTCGTCAGAAACCAATCATCTGAAAGAGTACGGGCCAATAAAATGCCAATAAGTTGGCGGCATCAGCGTGCACAGCTGGCATCAATGACAATCCGTCATGCTATAAAGACGCAGCCAGTGCCATGCTCGACATACTTTCGCTGTCAGAGCCTTTCACAAAGCTTCTGAGATAGTCTTTGAGGGTATCTCCAACCTGTGTCTACAGAGAGAGATCGAGAAGCAGCTTCTCCCGGTCCAGAGCGCGTATACGCAGTGGCAGATGGTCAAGCTGGATTTTTCTCCCTTGCCTGGCGTCCTTTAGGTCCGGTCCTCCAAGAGAGGTTTGTATTTAGGAAAAAAGCTTTCCTAAAAGAGCAACACGGTTGTGCAGCGCATCTTTTTCAAGACGTCACTCCGACCGTGCTTTTCTGGATGCGGTGGTTTCCTGTCCCCGGATGATGGGCACGAGCACAGCGTTTCATGTCTGGGGGTCCAGCATGTTAATGTGGTGCTTGCAGACAGTGCATGCCATCACTGATGTCATGTCTGTTGCGCAGTTAAGATCGCGGCTCGCTCTTGCAAAAGAACGACCGACCCCAGTTGTCACCCGCACTGTGGTTGGCACTCGGGCAGATCTGAGGGTTACAGTGGGAGTAAATCCGCCACCCTCGGGCTGCAGACCTCTCGCTCCTCCACACGCTCCATCCAAGCTTCAGGTGAAGAGAAGCGATCCATCCTTGGATGGTCGCTCTCTCACATGATGACACCGAGGGTCAGATGTCTATCGCTGCATCGGAGGATGGGCTGTCATTGTCTGATGAGGATGCGAGCCCGCTCGCTCCCTCCCTCAGGGGTGCAGAGCACGGTGTTGGCATCTAAAAAGCAGACATGATGGCCGTGCTTTCTTGGGCTGCTTTGGCCGTGGGTCTGGTGATGGTATATCCCCCAGCTCCGCGCCCGGACCGACTAGATGGGTGTTATGCGGAGGATATAAGGAGGCAAGACCTTCAAAGCCTCCCGTTCCCTTCTTCCCGGAAGTGCACAGTAAACTCATGCAGTCTTGAGGGCACTTTTTTCTGCCCGGACTGCGTGCGCCTCTATCCTCACCATCCTTGGAGAGGGGGCTGTCAAGGTCTGTTGAGGATTCGAACCTGCTCTCACCCTCCGGGATGATGAGCGCGGCATCGAATCTAGAAGCAGACTTTGTGGCTGTGCTTCCCCAGGCTGCTTCGGCCTTGGATCTGGAGATGGTTTATCCCCCAGCCCCGCGGCCGGACCGATTAGAGGTCAGCAAGGTCAGGTGTCCAGGCATGTTGTCGTTTTGACAGATGCCTCCAGTACGGGTTGGGGGGCCGTGTGTTGCGGGCATGCTGCTGCGGACCTGTGGAAGGGAACCCAGCTGCATTGGGATATCAACTACCTAGAGCTGTTGGCAGTTTTTCTCGCTCTGCGCCGCTTTTTACTGAGTGGGCTGAGTGGGCAACACGTGCTGGTCCGGACGGACAGCACGGCTGCGGTAGCTTATACCAACCGTATGGGGGGTATACGCTCCTGCCGCATGTCTCAGCTCGCTCGCCGTCTGCTCCTCTGGAGTCATACGCGGCTGAAGTCGCTGCTTGCTATTTACATCCCGGATGGGCTCAACCGTGCAGCCAACGCGCTCACGGCAGTTCCTTCCCTGGGAGAATGGCGACTCCACCCCGAGTCTCGGGGCATGCGTAAGTATGCGTTTCCCCCAGTGAGCCTACTCGCGCAGTTTCTGTGCAAGGTCAGGGAGGACGAGGAGCAGGTCTTGCTAGTTGCGCCTCCTGGCCCAACCGGACCTGGATATCAGAACTCTCCCTACTCGTGACGGCCCCCCCCTGGCAGGTCCCTTTGAGAGAGGACCTACTCTCTCAGGGACAGGGCACTATCTGGCACCCTCGCTCAGATCTGTGGAACCTCCACGTATGGTCCATAGACGCGACGAGGAAAACTTAGGTAACCTACTGTTGGCGGTGGTTAATACCATCACTCAGGCTAGTGCACCCTCTACGAGGCATGCCTACGCCCTGAAGTGGAGTCTATTCACTGAGTGGTGCGCTTCTCGCCGAGAAAACCCCCGATCTTGCCAGATCAGTGTTGTGCTTTCTTTCCTTCAGGACAGGTTGGAGCGAAGGCTGTCGCCCTCCACACAGAAGGTTTACGTGGCCACCATCTCCGCTCATCATGATGCGATGGATGGCGGCACCGTGGGGAGACATAACCTCATCATCCGGTTCCTCAGAGGTGCGAGGCGGATGTTTCCACCCTGCCCCCCTCTCATGCCCTCTTGGGATCTCGCGGTAGTGCTAACGAGCCTACGTGGGGATCCCTTCGAACCACTCGATTCAGTATCCTTGAGATTTCTGTCCTTGAAGACAGCTCTGCTGGTCGTGTTGGCACCGATTAAGAGGGTTGGGGACCTGGAGGCATTTTCGGTCAGTGACTCGTGCCTAGAATTCGGGCCGGCCTACTCTCACATTGTCTTGAGACCCTGGCCCGTCTATGAGCCCAAGGCTCCTACCACGCCGTTTAAGGATCAGGTAGTGAGCCTGCAAGCGCTGCCCGCAGAGGAGGCAGACCCAGCCCTTTCAATGTTGTGTCCTGTTCGCGCTTTGCTAATATATGTGGACCACACTCAGAGATTTAGATCCTCTGACCAGCTCTTTGTCTGTTACGGCGATCGGCAGAAGGGAAGTGCCGTATCTAAACAAGTTGGCCCACTGGATAGTGGATGCCATCTCCCTTGCTTATCAGAGCCAGGGTGAGCTGTGTCCCCCGGGGGTGAGAGCGCACTCCACTCGGAGCGTCGCATCCTCCTAGGCACGCAGCGCCTCTCTGACAGACATTTGTAGAGCTGCGGGTTGGGTGACACCCTATACATTTGCAGGGTTTACATTCTGCGAGTGGAGCCTGTTTCCTCAAGGGTATTAGATAACCCTTGGTGATTAAGGAAACGATTCGGTTGAGGTGTCGAAACACGCTTGCTTCGCCATTCCCCCTAACCCGGAGATACGTGCGCTTTTTCAGCTTTGTCAGTTTAGTTCCCCAATTTCGCGAACCCTGCAGAGTTCCTCCGAGGCCCCCAGCACCTGACTCAGCAGAGGAGTCAGGTGTTGGCCCGTTACGTTGTTGGCATGCCCGCTGGTCAGCCCGCGTTCTAGGTATAGGTGCCTGCTATGCGTGATCCCCACTGGCGATTCCATACGCTCACTCAGCCACGGTTTAGTACCCCCTTCTAGGCGTGCTCGTGTCTTCCCTCCTTGCTAACCATCCTTATGCATGGACTCCCTATCTTTAGGCTAGTCCACAGGTTGCCACCAGGTCTCGCCTCTGGGTAGCAGGTGAGCTCCGCAGCGTCCTCCCTATCGGGACTGATAGTAGTGGAAGTTTCCACATAGCATTGGAGTTCCCCATCCGAAGGGGAATGTTACGGTTACTAAAGTAACCCTTCGTTCCCCGAGGGGGGGAACGGAAATGCTATGTTCCTTCGCCACAACGATTGTCCCTTAGCTGTTGAGCGTGAAAGTCTCTTCAGCTAGAAAAGGATGTCGAGCATGGCACTGGCAGCGTCTTTATAGCATGACTGATTGTCATTGATGCCAGCTGTTCACGCTGATGCCGCCAACTCATTGGCCCTTTTTATACTCTTTCAGATGATTGGTTTCTGACGAAATCCCCATAGTGGAAGTTTCCACATAGCATTTCCGTTCCCCCCCTTCGGGTAATGAAGGGTTACTTTAGTAACCGTTACGTTTGTTTTGTTTTTTATTAATATTTTGTGCTGTATTTGGTTACTGAATAGCAATAAACAACACTTTAAAATATAAGTTGTCATGAAATTTTCTAAACTAGCAGTGTTTTGAATTTAATAAATGCATAATAATTGTGATAACCGTGAAACCATGATTATTCTTCAGACTATAATCTAAAATCTATAATCGTTGCATCCCTAATTGTTATGCAGTTCAAAACATAACATATGAATGTGTTTGAATGTAGAAGAAGCCTACTTAAACAATACACTGATGTCTGAAGGAGCAAAAATACGGCATATGGGCTCTTATATTGCTGTTGAGTGATCACTTATATTGCAAGTAATATCTCTCTGGCCCATCATTTGGAATGTTTTTCATGGACTGGCCCCCATGACAAACTTATTGAATAGCCCTGATATACACATTCAACACTATTTTATTTCAGTCCATAATATGCTATAATAACTGTGCTATAACACACAGTAAAATCTAAAAATGTCTGAAACAGACTTATTCTAGAAATATGTCATTCTAATATAATTACATTTTTACCCTGGTTTCCCAGACTTTTCAACCCTGGTTGATATCTAACAAAACACTTGAAACATCAACAATACATATTTCCATGTAACACATCTTTTAATTCTGCTTTCATACGCATGCTAAATTAAATCTTATCATGACCATAAACATTTCTGTTGCCCTAATGAGTGGCCACACTTGCTAATATTATCATCCAAGGCAAATAAAGAAAATTACAACGCAATAACACTCTCGGCTCCAGAAACATTCCCAGACTGCAAATCAATTCCATATTAAACCTGAACATAATCGCATAACACAATTACTGATAATGGATGAATCCCACATGTAAGAACGCAGAACGCTTCAGATGCAGGAAATGTATCGGATATGTATAATCACAGTAATTGGAAGTCATTTGCACACTGTCGCTTCTGTTTAACTCGTCAGTAAATCACGGAATGTGACTGCGCATTTGTCACAAGTGTCATTAAAGCCTTGATTTCCTGTGACAGCCATGTACCAGGATGGTTAACCCACAGTTATCAATATTTCACAGACCTGACATTGTGATCTCACCATCTACATTAATCATATGCTGTAAACAACAACATCATTAGCATATACTAAGAACAATAAGAGAGAATGCAATCCAGCCCTGGCCTAGGAAAACATGTGTCTGTAGCAATATGAAATATCCTGTAAATGTTTAGAACAATTATATTCAATTGCATTTGCCTTTCAGAATTATTACTGTAATAGCCTTGATGCAGATAAGGCATTTAAAGTCTCGAGACATGTTTTTGATTTTGTCTTTGCTATTCTCGACAATGTTCATATATTAAACCAACAAATCTCCAGTTTATAAGACGTATAGGTCACTTTCCTAGAATAAAATCCAAAAGAGCATTTACGGATATTGTGTCCCTACTACAAGTAAGGCCATGTTTACACTGTCTGGTCTTGATGCCCAATTCCGATTTGGTGCTTATATCAGATTTTTTTGCCTGTTCGTTTACACGTTCTTTTAACTGTGACACATATCTAATTCATGTGTTTACACTTGCTATACAATTTACGTCATCGTGCATGCCACAATGGAAGAAACTGTCTTGCTTTTAGCTCCGCAAAATATGCAAAGTTCTCTTTAAAAAGAGAAAAGGCCGTCATCGCAGCTTGCGCTTTTGGTTTGTATATGGTGTCTTCCACCATTCAGAGGAATTTGTGGGTACGAGAGAGATCTCAGGTCTGGCGAGAGCAAATTGTGGTGGGCTTTAATGAGGAAGGGTGAGTCTGAAATTTTAGGATGAGCACACACACGCTGTTCCTTCTACGTCATTAATTCACGGAGAAGTACCACATTGTCGCAAGTTTAATGATGTACAAAACGGAATGCTTCAATAAATCCGATCTGCCTGTTTACATGATAGTCGCATTGTCACATTCTCGATTTATATCTGATTTATTTCCACATATAAAAACCGATCTTTGAATTCCCGAATGCATGTGTTTTTTTCGTGTTTACATATATTTTTTGTAATACCATTTTATTCTTTATTATAAGTAGTCAGATACATCTACTGTGCCTTTAATTTTACCTGCTCAAAGAAAACACTCTTTTTGAATGTATTAAACAAAACTAAAGTACATGCACAGAACAACATGAGCATTTATAGCAAATAAACAAATGTAAATATTATCCCGCTTGCTTTTTGAGCACCTTGTTTTGAGCGTTTTTAAATGCCTATGATTGATCACGGCCTCAACTGAAAAAGCTGCGACTGGCTCTAATGGTCAGCACGGCTCTGGTGCTGTTCAGCAGACACAGTTACACAGACACTGATGTTAAACGGTTGCGGCAATCAGCTGATCTATTATAGACAGCGACGTGGTGGAGAAAACTTACTCTGCAGACACACTCATGTCAAGTTTTATGAAACAAATATTTTGCGTGTTAAGTTTTTAGTTACTATTCTCTCAAAATCATTCTGCAAAAATAGCAACAATAATAATATTCATAATAATCTGCAGATTCTGTCAACACCTCCAGCCTGGTCAAGAAGGCTCACCAGCGCCTATTCTTCCTGAGGCAACTTAAGAAGAACCAGCTTTCATCAGCCGTCTTGGTGAACTTCTACCGTTGCACAATAGAAAGCATCCTGACCAACTGCGTAACAGTCTGGCATGGAAGCTGCTCTGTTGCTGAGCGTAAGGCACTGCAGCGGGTGGTGTAACTGCCCAACGCATCACAGGGACTACACTGCCAGCCATAGAGGATATCCAGAAGAAACACTGTCTGCGCCGAGCACGCAGTATTCTTAAGGACACCTCTCACCCTGCTCACAGACTGTTTTCTCTCCTGCCTTCCGGCAGGCGCTTCAGGTTCCCCCGGACAAAAACCAGCAGACTGAGGAACAGCTTTTTCCCCAGAGCTGTCTCGCTTTTGAACTCTGCCCCTCACTGAATCGTTTGCTCCCCCAATACACCCCTCCCCCCACTCCTCTAACTTATACTCCTCACAATCACTGCACTATTTAACATTTGCACATTTAAAGTTTGCACATATTCATTGCACTGATTCATTTACTTGACCTGTACATACCCACAGCACATGGACATTTGTAATTATGTTTATCTATCTGCACACTTCTGCTATTAATAGCATCCTGTACATATATTCATTTATTGTAAATCTGTTCATAGCTAATACAACCTGTATATAATGTTGATAGCACATCCATCTGTAAATATTACCATAATTTTTCTATAACTGCACTTTATAACTTATACCTTTATCCTGCACTTGCTGCTATTGCACTGCTGGTTAGACCTAAACTGCATTTCGTTGCCTTGTACTTGTACATGTGTAATGACAATAAAGTTGAATCTAATCTAATCTAATTATAATTTCAACGTAAAGAGAGAAGCATAAAGTCAGTTGCACAAGTTATATATACTTTGTTTAGCAACATGGACACCTCTAAATGGCATTAAAAGCGTCACATTTTGTATTTAAAAGGTATAATTCACTTAAAAATGTAATTTCTGTCTTAATGTAATGACATATTCGCGGCCACAAAATCACACATGAGCTGATGAACTCTTTGTTTACTACTGAGGGGACAGGCGCGTGCCCGCCAGTAATGTTTACTTTAGTGAACAGAACCTGTATGGGCTGTGAATAAATAACAGGTAATAAAGTTGTAAATAACATTCAGTTTGTCATTGTTTGGAAGCTGCGCGGTAAGTGTGATTTGCATGTATGTTTTTTTCACAAAGCGACGGCAGCCATAACATGAGCGAACTCAGCAGTGAAAGTGGAACTGAACGCACACATCATTTAAACGATCAAATCGCATTTTACAGTTATGATTACGACAAGCGTTTGCTTTGTTTTTTCTTTCATAGCAAACACAGTGTTGTGCATGAAAATAAATGTTTACTGGGTCAGTATAACTACTCTACCCTATATAATGTTCAATATAATGCAAGAGGGAATCTGATAATTCATTCATTCATTTTCTTTTCGGATTAGTAGCTTTATTAATCAGGGTTTGCCACAGAGGAATGAACCAGCAACTTATCCAGCATATGTTTTACACAGCGGATGCCCTACCCAACACCAGAAAACACCCATACACTCTTACATTCACATACATACACTTCGGCTAATTTAGTTTATTAAATTCACCTATAGCGCATGTTGAACTGTGGGGGAAACCAGAGCACCAGGAGAAAACCCACGAGCACGGGGAGAACATGCAAACTCCACACAGAAATCCCAGCTGACCCAGCCAGGGCCGAACCAGTGGCCTTCTTGCTGTGAGGCGATTGTGCTACCCACTGTGCTACCGGAATCTGATAATGACTCATTTTACCAGTAAAAAAAGAATGGTCTAATAATGTTGTCAATGACAAATGACAAGCATATGTCTTAAACATAATAATTACATTTTAAAATTATGAATGGTTGTGATGTTATCACTTTACTGTGAATTAACAAACAAGACATATTTAAAGTCTGTTCCACTAAAGTCAAAGTCCACCATTCTAAGTCTCTACAAAATTTAGCATTTTAACCAACAGTAGACCTACACATAGGTTTGATATTATTATTGTTGTTTTACCATATGTTTTAGAAATAACAATAATAATAGCCTACTCATATTAACCTTTATTTTACATCTACATAATTGTGAGAAAATCATGATCTTGATTTTAAGCAAAAAAATCATGATTCTCATTTTAGCCAGAATCGTGCAACCCTACAAAGGTCTTGGGGGTTTGGAAAGACATGGATTTCAGTAATTAATAACATCATTTTAATTTTTGGGTGAACTAACCTTTTTACCTTCTCTACTGGTCTTTTCAGCTATTTCAGTGTGTATAAGTAAAGTTTTGGAACAAAAATGTTGGCATAGGCATGTTTCTTTGAGTCTGGGTAAGAATATCAAAGGAAGATAGTTACACAAATAAATAAATAAAAAATCCTGACAATAGCTGGTGTTCTACCTGTTAGATGGGTTAACGAGACCCTTCAGGCTGCTGGGATTGCGGATAAGCTTGTCCAATAAGCTGACAATCTCCTCGAATTTGGGCCGGCTGTTCCTGTCTTTCTGCCAGCAGTCCATCATGAGGTGATAGAGGGCGGTCGGACAGTCCATGGGCCCCGGCAGTCTGTAGTTCTCCTCCACTGCCTTTATCACCTGAGACAACAGGAAAGATTGCAAGCACTTTACATCATGTTCCACAATAAATATATGATGTGCCGTATATGTCCAAACACTGACTCCTCTGCTTCAGGAGTAGCTGCTGGATACCAAAGTCCTCACATTGACCTTTCTACCGCTCTCACTCTCATTTAACCAGCAACTTAAAATTGACATATTTGGATGTTTTAGATCAACAAAAACTACAGAATACAAATGCTACTCACATAAAGTGCACAAGGGACTTGGCTCTGTCCCATCTTAATTCTCTTAGAGTATGTTGGTCATATTATAGAACAAGCTAGCAGCATCCTAACTAACGCTAAGTTTATGCTAGCAACTTACCAATGCATGTCTGGGACATGCTAGTCAAATGGTAGCAACATGCCAAAACATATCAGCGGTGTTTAAATACTAGTTAACAGTAGCAACAATTTCCCAGTGTTGGGTTGTGGCTGGAAGGGCAACCGCTGTGTAAAACAGATGCTGGATAAGTTGGCGGTTCAGTCTGCTGTGGCAACCCCTAATTAATAAAGGCACTAAGTCGAAAAGAAAGTGAATGAATGAATAAATAACACCAACGATGCAATTTACACTAGCAACAATGCGAAACATATACAAGTTAATTATCGCTAATGATATGATAACTATGCTAAAACATGTTAGCAACATGTTCATTTATGTTAGCGACATGTTAAAACATTAGCAAAGTTGTAATACATCTTAAAACATCCCAGCAAAGCACCAATTCATTACAAATTACCAATTTTAGAAAGCTATCTGGTAGCAACATGACAATGCATCTTAGCTTGCATGCTAAAACGATAATTCCTAAGCAAAATGCAAGCCATCAATGCAGTGAAAGTGGGAGAGTGGGTGTATTTCAGGACACGGATTACATACAGAGTAGATGTAAAATTATACTTTTCATAATTAAAAAAAAAATTGTATACTGACCACCAGGAAGTCATAAACCCAATCATAGATATGTGTAGCATACCGAAAAATACAGCTTAAACCAGCCTAGGCTGGTTGGCTGGTTTTAGCTGGTTGACCAGGCTGGTTTTAGAGGGGTTTTGGCCACTTCCAGGCTGGTTTCCAGCCATTTCCAGCCTGGTCTTAGCTTGTCAGGCTGGAAAATGACCAGCTAAAACTTGCTTGACCAGCCTGGTTTTAGCAGGACTGACTAGGCTGGTCAAGCTGGTTTTAGCTGGTCATCTCCCACCCTGATCAGCCTAGGCTGGTTTAAGCTGTTTTTTTCAGTAGGGATATGTGAATATATCTCTGCCTCTGGATGGCCAGTCCTCCACTGCATCTTGGTCCCACATTCATTTAAATGAGTGCTACCCTGTACTAAAATGGTGGCTCTATTGAAGCATTCTTTCTAATAGACACCAATAGTGTAGGCAACATCTAATGTAAATATCTATGCATGAAAGCCATAAAACATGTTAGGCACATGTTACTGACTTCATTCTAACTTACAATTTCATAGTCATTTTAAACTTTTAGATTAATTTGCCCATGAGTGATTTTATTTCAGTAGCCAATAAGATTAAATATGATTGTAATGTCATTATATTGTGAAGTTTAAGCATATTATAAAATTAAGTTAAAATAATTAGTTCACAAACAAACTAATAAACATAAATAAATAAATAAATACTGCCATAAAATAGTTTAAAAACATAATATAACAACATAAATTATAAATAAAAAATATAAATTGCAATAATATTTCAGAATATTACCATTTTTTGTTCTTTTTTTAGGCTATATTTCTTAGGTATAAATTCTGAAATATGTAAATTATATTACAAATTTTACTATTGACATTTAAATATTATTATAAATTTATTTATTCCAGTATTCATTATACTTACGCTTAACATTTTAAGTGTATTAGCTGACAAATCATATAATTAATACAAATTTATAATCTATTCAAATTAAACTACATTATTAATGTAAATTAACCATAGCATGTTCTGTTTATAGGGCAATTTTTGACAAATCTATTGTTTCACTTTACATCTTCTATCATTCAAAAGTTACCAAAACAAACCAGAAGCCTGAATCATTAAAGAGTATCTCTCCTCTCCCAAAACAAAACTAAAACCCTCAACACGAGCAACACTACAACAAGCAGAGCAATCCCTCATGGAGAGAAGAAAACACAGGCAAAACAGAGACTGACAGACAGACAGAGGAAGCCGAGATCTGAGAGAAACCCTCCAGAAACGCTTCAATAAAACATCAAAAACGCACTCCATTCCCAAGCGTGAGTGAAACAGATTAATGATGGAGCGCAGATGAAGTCGTCACTATAACTGTAAAGCTGGAAAAAAAAGGTCAGCGGTGCTTGATAAAACCATGACTGCTGTGTGCACCTCCTTCTGGGAGAAGCTGGAGAAACTAAAGCTTCGCCGCCTGTTTCATCTCTGCTGCAAATATACTTGTCATTTTGTATGCATCTGACATATGATGACATGCGCATCTACATTACAAAAGACAGAGAGGCGGCGGATCGACATGTACTGTGTGCTTTTCAATGGAGGAAACAAATATGACTGAATCGCTGTGAGTTTTAAACTAATAATCCACAGGATTAGAGAGATAGACTTTGTTTGTAGTGATTTAATAATGTTAGGATACACAAATTTAGCACTTTTAATTTTTTTTTCTATTTTATGTTGTAAGATTTGTGTGTGTGTGTGTATATATATGTAATATATAATATATATATATAATAATGTCAGAATTAATAGCCCCCCTGTTTTTCCCCAATTTCTGTTAAATGGAGAGAAGATTTTTTGGTAACACTTTATAATAACTACACACTATAAATCATTAATTAAGCATTAGCAAATAGTGAATTCATTATCTGTTAAGCATTAACTCTACATTAATAAGCGTTAGTAAGCAACTTTATAACAGCTACAAATGCTCTATTCTTGACTTACAAACATATTTATAATGTGCTTAATACTTGTACTTTCATACTTTGTTAATGATTTATTTTTCATTACTAAATTAAGTATCGCATTATTTACAAACCAGTTGTTTTTAAAAGTAGTTGAGGGTTTTAGGATCATTCAGAATGAGTTAGTAAATGATTAATAAACTATTGAAATCAACGTTTATATGTCTTATTATTCAGGCATATAAGGGATTTATATAGCATAAATAGTCCTCACTTTAGATTAGGTCACAAAACTAGATAAAGCATTTATTAACATACATAGTAACCCTTAATATATGCCTGAATAATAAGACATATAAACGTTGATTTCAATAGTTTATTAATCATTTACTAACTCATTCTGAATGATCCTAAAAACCCTCAACTACTTTTAAATACAACTGGTTTGTAAATAATGCGATACTTAATTTAGTCATGAAAAATAAATCATTAACTAAGTATGAAAATACAATTATTAAGCACATTATATAGGTGCTTATAAGTCAAGAATACAGCATTAGTAGCTGCAGTTATAAACTGCTTACTAACGTTTATTAATGTAGAGTTAATGCTTAACAAATAATGAATTCACTAGATGATAATGCTTAGTAAATGAGTCATAGTGTGTAGTTATTATAAAATGTTACCGATTTTTTCAACACATTTCTAAACATAATAGTTTTAATAACTCATTTCTAGAGACTGATTTATTTTATCTTTGCCATGATGACAGTAAATAATATTTTCCTAGATATTTTTCAAGACATTTCTATACAGCTTTAAGTGACATTTAAAGGCTTAACTAGGCTAATTAAGTTAACAACGCAGGTTAGGGTAATTTGGCAAGTTGTTGAATAATGATGGTTTGTTCTGTAGACAATCAAAAAAAAAACATATAGCTTTAAGGGGATAATAATTTTGACCTTGATTTTTTTTTTTAATTAACTGCTTTTAGTCTAGCCAAAATAAAACAAATTGGACCTTCTCCAGAGGAAAAAAATATTATAAGACATACTGCCTTGCTCTGTTAAACATAATTTGAGAAATATTTAAAAAAGAAAAAAGGGGGGCTAATAATTCTGACTTTAATTGTATATATATATATATATATATATATATATATATATATATATATATATATATATATATATATATATATATATATATATATATATATATACAGAATTATTTAGTTATTAGAAATAAAAAAAATTGGTTTTACAAATTATAGAAATATAATTTGGATTACAAGTAATTATTTATATATAAATGTTTTCTCAAATAAATACACTGTTTGACATCAAACTATTAATAAATCATCACACTAGACACTAAAACGACTGCTATAAATTGCTCATATTTCATTTGTTTTTCTTGTGAGTATCAATGTCTTTTCGAATATTAAAAAAAGCGTGGTTTGTGTGCAGTGAGATCATATTTACATTTGGACAATGACAATGAAACAACAGATGATGTAAGCTTTTGGTAAAAGCTACATTTAAAGAAACTCAATGCCGGAAGTCCATTACTGTGACAGATTTCTGTCTGCACATCTAATGCTTTTCACACAGAAAAGACAAAAATAAAATCATTGTGACTAAATCCTAAAGCTAACATTTTCAGCCCAAACCCAGTGTCCCCCATGTAAATAAGAAAGACCTGTGACCCTGATCGTCCTGCAATACCAGCCCAAAATTTGCCGGTTTAGCCCCGCATCCAACTCTATTTATAGACATCAGCTTTCTATTGCTCTCATTTCCCCCTCAAGAAAACAGCAGGGCTCATGAGAGGAAACTGTTACTGTGGTGAAGTGTTAAAGACTGCAGGCTAAAATCACACCAGAAAGCACAAACAATCTCTTCATAAATGTAGACTATTTCATCAGTGTATTGCAGACTGAAATAAAAAAGCAATAAAATAAATAAATAAAAGGTATATAAAATCTATTTAATTTAAATATTTTGGATAATTTGAGCATATATACAGTTGAAGTCAGAATTATTAGCTCCCATGAATTATTAGCCCCCCTGTTTATTTTTTTCCAAATTTCTGTTTAACTGAGAGCAGACTTTTTTTCTACACATTTCTAAACATAAACATAATATTTCTAACCATAACTCATTTCTAATAACTGATTTCTTTTATCTTTGCCTTGATGACAGTCAAGAAATAATATTTTTACTAGATATTTTCAAGACACTTCAATACAGCTTAAAGTGACATTTAATGGCTTAACTAGGTTAATTAGGTTAACTAGGCACATTAGGGTCATTTTGCAAGTTATTGTATAATGATGGTTTGTTCTGTAGACTATCGAAAAACTATCTAGCTTAAAGAGGCTGATGATTCTGACCTTAAAATGGTATTTAAAAAATTTAAAACTGCTTTTATTCTATCGCCAAAATAAAACAAATATGACTTTCTCCAGAAGAAAAAATACTGTGAAAATTTCCTTGCTCTTTTAACCATAAATTGGGAAATAATTAAAAAAGAAAAAAAATTCAAAGGGGGGCTAATAAATCTGACTTCAACTGTACATTTAAAATATCCATATAAACTTTTAGGGTACCAATGTGTACCTTACGAAATGGCACAGAATTTCTGAAAATGTATTGATTGAGATTGTGCTGTTGGCAGATAGCTTATATAATTGGCATATTTATTTTTATTTTATAATAACAACAAAAACAGAAAAGTACAAAAAAACTAAAAAGTAAAAAAAATAAGTAAATATATTATTCATAAAGAGCTAAAACATTACTCAAGCTATTAAAAAATTAATATCATTAATTCATTCATACAATCATTTATTCATTTATTCATACATACATTCATTATTTTTTCTTCAGCTAACCCTTTTATACATCAGGAGTTGCCACAGCGTAATGAACCGGCAACTTATACAGCATATGTTTTATGCAGTGCATGCCCTTCCAGCTGCAACCCAGTGCTGGGAAACATCCATACACACTCATTCACACACTCATAAGCTACGGCCTATTTAGTTTATTCAATTCACCTATAGTGCATGTGTTTGGACTGTGAGGGAAACCGGAACCCCCGGAGAAAACCAACATGGGGAGAACATGCAAACTGCACACAGAAATGCCGGGACTCGAACCAGCAACCTTCTTGCAGTGAGGTGACAGTGCTATCCAATGAGCCACCATGCCACCCTCATTCATTTATATAATCATATATTTATTTAATTATACTACAAAGTCTTCATGTAGCACTAGTAAGAGCCCGTTTTGACAGACAGTGACAGCAGACTCACATCTTGGTTGCTCATCTCCCAGTAGGGCCTTTCTCCGTACGACATCACTTCCCACATGACGATGCCGTAGCTCCACACGTCACTGGCGGAGGTGAACTTCCTGTAGGCGATGGCCTCTGGAGCCGTCCATCTGATGGGGATCTTCCCTCCCTGTAGGACAAACCGACACAAGATCACAAACTCAGCCTGTCAGAGCGTCTTAACACATGATTATCGCTGAGGAGAAACGCTGTCAGCCAGGGAGAAAGTGACAGGAAGCATTAGCTCTGTGGACGACGGCTGCATGCTAATCGCTAATTGACTGACGTGGTGTTAGCTCTTGTACTCAGAGAGAAAGAGAGAGAAAGACGTGTCTTCATTTAGTTTGTTGACAGTTCACACACATCCACACACACATGAAAAGCTGTATTCTGTGGTACTTTGGCACACCAAAACAAGAAAGAGATGACAGGGGAGAGAGAGAGAAATGGTATGCTAATTATGTCAGCCATCAGCAAATCTTTAATTATCCTCCTTCAGGAAAATGGCTGCTTCTTATTCAGGCTAAATAAGGATTAATTTTCACTGAAGAATACACTTTATTTTAGCTCTGGCATTATTGTATTGGTGATGAGGTAAATAAGAGAACTCAGAAAAATCATATTAAGCAGAGGAGAGAGACAGAGAAACGAAACTGAGGAACATATGATGTTTGTCAAACTGAACCAGGATTTTTAGGGTAGAAATCTTGACTACATTCATGTTTTCTCTTACCATTATATAAAGTAAGTTAAATAGAAGGCTATTATCTGAATTAACATCGCTCATATGTATCTTTTACCACCTGTTAAAGCCTGTTTATTAAAATATTTCATCCTTTCCTGATTAGCAAGTCCATTTAGCATCTTCGACACATTAACACAGTATACACAGTATAGTATCATAAATGGGCAGATTTTTTATTTACTTTTCAGAAGTTTACATCAGAGTATCGCCAGTATGGCTGGTAACTGGCATAATCTTTACATAAGTACAAATATTTATTTACATTTAATAAACATTTACTATAAGTTACAATAGGATTTTTTTGCATTTGGATCATAGGACTTAAAGGTGCAATAGAGTGCATTAATTTAATAAATGAAATAGCTCCCTGATAGCCACATAGTAGGTACAGTGGGGAAAATAGGTATTGAACATATCACCATTTTTCTCAGAGAACATTTTTTTTAGATTCAACTTTATTGTCATTACACATGTACACGTACAAGGCAACGAAATGCAGTTTCGGTCTAACCAGCAGTGGCAATAGCAGCAAGTGCAGGATACAGGAATAAGTTATAAAGTGCAGTTATAGAAAAACTATGGTGATATTTACGGATGGATGTACTATGAACATTATATACAGGTTGTATTAGCTATGAACAGAGATTTACAATAAATGAATATAAGTACAGGATGCTATTAATAGCAGAAGTGTGCAGATAGATAAACAGAATTACAAATGTATATGTACAGTGGGTGTGTACATAATTAGAAATGTCCATGTGCAGTGGGTATGTACAGTTCAAATAAGTGAATCAGTGCAATGTAGAATTTCTAAAGGTGTCGTTGACTTGAAAGTTTCACAGGATGTTGGTAACATCCAAATAAATCAGTATATGCAGAGAAAACAAATCTAATTAGTTTACAAATTAAGTTATGCATAATGAAATTAAATGAAAAAGTATAAAACACACGAAGAAAGGTAGGTGTAGAAAGGCAATGAAAGCCCAGACAGCAGCTGAAATATATCAGAAGTTATTCAGCAACCCTATGTCCTTTCTCATTGTAAATTAATATTAGCTGCTTCAGTCCAACATCTACATTAGCAGGATGATGAAGATGAAACCAGAGTGGACATTTTAGCAAGACAATGATCCAAAACAGCCAAGGAAACTCAAATGCTTTCAGAGAAAGAAAATCAAGCTGTAGAATGGCCCAGCCAATCACCTGACTTGAATCCAATAGAAAATCAAATTAATGATCAGACTTGATAGATGAGGCTCAAAGAACCATCAAGATTTTTACACACTGTTGAATTCTGTGAAAAACTCACACCTGAGCAATTCATGTTTCAGTAGTTCAGTACTCTTCCTTGTGTCATTTCATTGTTATTACACAACTAATTTTTCAGATTTTTTTTTTTTTTGTTTGGTTTTATTTCTATGTTTTATTCTTTGAGTTTTCATTAAAATCTGGTTCGATTCCATGTCAACAGCTCCTTTAGAAATATTATTAGAAATATTATTCCCTAGAATAAGAAGTAGTATTCAAAAAACATGACATGACATGTTCAATACTTATTTTTCCCACTGTATGTGGCTTAGTTAAGTGCAAATATTCTTCAGAAATTGTATATGCTCATTTTTATATGCTCATTTATAACCAGAAAAATTACCCCTAGAATGAAAAGGGCAGTTTTGACCATATTTAGAATGGTCATGAATATTAATGTGCTCTGCTTTGATGCTCTACAGCTATGGTCGGGAACCTTTTTTCAGCAAAGAGCCATTTCTGATTTTTTTTTTGGCAAATGCATTTTTTTAAAGAGCCATGTGACTTCATGTCGCTTTGCGTCTGTCTCCTGATCCATTCACGCATTTTCTCTTGATCAGGCTCATAATCAGATTTAACATACTCGTGTTTAAAATATATATACTGTATGCTTGACTGCCTCTGGCATTTTGAAAACATGGTTATTATTTAGGTGGGCCTTTATGTCATTATTTATACAAAACAACAATCATCAACCAATGAGAGTGATTGTAAATGTAAGAAAGCTGATTGGTCAAAAGTGACTACCTTTATGTGTGTGCATGCACACACACTCAACCAGTGTTGCCAGACTGGGCGGTTTTTTAATTTATTTTTGCGGGTAAAAAAAATGACAGGCGGGTAGTGAAAATTTGGGCGGTTTTGCAACGGCGTGGCCCGCAGCTGGATATTATTGGCCAGCCCCGGTCTGCCCTCATACACCTGTTTGGATCTCCCAAAGAGATTCCATAGCCCCTGTTCCTCGCATACATATGCTTAGAACAGTGTAGAAACACTTGTGATCTCCCTCCCTGACACGACATCTCCCCGGTTTTCAGCGGTTTTTCGACTGCTTTTGGGCTGTAAACAGTCAGTAACATCTGGTAACACTGCACTCAACACACTCGCAGTTTTTCACTTGGTCTCATTCACATTCTCTCTCTCTCTGTGTCTCACACACGCACACAAAAACATGCAGGTATTCAACACGCACCAGTTAATTCCGGATCAATTAAAATAAATACCGGAACGCACAACACGAATATCTGACATTTCCTGGAGCAAGATCCAGCTCAAATTAAGAACTGCCGCCAACAGTTCATTTGCTTACTTAACACACAGGACTTATTCGCCATCTGTGAAAGGTTTCATTTGCCTCGCGATCTCCAATGAGGCAAGCAGAGCTCACAGCATTCAAACTCCAAGATGCCCCTGTCCAAACTCCTGCCCTGCCCCTGCTGTTTTTGTCCGGTTTGCACTTTATGCTGGAGCTCACACGCCTTCTTTCGGCTTTCGCTCGGATGGTACTTTGCCGCAAAAGCTGCATGGTGGGTTTCAAAATGTCTCTTAACATTTTTTTTACAAGAGGAAACGCGTTTTGTTAAAATCAGACAGAGCAGAGCACTAGAGCTTTCAATAAAAGCAAATGTTTCTGCCCACTCATTTTGTAACTTTCGATGTTTCTCAGGATTATTTTCTTTTTTGCCATCATCACCACTCATGAATGTTGTTTGAATTAACGTGCGCGCGGTTACCATAGAAACGTAAGTTCATTCACAGTGCCGAACACATGCATTGTTCGAAACCAAGTTTTTATTATTTTTTTCTCCAAAAAATTACAATAACGAGGGAACTGTAATTGTATTTTCAATAGGAAAATGATTTCTAGTTATCTGATGGATATCTTTTTTTACTGAAAAATAATATTTACGGGAGACAGCAGGAGAGCCACGTATTTTGGTCAAGGAGCCACTTGTGGCTCGCGGGCCATAGGTTCCCGACCACTGCTTTACAGCTTGTGTCAGTAGCTGCTCCTTCTCTCTCTCTCTCTTCTCTCACCCCCCCCCCACACACACAAACACACACAGACAAACACAGCATTATGTCGTCTGAAATAAACACGTGCAAAATAATCATAATCTGTCAAACAAATGTAACGAACAGATTAGATGCCTGGTCAAACCTTTTCGACTAAAGCGGCAGAGTAGACCTAGGATTAAGTGAGCTACCTTTATGCCACCGGAGTAAGCTAGTTTGCTCCTGCGTTGTGTTGTAGATGACATTTAGACTAAATTGTGTTATACTATACAAAAGGAACAGTCCGAGATGTATTTACAGTTGTAATTTGAAGCTGTAAAGTACATGAAATCACATACAGGAATTAATATCTTCTGCATAAAAATATATTGGCGTCCTTTCACTCAAGAAAAAACATAGTAAGAACTGCGTGATATGACACGGTGCATAAACATGAATTCAACACTTATATTAAGCATGTTATATGTGTTTGTTGCCTCATCACAAGCATAAACACCAACATTTACAATATAAACATTCAAAAGATACATTTAATCAAACCTTATGCCTCTTCAGGGTGGTGCTGAATAAATTGTACTATATATCTTGCATTTTGCATTCAGATGGGCTATGAACAGAGGGCTGGCTGAGAACTGATCCTTACAGCAAACCGGATGTGAAGTGCTGCGCTTTATCTTTAAAAACATTCTAAATATTGTTTGTTTATGTATGGTGCTGGTACACACCTGTCTGCATCACCTACCAACAAATACAAGACAATGTAAAGAGGTTACACTGCAGGCTTTAGTCTACTAGTCTTCAAAATAAGAGTCCTACATAGTAAGATTAATATAAGCTTAAATAAACAAAAAATATCATTGTTGTAATCTCATTAGGAAATGTAATCAAACACAACCTGGGGCATGCATATTAATGATCATGTGTGCAACATAACCGTGTTTTGTCTGACTGGCCTGTTTTTCACTATGATGAATGATGAAACAATGGTGTTTGGTGGCCATTTCCATGTACTGAAATCTTAGTATTTAACTTTGCTAGCATATATTCAGATTTAAACACTGAAAACATCAGATTTCTATGAAATGTCAGCTTTAACACAAAGCATGCAGTGAGGTGTAGTGTGTCTGTGTTGTGAAGCACGTACGCGAGTGGTGTAAGCTGCCTCTGGGTCGTCCTCCAGCACTCTGGACAGGCCGAAGTCAGACACCTTACACACCAGGTTGCTGTTGACCAGGATGTTGCGGGCAGCGAGGTCACGGTGCACATATCCCATCTCGGAGAGGTAGCGCATGCCCGATGCTATGCCACGCAGCATGCCAACCAACTGGATCACAGTGAACTGACCATCATTCTTCTGTTATAGGAGAAAAGAGGAATAATACACATGAGAATGAGTGTGATACATTTAAACTTCTAGAAGTAGTAATAGTTATTTAATTTAATTTAATTAAAAATTTACTAAATTTGTTGTTTAATAAGGACACATCTAACCAAAGTGAAGCTTAATTGCTATTTTAAATGTTGTTTTTGTGGCTTTTCCATAAATATGACAGAAAACTATTTTATTTTTTGAAGGGATGTTTTGCTTTGAATGTAATGACTTGAATTTACCTTCAGAAAGGTGTCCAGAGATCCATTCTCCATATATTCTGTTATTATCATCACCGGTTTACCTATAGGAAACAAATCATAATCTTGTTGTTTTGTGACAGGCAAACAACAAACAAGACATTAAAGCAGTTTCAGCTCAAAGCTAATAAATAAAAATATGAAATAAATAAATAGTTTGGCTTGATTTTATTACTACTATTATTATTATTATTAACAATGTATACAGTTATTAATAATTAATGTGTGAAATATAATAATAATAATAATAATAATAATAATAATAATAATAATAATAATAATAATAATAATAATAATATAAATAATTATAATTATTGTTAAAACATTAAATAAATAAATAAATAAATAAATAAATAAATAAATGGTTTGGCTTGACGATTATTTATTATTATTATTATTATTATTATTATTGTAAGCAATATAGAAATTAATAATAATAATTAATGTGTGAGTAGTTATTACTACTACTACTATTATTATTATTGTTATTATTATTATATTTCACACATTAATTATTATTAGCAATATATAAAATTAATAATAAGTATTAATGTGTGGAATATAATAATAATAATAATAATAATAATAATAATAATAATAATAATAATAATAATAATAATAATAATAATAATAATAATAATGAATTGACAATTAGTAACACTACCACAAATTATCAATATAAATTATTATTATTACTATTATTATTATTATTAGTAGTAGTAGTAGTAGTATTATTATTAAGAAAACACTAAATAAAAATAAATAAATATATATATATATATATATATAAAATATAATGTTTTTATATAATATAAATTATATAAATTATTAGTATTTTACAAACAAGTCATCTCTGTAAAACAATGTTTCCAACTTCACAACATCAAACCAAAACAAAAATCCAATTACAGAACAATAACAGAATGCCATCCTAACAGACACTCACTCTTAGTGACGACCCCCTTCAGATGGATGATGTTGGGATGCTCGAACTGTCCCATAATGCTGGCTTCACCCAAGAAGTCCCTCCTCTGCTTCTCCGTGTATCCAGCTTTCAGAGTTTTAATGGCCACTGGGATCTCTCTCTTCCCCGGCAGCCGCAGCAAACCACTGCACACCTCCCCGAATTCACCTGCAACCGCGAGGCAGAGCAGCAGTGAAGCGCGGCAGGACACAGCCAGACAATGAAATGGCTCATTGTGTTCGGGCAGATTTCCCTTGCGAAGCGACAAAGTGCAGAGCTGCTGAGGTTTAACCTCGCTTCTGAATGAATGAATAAAGTCTGACTGCGCGAGCTGGTACTTATAGGGTGACACTTCCAGTGCAAGAGTTCAAATGAGAAGTTTAGCCCTTTCAAGAGCTGCATCTGAAAAAGTTTTTACATTTGATAATCACTTATTGGGCTCAATTTTTAAATAGCTTGTCAAAAAATGCAAATAATTGGACATTCTTCAACTTCATATAGCTTTGAAAAAGTAAAAGTAAAATGAACTTGAAAATTCTCATTTTCTCATTCTCAGTTTGAATCACATGTTCAATTTTACATTTAGAAATGTTAGTTTAAAAAGATACAAATGGTCAGAACTGTATGCAGAAGTGCATATGCTTTCATTTATAGTTACTGAAAATCATGTATGATTGAAAATCAAGGTTTTTTTTACCAATAATAATATTTTTTTATCTCTTCTATTGTTAAGGTATAAAGCTATGATAGATATATAGATAGATAGATAGATAGATAGATAGATAGATAGATAGACAGACAGACAGACAGACAGACAGACAGACAGACAGACAGACAGACAGACAGACAGACAGACTGATAGATGATAGATAGATAGATAGATAGATAGATAGATAGATAGATAGATAGATAGATAGATAGATAGATAGATAGATAGATAGATAGATAGATAGATAGATAGATAGATAGATAGATAGATAGATAGATGATAGATGCATGATTATTAAGCTGCTTTACTTTTAAAGACCAAATGGAAAAACTTTTAGATGCAAAACACTTTTAAATGCCCATAAGAAGGATGCAATATTAAATATGTAAACTGAAATTTTAGGGCATATCAAATTGTTAAGAAATAGTTAAGAAAACTAAAAAAACTGTGTCAGCAGGAATATATAATTACTTCATGAATATGTACATATGTGTTATTGGTAATAATGATTTGGAATTGGTAAACTGTACTTGGGGAAAATAGGATTTGAATATGCACTTGCATATTAATTATGCATACCCTGTACATTAGAAAGCCCATATAAATAGAGATAGACATGTGACACAGATATCAAAGTAGCAATAACCAATATTTTACAAAAAATGTTTTTGTTGGACCCAATCCTAAAACTCTCTTGCAGTCAATCAGCAGTAAGGTGCGTGTCTGGTAAGCTTCCTTGATGACATATTGTTTAACAAAATTTGCATAGTGCACCTTTAAAATGTTTTTGTTTAGTAATCATTCACTTTGATTGCATTTAAAGTTGTGAGTCTTTATTATCTGATATGGACTGCAATTTAATTTGCGTGAAAATAATGAATATATTTGGTGTTTCACTACCTCTAGTACGGTGGCCCAGTAGTGCACAACACATTGACGTGTTCTAAAAGCAAACATTAAGCTCATAAAATAATGACATTTCAAAAAGCAAACGCTAAGCTAACAACACAACAACATTAAGCTCACAACACGATGACATTTCAGAACGCAAACATTAACTCAAAACACAACGGAAATGCTCCTGACCACTAGGTGGCAGTGGAACACTGATTACTTCCTCTTCTTCTGGTTAAATGGTGAGTTAAAGACCGAAACAGCGATTACGTTTAGACGCCACAAGAAATGTGTTACAAAACATTGCTACCAAGGAGCAAGAAATGGGTTCTACCTCTGGACATATATTTTTGCAACATCCGCAAAATCAAATATTCGGAAGATGCGCATACATCTTGCCTATTTGTGGACCAACTGCCACCAGTGTTCAGAAGCATTTACGTCTTGCTGTTGGCTTAATGTTTACTTTCTGAAATGTCATTGTGTTGTGAGTTAAAGATTTTTAGTTTTTGATTTGATTTCTTTATTTTGAACAGAAAAATCATACATAAAATTCTTTAACAAAAAATGCATTTCAACATGGTTGAAATGGAGCGGGATGAAGCACACGCTTATTATTTTCCCACCCCATTACCACACACATCATTCGTCCATTACTTATTTCCTCTTTTACTTATCTCTTGCTTTTACATAAGACATATAAGCTTACATGAGACATATTTTATCCTTTTGGCATCTTTATGTTTAATTCTATTTGTACATTTGTATATTTTAGTGTCAGTGTTGTTAGGTTTTAGGATATATAAGCTAGTCTGCACCAAAACTGTGACAAAAGTTAGGTTTATAAGATATAAAAGCAATATCAACATTTAAAGCTTGTAGTTTGTCACTTACGCCTAAATCACAGGTGTCAACTCCAGTTCCTGGAGGGTCACAGCTCTGCACAGTTTAGTTTCAACCCTGATTAAACACACCTGATCAAACTAATTGAGTCCTTTAGGTTTGTTTGAAACCTACAGGTAAGTGTGTTGGAGCAGGGTTGGAACTAAACTGTGCAGAGCTGCGGCCCTCCAGAAACCGGAATTGACACATGTGGCCTAAAACGATCAACGTCACCTCATAATTCAGTTTCTCATCAAATCGACCAATCAAATCTGCCGCGCAAAGGCAAAAGACCGTAACTTCGTTTTTTGACTAAAATTAGTTATTAATATTTTTGGGACAATGAAGACCTTCTTTATCATGTGGATAAGTATCTTGAGTCAATATCATTGTTGTTTCAAGAAAATAATGTCTTGTCTTAACAGTAACTTCCAAAAGCCCAAGCGAAAGCAAGGCAGAAAAATCATAACACGAGCTACCGCTCTTTGACTTGGTTTTAGTATGCTCCAATTAAGTTACGGTTCCCTGCCTTTGTTCAGCTGCATGTCAATATGAAGTTACTGTGAGCAGCCTGGACTTACGATATTCTGCATTTGTTTTAATGTCATACTATCATAAAGAGGCTAACAATCTGGTAAATATATAGCACTGCAAACAAAGACTACACATTTCCAGCAAAAAATATCTTAAATAACATGTTATTTTTTCTTCATAATTTGTATTTTTCGCTCAGTGCAGTCGGGAGCTATTGACGAGTTGACTGGAATGTTGTGACAGTATTAGCATTGTAGCATGATCACACATAAAATCAGTACAGATCACAGTTGAAACCATTTCCTACCTTTTCTTGTAACCCAATAAAATCCACTGCAAATAATGTCGACAGAGTTGTTTAATCTACAAGAATGATCATTATTCCAACCTGCTGGTGTTCACATCGGTTAAGTCCATATTAAGGCTAGGCTGGGTTATTTTTGTGAATTAATTATTTTTTAAATGAATTGTGAAAGTCGATTCATTGACCTATTCATAAATACAACTGTTGCTTTGTTACTGAATAAATGTCTTAAGACAGTGCCTCACCACCACCTACAGGCGATTTTAGCTAATACATGGATAATTTATTTTTTGCTATAGTTGCATAATTTTCTTTTCATTTTTTTTATTTGAAAAATTATTAATAAAAAAAATTCATAAAGAATTAAATGGAAAAAAAAAATTTAAATTGCAAATATTGTGCCTAATAGGAAAAGCGGAAGTGGGAAAGAAAATGCAAAAGGATGTTAAAGAGTATGCCATTCTAAAAAAGTTTAGGAACCGCTGATACACAGTCTAGATAACTAGGTCGTACCTTTGATATCGAAAATTTACTCAAAATGAATGCAAAATAGTGCAACATATTACAATACAGAGACAAAAATATTGTAACACTGTAAACAATTACTTTCAAATTATAGAAACTAATTATTTATTATGTATTACATTTTGGAATGTAATTTGCAAATGCAACCAAAGCACAGGATAGCAATAAGGAAATAAGTAACTGCCAATCATCCAAAATAAATAGCGTGATTACTATCTGTAAATATAAATGTTCTTGTAAAAACAGCAATATTGATCATGTGAAAGTTACTGCTTTTTACCTTGGCACGACTTCTTACTTTTTGCATACAATACAAATCAGAGGACAGTAACTTCCAAATAGGGGTCAAAGGTCAAGTTTGAGCTCAAGATTTTTTTATGTAGATAAATGTCATTACTAAAACATGTAATTGCCATTTTTGTTAATGTAACAAATCAATTGACTAATTAACTAACTAATTTCCAAATAACTAATTTGTCCGGGCAACAAAAAAATCTTTAAAGTCACTTTTCACTTCACTTTCAACTTCAGCGAGTTAAGGTCTTTAGCCTTTGTGGGGTAGAAATGCTCTCTAGTATCTGACATGTCCCGCCCCCTTCAGGACATTTCACATTTGATGCGATTGAGCTCAACCACTCTCACTGGTTAAGAAGTGCTAAAACAAAACGCTATTGTTTTTTTTAAAGGGAAGGGGCTACACTATGCCGCACCCTCTCAATGTTTGAATTGAAATTACATCAAACAGCAAAAAAATTGTTTACTTTCTGAAATGTTGTATTGTGAGATAATGTTTGCTTTTTGAAATGTCGTTGTGTTGTGAGCTTAATATTTGTTTTCTGAAATGTCGTTGTGTTGTGCATTACTGGGCCCACCATACTCCAGTGTTCATTTCAGCTGAAAACATTTTTAGAGTGATTTTCCAGTAACTCCTAAATATGAGATCTGATTAGTCTTACCCAAACCAGACAGTGAGTTTCTCGCATGTATACTTAATGAAAATCTCTTCCTGCGCCCTTTTTTGTTTTTTACTTGCGCATAACTCACTCACCAGCTCCAATAACCCGCTCGATGGTGATACAGCAGACATCAATCTCCTTGGCGAACTCGTGGACAGCCTGGTTGGGATCTTCATAGGTGTGGGGATCGATATACGTGCGGACCGAAGGAAATTTGACTGTGATAAGAGAGAGAGAGAGAGAGAGAGAGAGAGAGAGAGAGAGAGAGAGAGAGAGAGAGAGAGAGAGAGAAAAAAAAAAGACAGAAAGAGATACAAAGAGGAAGAAGTGTTGATTGTTGGCTCTTCACAGCTTTCAGTGAAGAGATTTCATCTCTAGAGACTGTGTTTGTTCTTTCCTGCTGTGTTAAGCACAACATATTGATGGATTGCCTTAGGACTACATAATCAGAATATGGCAACATGCTTCTGTGTGTAGCTGTATTATTGGCAATGTGGTTAGTGTGGTTGTAGACTAATGGGCTGGTGAGGTTTTCTGGTTGCAGATGGCTGTCCTAATAATGGGGAAGTTACTAAAAGTACAAGGTATATTTAATTTCTCCACACACATATATTTTTGGGAGTACCTTGTATCCTTTGTGTCCCCATAAGTATAGTAATACCAGTCAAATTGTACCTTGTGAGGACATCTTTTTGGTTCCCATGATAAATTCTTTTGTATTTTGAAAATGTAAAAACACAGATTGCTTCCTGTGAGATTTGGATTTATGTGCACTGTAAAAAAACATCTATTAATTAACAGTAGGGATGACAAGATCCGATCACGTGATCGGAAATTGGGCCCAGTCACACGGTTTCAGACTCGATCGGAATCGGACATTACCTCCCAATCAGGACTCGAATATATATTTATACATATACTGTATATTTATTCTCATTATTTTTTAACACATCTATGGTTATGCAGCGGCACAGAGTTAGACCTCTTTCTTGACTTCACACAGAAACAGCAACGCATTTTGAATGTTAAAATTAGGTGAATTAAATAAAAAAATAAGGAATGGATCTGTTTTATAAATAGCTCTAAACCAGCTACATGTATGTTGGACCTAATTTCAACAAAATTACTGAAAGAATTGCTACTTGTTGTAGAAGAACCTCTTCTTAACGTTATCAACTCTTCTTTATCTTTAGGCCATGTCCCAAACCCTTAAAAGCTAGCTGTTTTTAAGCCTATTGTTAATAAACCATAACTGGACCCCAGCAACTTAGTGAATTATAGGCCTATTTCAAATCTTCCATTTATGTCTAAAATGCTAGAAAATATTGTTTCTGCCCAATTACGCTCCTTTCTGCAGATGAGCAATGTTTTTTGAGTGTTTCAGTCAGGTTTCAGGGCTCATCACAGCATAGAAACTGCATTAGTGAAATTAACCAATGATCTACTCTTAGCTGCTGACCAAGGGTGCATCTCGCTATTAGTTTTACTCGATCTTAGTGCGGCATTTGATACCATTGACCACAATATCCTCATAAATCGCTTAAACTCTACAGGTATCCAGGGACTGGCTTTCCAATGGTTTAAGTCATACTTAGCTGACCGTTACCAGTTTGTGAATATTAATGGACAGCCTTCACAAGTCAACCCAGTAAGTTATGGGGTACCTCAAGGATCAGTTTTAGGCCCTTTGCTGTTTACAATATACATGCTACCCCTGGGAGACATTATTAGAAGACATGGGATCAGCTTTTACTGCTATGCAGATGATACTCAAATTTCAACTAAACCTGATGAGATGTCTAAACTGTCTAAGCTAACTGAGTGTATTAAAGATGTTAAAGACTGGATGACCAACAATTATCTTCTCTTAAACTCAGACAAAACAGAATTATTACTTATTGGGCCTAAATCCTGTACACAGCAGATCTCACAACTTGACCTACAATTAGAGGGATACAAAGTTAGCGTTAGCTCTACTATAAAAGATCTGGGTGTCATACTAGACAGCAACTTAACTTTTGAAAATCATATATCCCATGTCACAAAAACTGCCTTCTTTCATCTGAGAAATATCGCTAAATTACGAAGTATGCTATCCATCTCAGATGCACAAAAGCCAGTCCATGCTTTTATGACTTCTAGGCTGGATTACTGTAATGCTCTGTTTGCTGGCTGCTCAGCATCCTCTGTTAACAAACTTCAATTAGTACAAAATGCAGCTGCCAGAGTTCTTACCAGGTCTAGAAAATATATTCATATCACCTCAATTTTATCCACTAGCTGCCTGTTAAGTTTCGTATTGAATTTAAAATATTGCTTCTTAAATATAAAGCTTTAAATAATCTAACTCCTGTCTATCTAACCAACCTTCTGTCTTAAGATCTCAAAACTCAGGGCTTCTGATAGTACCTAGAATAGCAAAGTCGAGTAAAGGAGGTAGAGCCTTCTCATTTATGGCTCCTAAACTCTGGAATAGCCTTCCTGATAACGTCCGAGGCTCAGACACACTCCCCCAATTCAAAACTAGATTAAAGACCTAACTGTTTAGTAAAGGATACACTTAGTGCACCCCTTATGGGGCTTCCACACAGGTTATGCATCTTGTTGATATACACTGTGAACAGCAGTTTGCTAATTATTCTCCATTTCCACCGGGGGATACTATTTCCGAGGCCCTCAGACTATGCAGAGTCACTGATTCGATCCAAGACCAACGATGAGATGATCCCAAGGTTTCCATTTCCTGGACCAGGCCGTATCCTGAGCAGCTACTGTGTTGGTCATGGAGAAGTGGAGAACGTGAGACGTGACGCTCCAGGGATAGACAAGTCTTCTCTGAGGCCAGCCTCAGCCGCTGAGACTGCAGCTCTGCACAAGACGTTTGGCCAGCGGAGAATCCTTAAAATGGTTATGCCCAACTGAGTCTGGTTTCTCTCAAGGTTTATTTTTTCTTCCCTTTCGCCAATTGGTAAAGTTTTTTTCCCTCTCCGCTGTCGCCTTTAGCTTGCATGGGTTGGGATCAGTAGAGCTACGCATCGTTGGATTTGCTCTTCAGTGTTTGGACTCTCAGTAGTGATTTTTAAACTTTACTTAACTGAGCTAACTGAACTGAACAAACACTACAAGCTGAACTACACTGTTCCAATTTACTATGATCTTCTATGTGAAGCTGCTTTGACACAATCTACATTGTAAAAGCGCTATACAAATAAAGGTGAATTAAATTGAATTGAATCTGTTTTTTCACTCTTCTTTATTATTTTTTGTATGTATTATAGAAGTATAGGATTGGGTTTTGGTATCGGCAGATACGCAAAATCAAATTATTTGGACTCGAGGGCAAAACATTTTTTTACAACTAATTGGGATATCCCTAAATAACAGTTTCTGTACTTTGTGATTCACAAGTGTTTTCTGCAACAAAGGCTCATTCTGAAAACTTACAACTATATACATTTCTGGAGTGCGCCGAATATATGCCAGGAGGTATGTTTTTTGCAGTTTTTGTTCTCACGTACATCCACCAGAGGCCTCTGTCGAATGACTGAATGACTGACTAACTGACCAATCGACTGACCCACCATCTTCCTCCCCTACACCCAACCAATAATGTTTTCAAAAGCATAGATTGACCCGGCCACCCACTTCCCTAAACTCAACCGACAGTTTTAAAAATAATCCAAAAAAGAAAACTCCTCACCTGTTTTTTTTACCACATTTTCAGATTTTACCACATTCTCACCCTGTTATTAACTTGTTTATTTAAATTTTTGGCTTCTGTTTTTGCCTTATCCGCTTTCTAGAACTGTTATTCACCGGACTTGAACCCCGTTGTAGTGGTCAACTCCTCTCTGGGCAAATAGGACATAGACATAGATGGTGAGCTACTTGACAAACTGGTAACAATGAGAAAGCCGTTCATATACGGGGGTAAGCGGTCAGTTGGTAAGTTAGAAAAGGAACGGTGTCATACCACCCTGTATTGTTCGCTTTAAAGATGAAATACAGCCAAATGTACTTCTGGCTACATAATTTGTGATCTCCAGAAATGTATAAAAAGGGCTACATTTTCAGATGAGCCTATGTTGTATCTTTACATGAGTACCTTGTATCTCTTATGTGCCCACAAGTATAGTAATACCTATAAATTTTCACCTTGTGAGGACATCTTTTTGGTCCTCTGGTCTGCTCTGTCGACTTTGATGTTGAAAATACAACTTTACAGTTCTAACAAAGTGGCTTAAATTTACATTTTAATAGTTTGAAATAATCTAATGTATTAGACATAATATATAGAGAGATACGTCTGTATAATTATAGAAAAATTTAATGGCAGTTTATTACAAGGCGCAACACCAACCCAGACAATATATCACTTTAAACTATTAAAAATGTTAATAAAAGTAGCTTTTCAGATGTTTACAAGATTTACTTTTAAAGTTGTAGGAAGGAAGATCAAGGTCTCATAATGCAATTTATTCATTCATTCATTTTCTTTTCAGCTTAGTCCCTTTATTAATCTGGGGTCGCCACAGCGGAATGAACCGCCAACTTATCCAGCATATGTTTTTACACAGCGGATGCCCTTCCAGCTGCAACCCATCTCTGAGAAACATCCATACACACTCATTCACACTCATACACTATGGACAATTTAGCCTACCCAATTCACCTGTAACACATGTCTTTGGACTGTGGGGGAAACCGGAGCACCCGGAGGAAACCCACGAGAGCGCATGGAGAACATGCAAACTCCACACAGAAACACCAACTGACCCAGCCAAGGCTCGAACCAGCAACGTTCTTGCTGTAAGGCAACAGCACTACCTACTGCGCCACTGCGTCGCCTAATGCAATTTAAAAGCATAATAAATGGGGCAGAGGGTAATATGTAAAACTGCTAATTTACAGATATTTTTACAGTGTGGATATAATATATAAAATGAATGCATAGTTGAACAAGTATGACTATATGTGTCTACATTGGCTTGCGTGATTCACAAGGACAGAAATGTGTATAACGACAACATTGAGGTGGTTAATAAGGGCATGACTTATCTCCTTGCAATTAAAACACACAAAAAAACATACATTAAGTGTAATTGTATTGTTTACAAAGTTGTATTTTTTACTTATATTTTTAGATTATACTGTATGTGAAATTGTATTATTGTAATTTATTTTTTTTAATTCTACTTTTTGTTATATGATAGGCACCTACGGTTTGAGAGTAAAATGCAATGCCGATTCTCTGCATGTCCTGTACATGTGGATGAATTGACAATAAAGCTGACTTTGACTTTGACATGGTGCCTAATGTTATTCAAACTTTACCACAGGTTTCGTGTAAGGTTAAGTTTAGGAGTAGCATCATATAATAAGCATTTTTTACATTAAAAAAATAATAATGCCTATGGAAAGTCCTTGTAAACCGCCAATAAGTGTGAACTTATTTCTATTTTACACCTCATAGAGGACATTTAGATATTGCATCATCAACATCCAGGCGGTTGTAAAACAAAGCTTATTGATGCTAAAGTGGCCTGACGTTAGGTTGGCCCTCTGGTCTGGAGCTGATGATAGGATGAGACTGATCCACTGAACTCTGGTTGAACTCGTACACACATCTGTCTCTCTGTCTGTGTGTGAGTTTGTGTGTGTCTGTGTGTACATGTTATTATATTTTGGTGGACACTTAATACTGAATGCACACAAACTCATGGGGACTTGTGTCAGTGTGGGGACCTAAATTGAGATTGTGTCTGTCTGTCTGTCTGTCTGTCTGTCTGTCTGTCTATCTATCTATCTATCTATCTATCTATCTATCTATCTATCTATCTATCTATCTATCTCTCTGTCTCTCTGTCTGTCTAGTCATCTTCATTTCTAAAGCAGTTTTACAATGTAGATTGTGTCTGTGTGTCTGTCTGTCTCTGTGTCTGTGTGTCTTTCTGTCTGTTTCTGTCTGACTCAGACTTACTGTGGCCATTGTGGAAGTGCATCTTCTCCTCATCTGGATCTTGCTTGGCTTTGCTGTATCCACAACGTCTGTAAACAAACCAAAAGAAGAAGACTCGTGTTATTCTTTAGATCCCTTTAAAAGCTGACATTTCCTCTCACTTTATATGCAATTTTTGCTAATTCATTTGGCCTGACAGACGGAGGAGGAATAGTAAACAGTGCATGCGTGCCTGGTAATGGTTTTATCTGCTTTCAGCACAGGAATCCTCTAGAGAGCACTGTTCAAACACACACATTCTGCATGACAGCAGTGTTAACGTGGACCTCAGTGTTTAATCTGCCAGCAGAGTGTGTTTGCGAGCAAGTGAACATCCAACAGTAAACTGCAGAAACAAGGCCAAATCCACTTCACATCTGACACTATAGCGAAGCTACAAAACAAACTTTGCATGCTACTAGTACTTATATTTTATACTAATATATGTTTTTCAATAAAAAAACTGGTACATACACTCACTGGTCATTTTATTAGGTACACCTGTCCAACTGCCTTTTAACGCAAATTTCTACTCAGCCAATCACATGGCAGCAACTCAATGCATTTAGGCATGCAGATATGGTCAAGACATTCTGCTGCAGTTCAAACAGAGCATCAGAATGGGGAAGAAAGGTGATTTAAGTGATTTTGAACGTGGCATGGTTGTTAGCAGAGGTGTGGACTCGAGTCATGTGACTTGGACTCGAGTCAGACTCGAGTCATGAATTTGATGACTTTAGACTCGACTTGACAAAATATAAAAAGACTTGCAACTCGACTTGGACTTGAACAAAAATGACTCATGACTTTCACTTGGACTTGCGCCTATTGACTTGTAAAGACTTGCTACTTCCCATAAAATGCCCAAGGATAAATAGTGTGTTGACACGGACTGCTCTATCTCTAATTATGTGTGCATTTGTGTGACAGAGAGCATGCGCGCATTCGGCACGACATCCAATCAAAGCACCGTAAATTGTTTTGATTCGACAGCATCCTATGTGACAACTACGTGAACACGCCAGTTTACAAAATGATACCAGATAGTTTTGTTTGGCTATAAAAATTATGAGGTGGTCAACAAAAAACTTATTGCAGCATGTATAGCATGCGGGTCAAAAAACTTCCAACTGCCACAACTTCTAACTTTGTTCGACACTTGAAATTGCACAAAGAAAGATACGTTTTGATCGAATGTCAAGATTACCTTATTATGGCGTTATTTCCCTGACAAATGTCGTGAGCACAGTATTACAAGTTGAAAGTGCATTCATGTAATATGAGCGAGCGAATGTTTGGTCTGTGATGGTCATGGAAGAGTGGAGAACATGAGACTGATTCCTGTGACGCTGCAGAGACAGACGAGTCTTCGCTGAGGCCAGCTTCCAGCCTCCGCCACTGAGACTGCAGCTCTGCACAAGACGTTTGGCCAGCGGAGAAATTAAAATGATCGTGCCCAACTGAGCCTGGTTTCTCTCAAGGTTTTTTTTCTTCACTTCCGCCATTAGTGAAGTTTTTTTTCCCTCTCCGCTGTTGCCACTGACTTGCATGGTTCGGGATCTGTAGAGCTGCGCATCGTTGGATTTGCCCTTCAATGTTTGGACTCTCAGTAGTGATTATTAAACCACACTGAACTGAGCTCAACTGAACTGAACTTAAACACTACAAACTGAACTACACTGTTCCTATTTACTGTGACCTTTTATGTGAAGCTGCTTTGACACAATCTACATTGTATAAGCGCTATACAAATAAAGGTGAATTGAATTGAATTGAATTGAATTGAATTGAACTGAACTTAAACACTACAAACTGAACTACACTGTTCCTATTTACTGTGACCTTTTATGTGAAACTGCTTTGACACAATCTATATTGTATAAGCGCTATACAAATAAAGGTGAATTGAATTGAATTGAATGGAATAGTACAGTAGGCTATAATACCTTATCAAGTTTTTCCCTATTTTTCACAGTTACATTTCTGCTTGCGTTAGTTATATTTTTGTTTAAATATTTTTTATTTGATTAGTATGGTGCACCTTTGGGATGTTTAATTTTTTTTTTTTTAAATAAAATGTATTTACATCCAATGTCTATTCTCTGTATCTTTTAGTGTTTGAAACTGGAACTATCTCATCATATAACATACAGCCAAAATGTTAGGTTTATTATATAAAATTTTTTATATGTAAGTCTATTTTAGTATTTTTTTTATGGTTAATAAATATTGCACCAATATAAATCATAGGGATGCACTGATCCCGATACTTGAATTGTTTATCGGTTCGATACCGCATATTTTTGCTGGATCGGGTATTGGCCTGCTGGTACCGAACCTAATCCGATCTTGCGCGTGTGCTATATTCTGTGTAATTTATAAGCCAACAAATGCCACGAAGGTAGCCTATTATAAGGCACTAGAATGTTGTAATGTAGGCCTACTATATCCCAAATGTTCTGAAGCCATTCTAAAGTTTAATGTGAAGCACAGATGAATATTCATGTGGTTAAATTCATGTTCAGTTCAGCGCCTTCGCCGCTGCACCTGTCAATCACTCCATTCATTCACAATTCAAACTGCGTGCCGCGTTCATGACAACACGAAAACTGAATTATTGTGCATTAAACTGTTGTGCATTAACTGTTTTGCATTAAATGGTTTCATTTTGACATGCAACATGGAGATCATTGCTGTTTCTATATCATGTTGCGCTGTGTCTGTTAGATCAGCAGATCGCATTCGCAACACTGGAGTAGAGAGGGTTATTACCTGCTCTTCACACACAAAGTAGACCTATCTGCAACATTTAAATCATAAAAGGCTCAGTAATACATTGGACAGATCCTCAGCGCACTGATTTTTCCATATACCTGAGGGCTGTGCGCTGTGTCTCAGTGATGCATCAAGCGCTTTATTCAGGCACCGGCTGCGCAGACGTGACATGCACCGCTCCGTAAGATTATTCTTACAATAAGTTTATGTTCTCTCATCCTTCCGAGGGTAATGCGAATAGTTTGTAAAGCCTGGCTCATTGTGGTCTAAGTAGTTGATTAAATTAATGAAGTGAAACTGGTGGCAGTGGCGCAGTAGGTAGTGCTGTCGCCTCACAGCAAGAAGATCGCTGGTTCGAGCCCTGGCTGGGTCAGTTGGAATTTCTGTGTGGAGTTTGCATGTCCCTGCATTTGCGTGGGTTTCCTCCAGGTGCTTCAGTGTCACCCACAGTCCATAGACAGGCACCGGCTGCGCAGATGTGACATGGTGAATTAGAGGTGATTAAGGTAGGCTAAATTACAGGTGAATTAGGTAGGCTAAATTGTCTGTAGTGTATGGGTGTGTATGGATGTTTCCCAGAGATGGGTTGCAGCTGGAAGGGCATCCGCTGCGTAAAGTTGGCGGTTCATTCCGATGTGGTGACCCCAGATTAATAAAGTCGAAAAAAGAACTAAGTCGAAAAGAAAATGAATGAATGAATGAATGAAACTGGCGGCCCGGCGCATATGAATTGTCATTAACAGAAAGTTATTTAGCCTAATATAGGCTACTCTGAAACTGTGAATATTTTACTGTTATTTTATATTAACATTTTATTTAACAGACCAGTTTGTCAGGTTGTGCGCTGAAGCATAGTCCTATAAGCGGACCTTGTTTTGAACTTCACCTCAAATATTCTTGTTTATTTTGTAGATAACTGACCAACAAAAATACATTAAAATAACCAACAAATTATACAAAACAAAATTAGTTTCAAAATGATAATTTTTCAGACAAAAAAAAAAAAATTCAGACATGCTTTCAGTTTCTCCATCTCACTCGCCGCGAGTTTAGGCAAGGGAATGTTTATTAAGTAAAACTGGCATCAGACAGTTTAGTTTAGTCTGCTTCAAACCTGCAGGAAAATATCAAGCTTTGCTAAAAGATTGATTATTTTACCAACGGGTCAATATTGGTGGCCTATTACAGATTTCAAAGAAAAATATTAATATTAAAAAAGGAAACATAAGCTGGACCACAACAGATCATATCAATGTCATAATGCTCAAATAATGTAGCCCATAGTTTATAGCAAGCGTCATGTTTAGTTAGATTGTGCCGTCTGTCATATACAGTAGGCTTATATGTCTGTTATTTTTACTAAAGAAGGTATATTATTTGAGTTTATCACCAGAACTATAGAAACTGTGTTATGGTAATAAAAAAAATAATAATAATAATAATAAAAAATGGCACAGTATCGGGATCGGATCTATATCAGTCGATCGGTTCCAAAAAATGGTATCGGTGCATCCCTAACAAATCATATCAAAAAGCACGAAAGGAAGGGGGATCAAAAGACACAAATTGTGAGTCTTCATATAATCTCTTAGAGCGCGCAAGTAAATTAGTGTGCGAGCACTGCATACCTGAGAGCATGAGAAAATTTGCACGCGAGCAGCATATATTTGAGAGCTACTAAGCAGTTTTGTCCAGAAAAAGAGGATATCAGTAAACGAACATCACACATGGTAGAGAGCAAAGTTCTTTAATGTTATGTGAAGAAAACAACGTTATTGTTTGTATGAAGTAGCCTACTTTATTTACAATATGTGCTACCATTTTACATTGCTGCTAGACCCATTTGCATCTCAATCTCTTCAGCACACACGAGATTCAACTGACAAAATACCAATTTCAATCAATTTTACTTTGCAGCATACAGGAGTTCGTGGTCTACTGCTGCCTCATTGAGGTCGTTTATGTGATTTTGGTTGATCTCAAGTTGATCACCGAAGACATAACATAGCACAACTAAACTTAATGAATTAGACAGCAGTAGACCTGCAATTTCTGTGTGATGTGAGGCAAAATGGAATCTTTTGTGGTGGAACTCGTTCTTGTGCAATATGCTGTAGAGATGAGACGCTGCAATGTTCAGCACTTTTCAAAAAATTACATTTGTATTTTTATGTATCTGAGCAATGTTCTTTCATAAAAAAAGGTTTGTTTAATAAATACAGATCTTACAACCATATTTAATCTGTATACATTTTATTTTTCTGTTTAAAAGGCTCGAAAAGACGCGAAAGTCAAATCGTAGGACTTTGGACTTGACTTGGGACTTGAGGACAATGAATTGAGACTTACCTGTGACTTGTCAAACAATGACTTTGTCCCACCTCTGGTTGTTAGTGCCAGGTGGGCTGGTCTGAGTATTTAAGAAACTGCTGATCTACTGGGATTTTCATGCACAACTACCTCTAGGGATTACAGAGAATGGTCTTAAAAAGAGAAAATATCCAGTGAGTGGCAGTTCTGTGGGCACAAATGCCTTGTTGATGCCAGAGGTCAGAGTAGAAGGACCAGACTGGTTTGAGCTGATAGAAAGGCAACAGTAACTCAAATAACCACTCATTACAACCGAGGAATGCAGAAGAGCATTTCTGAATGCACAACATGTCGAACCTTGAGGCAGATGGACTACAGCAGCAAAAAAAACACACCAGGTGCCACTCCTGTCAGCTAAGTACAGGATACTGAAGCTACAATTTGCACAGACTTACCAAAATTGGACAATAGAAGATTGGAAAAATGTTGCCTGGTCTGAACACGACAATGAGGTCACTGTACTCAAAAGGCCTCCACAGTCACCAGAACTCAATCCAAAGCATCTTTTGTATGTGGTGGAACGGCAGATTCACATCATAGTGAATAAATAAATCTGCAGCAACTGTGTGATACTATCATGTCAATATGGACCAAAATGGCTGGTGAGTGTATTTCTTAGCTGCTTATTCTTTATTTACTTGTGCTTATTCTTCAGTTACTAGTGTTTATTATTTAAATACTGATGTATTTGATAAAGTTTCTAGCACTTATTCATTAGATTCTAGTTCTTATCTATTAGATATTAAGTATCCAGCATTAGATATTAGATATTACTGGCTAACATTTAATTATACTTTGTTATACTTCATTGAAAAACTAGGAACAAGTACCAATTTTCAGACTAATATCCTGTTTTCAAATATTCTTAGTAAACATTTATTACACACGAGTGCTTATTAATTAGCGACTGCAGTTACTAAGATATATTGGTATGAAGGGGAGAGTGGGACACAAAGTAACACTTTTTAGCATTGGCCAAATAATGAACAAAGTAAGGGGGTTAGACAAACCATATTTTTACCAGCAACACACAAGCCTCTCCTACAAATAAGCACTGAAAGTACGACCGCCGGATCTTTGGTTTCTGTGCAGTATTGCCAAAAGTGCCAGGAGTAAAAATGTTACCATTTACCCCACCTGTAGTTGTAACAAGTTGTAACAAGTTGTAACAGACTGAGGGTTAGTTGTAACATGTGCTTAAAAAGTCAGATTTCACACAATTAAGTTAAATTTAGTTTACTTAATATAGTGTATTTCCTCAGTAGGTAATTTCTTTTTATTCTACATAGCACAGTATGTTTATTTATGTATTTATCTGTTGGATAAACACATTTGGATTTACTTGCATTATTATCCATCATTATCCAATGCATTTATTTGCATTATTAACAATAACATGTTTTTTTTTCTATAAATTTTCTATTAAAAAACATATTTATTTGAAAAGTTCTCAACATTACACTCAAAATTCAAAAATTATTTTGCTAGTTTAATTGGTGTCCAACAGTGTGTGGCTTATTTGTAACACCCTGCTACAACTAACCCCGCTGTGTCGTGTTTTCCTCAAAACTGGCTTGCAGTCACTGTGTGTATTTTACACCTTTCAAATTGGTTCTAGAAGTGGGTAATCACAACAATATAAGATTTTCCATTCATATGTACACAGATTTTTTTTTAATAAAAAAATATAGAGTATAATAAAAAATACTTTTATGCTGCAAAAATGGTTTCTCCTGAGCTAAATATCTCCTTTATTGACACAATGATAGTGTATGCAAATATATATTGTGGTGTATAATACAGCTTGCACTGTATGCTGCCAAAAATCACTATGCACCACTTACTATAAATATCAGTTTATGTCCCATTTTTCAAAATTCCAAACAAGCCATTTCCCTTTCAGGCCGGTGACCCTTGCTCTGTTTAGGGGTGTATTGTAGCCAATTGTTCATATGTGTGTATTTTAAGAACTGTATATGTGTGTGTCCTGTGGGATTTGTCAGTATGGCTCCAGCCACAAGGGAGATGCACACACTTCACACTGCTAGTGAGTCTGAGTTTGAACAGCAAATCTACCCTGTGGCTCCAGCTCCCCTGTGCTCCACTTTCCGCTGCTGAATTTGACTGAATTGATGTGCTTTTACTCAACCTGTGGTAATAATAATAATAATAATAATAATAATAATAATAATAATAATAATAATAATAATAATAATAATAAAACTAACTTGAAGTAACACAAAAGGTGTTTTGACAACCAACTAACCAACCAACCAACAACCATCCATCCAACCATCCATCCCTCCGTCCATCCATCCATCCATCCATCCATCCATCCATCCATCCATCCATCCATCCATCCATCCATCAATCCACCTACCAACCAACCAACCAACCAACCAACCAACCAACCATCAAACGATCCAATAATTCAACCAACCAATCACCAATCAACCAATCACAGTAGAACATGGATATGTTTCATTAGCATTAACATTGCATATGCATTTGAGTTTCACCTGACTCACTAAGTTTTGTGGTAGTCAGTTAATGGATATTTGTGCCATTATTTAATGCCACAAAAGATTCTTCTCTCATCTGCACTTTTATGGGTTTGAGCTTTTGTCCTAATTTGACTTGTTTAATAGATCCAGTGTGTTTTCAATTATTTGATAATAATAATTTGTTTGAAAAAGAATAACAGTTTGTAACCTCCAGTGTTCATTTCAGATAAACCTTCAACAAATTGTACAGCTATGTTTTTGCTAAACTAGCAGCACATTTTTCAATAAGCCTGTGTTGAATATTCTCAGCCAGTGTCCTCGACTAACCCCGAAATCTTCACCCCATCACCTTCAAATCCTCGCAGCTCTCTGACAGCCATACTAACAGGCCTGTCCAGTAGGAGCTTGTTCTCCGACAGCTCGCTGTAATAGCCTTCTGACGGCGTCCTTGTAGCTCATTCATGAATAAGTCTTGACCTAGTAAGGCCAAGAAGGCTATTAACAACCCTGATTGCTTGCTGCTTCAAAACCATCTGTGACATGAAAGGTGACGGAAGTGTCAGGGCTGTGGCCCACATGATCCACTGATACACACTTTAAGAGTAATTGCTTGAAACCGTCGCACCCTTGAGGACATTCTAACCCTTGCTTAAACAATCCCGGCTGCCTTTCAAGTGGCCGTCTTGAGGCTCGAACAAAATCTCACTCGCTGATGTCTTTTTGAGGTCTTTGCCTCGTGCCAGTGATCAATCTCAACAAGGTCTTGACAGCGGTGAATTAAAGGCTGCGGTTCAGTTCAAGAGTGAAGGACGAGGAGAGACTTAAGGCCCCTGATACACTCAGTCAAGTTCTTGTTCTGTCTTTGTTTGGAAGTTTGGAATACTTAAGCAGTTTTATAGTGTTAGTGAGTGTTAGCGTTAATGAGCATCTTGATGTTGCACTGGATTCATTCATTCATTTTCTTTTTGGCTTAGTCCCTTTATTAATCTTATCCAGCCTATGTTTCACACAGCGGATGCCCTTCCAGCTGCAACCCATCACTGGGAAACATCCATACACATTCATTCAAACTCATAGACTAAGGACAATTTAGCTTTACCAATTAACCTATACCACATGTTTTTAGACTTGTAGGGGAAGATGTGCTGTCCAGATCTCGAAGCATTGTTTATTAAAGAGCCCATATTATGGGTTTTTGAAAATGCCTTTCCATGTAGTGTGTAACACAGCTCTAAGTGAAGTGAAATATCCAGATAAGGCTTAAATCTGTAAGTGTACAGTGTTTAAAACTTTTGATTCATCTATAATAGAGTCGACTCATAGTGCTTCAAACGAGTCGTCTTGATAACGAGTCATTAGGTGTTTCGTGATGACGCGGCTACAAAACACAAGTAGTTGCGCGTGCAAACCCGGGAGATTTGAAACCTGCGGCCCCGCCCACTAACAGAAAAAAAGTCACACACACACACACACACACAGACACCGGTCGAATGAAGTCACGCTGTGCAGATGGATATTATTGACAGTTCACCCAAAGATGAAACCTTAGCAATATAGCCTAGCCTTGAGCAGTTCGAGTGCTTCTGGAAACTACATGCTTACAAAGAAGACTTCATCGGTTTGTTAAAGGAAGGATCAGTAAAGACTGTCAGAACATGGATCAGTGGATCATGAATCAGTTTTTTCCTCCATTTCACAAGTGTAAGTACGTGCGATTAAAACTGTTGCCTCGTTTACTCTAGCTTGCAAATTATGTATTTAGTTGTGTTTTGTTACTTGTAACAGCGTGTACTGTATCAGGTTAACTCCATATATTCTCAAATCGCGTGTAAAGCCACGTTGAAAACGCGACGCGTGCTGCTTTGTTTACGGATCGTCAGCTTTTCCTTCACACATGCAACGGTAAAGTTTCAAAATAGTTCAGCTCAGGTTCGGGGTGAAATTGAAGACCGGGGGGATATTCGCGGATATAACTGAGGATGCGGGTGGTGAGGGAGGTGTCGCCACTACGCCCTCTCTATTCTGGATGCGCCGGCCCTGTCTGTGTGTGTGTGTGTGTGTGTGTGTGTGCGTGTGTGTGTGTGTGTGTGTGTGTGTGTGTGTGTGTGTGAAAAGAGCAGATCGACTGTGATGGGCTAGAAGATCTCCTCGCCAGTTCTTGGACTTTTTGCTCAATAAAATAGTTAGTCATCAGTATTTTCTAGTCCATCGTCTGTATTTACATTCACCCACTGGCAGCCAAAATCCACTATGAAGCGTGTGTGCACTGTGACTACTTTTATATTGTTGATTAGCTGCTGGACATTTCACTCTGTCTCGCGCTGAAGCCTTGTCCGTGTCGACCAATCGCAGCAGACTGTCATCGGTCCAATCAGCACAGATTAGCTTCGCGCTGAGGAGGGGTTTGGGAACAAATGAATCGCTGAACGATTCATATGGGAGTCGCTGGAATAATTAGGTAAAACTAAATGCAGATTATAAGACCATGAAAGTGTTTTTTGACCTTGCATGCATATTAGACTGTTGTTGGAGACCCTTACAACCAAAATATGACCCTATTTCATGTATAATATGGGCTCTTTAACTGTAAGCCTTTTTACTCCCCGTGCGAGTTCTGCTCGTTCATCCTCGTCAGTGTTTACATTCCTCCGCACGCGCATACGAGCCTGGCGATACAGAAACTAGCTGATCAGATCACAGTGATAGAGCAACAACACCTGGACTCTGTTTTAATAATTCTCTGGGATTTTAACAAAGCAAAACTATCCCGTGAACTGCCAAAATATAGACAGCATGTTACATGTCCCACAAGAGGGAGTAATATATTGAATCACGGCTATACCACAATAAAGGATGCATACCGCTCCGTCCAACGAGTAGCTTTAGGACACTCTGACCATTGTTTGTTTCATCTCATTTCAACCTACAGGCAGAAACTGAAAACAGCCAAACCTGCATTAAGATCTGTGAAAAGATGGACTAACGAAACAGAGCGGGATCTACAAGACTGTTTCGACCTCACTGACTGGAGTGTTTTTGAAGCTGCTGCAAACGATTTGTATGAGACTGTAACATCTTATATCAGTTTCTGTGAAGACGTGTGCATTCCTACCAGGACTCAACTCACATACAACAATGACAAACCATGGTTCACTGTAAAACTCAGACAGCTACATCAGGCCAAGGAGGTTGCTTACAGGAATGAGGATAAGTCCTTGTATAAGCAGGCCAAATACACATTCGAAAAGGAGATCAGAGTCGCAAAAAGGAACTATTCTGAGAAACTAAGGAGTCAGTTCTCTTCCAGCGACTCAGCATCTATGTGGAAAAGTCTGAAAAACATCACAAACTACAAGACACCGTCCCCCAGCACTGTAGACAATGAACGACTTGCAAATGACCTGAATGAGTTTTACTGCCGGTTTGAGAAAACCCCCCACACCCACTCTGAACTGCTCTTCACACCACCATTAACACCTCCACCACCCCCCGCATCCCCCATACCTGCACTTCAGTTCAGCGAAGAGGAGGTGCGCCAGGTCTTCCGGAAACAGAAGAGGAAAAAAGCACCGGGCCCAGATTTTATAACACCAGCCTGTTTAAAATCCTGTGCTGACCAACTGGCCCCCATCTTCACCCTGATCTTCAACAGATCATTGGAGCTGTGTGAAGTGCCCTCCTGCCTCAAATGCTCCACCATCATCCCCATCCCAAAGAAACCCAAACTTACAGGACTAAATGACTACAGACCGGTGGCACTAACATCTGTGGTCATGAAGTCTTTTGAAAAACTGGTGCTGGCCCACCTGAAGGACATCACTGAACCCTCACTGGACTCTCTTCAGTTTGCCTACAGAGCAAACAGGTCTGTGGATGATGCAGTAAATATGGGACTGCGTTATGTTCTGCAACACCTAGACAGACCAGGGACCTATGTGAGGATCTTGTTTGTTGACTTCAGCTCGGCGTTTAACACTATCATCCCAAAACTTCTCCTGCCCAAAATAACTCAGCTCTCTGTGCCCACCTCTGTCTGTCAGTGGATCAACAGCTTCCTAACGGACAGGCAGCAGCTGGTGAAGCTGGGAAAATTCTCATCTAATATCCGCACAATCAGCACTGGCGCCCCCCAGGGGTGTGTCCTCTCCCCACTGCTCTTCTCCCTGTACACGAATGACTGCACTTCAAAAGACTCCTCTGTGAAGCTCTTGAAGTTTGCAGACGACACCACACTTATCGGCCTCATTCAGGACGGTGACGAGTCTGCTTACAGACAGGAGGTTAAGGAGTTGGCTGTCTGGTGCAGTCACAACAACCTGGAGCTCAACACGCTCAAAACAGTGGAGATGATAGTGGACTTCAGGAGAAACCCCCCTGCTCTCCCCCCACTGAGCATCATGGACAGCATTGTGGCAGCAGTGGAGTCATTCAGGTTCCTGGGCACCACCATCTCTCAGGACCTGAAGTGGGACACTCACATTGACTCCATTGTCAAAAAAGCTCAACAGAGGCTGTACTTTCTTCGTCAGCTGAGGAAGTTTAACCTCCCAAAGGAGCTTCTGAAACAGTTCTACACCTCCATCATTGAATCAGTCATCTGCACATCAATAACTGTCTGGTTTAGCTCAGCTACTAAATACGACCTCCAAAGACTACATCGAATAGTTTGGACTGCTGAGCGAATCACTGGTACAACCCTTCCAACTCCCCAATAACTTTACTTATCCAGAGCAAGCAGGAGGGCTGCCAAAATCACTCTGGACCCCTCACACCCAGCACACTGCCTCTTTGAACTTTTACCTTCTGGTTGACGCTACAGAGCACTGCGCACCAGAACAGCCCGACACAGAAACAGTTTCTTCCCTCAGGCAATCCATCTCATGAACACTTGATGATAATAATTGTGGAACCAACATCACTACTTGCCATACACTTTTTTACACATATACACTTATTTAACCACACACTTACATGCCAATTTATTTATGTTTATTTATCATTATGTATTTTGAGTGAGCTGCTATAATGCGCATTTGTAATAGGCATTTGGAGCCAGATAAAAATAGCACTGAGAATGTCACTGTTAAAACACACACACACACACACACACACACACACACACACACACACACACACACACACACACACACACACACACAATATGTTTGCTCATATTTAGTGACTGCAAATGTAATCCGCATGCATATGAACAGCTTTTTCACGAAACGTAGATTATATGGTGGCAATAATAATATTGTTTTAGCTTGCCCATGGTCAGAATTTAATGCAGGCGTAACTTGTAGTAAGTTAGAGGTGTGACTTGAAGTTAAATATGACAGGATTACCACAGCACTTTCTGCTGTACAATATCACAAGAATTAGCCTTTTTATTCTGGGTTTTTCCAAAACATTTTTTTTTTCTCAGTGCAAGGTAAAATCAAAGTCTGTTCTGCATTTAAGTTGTTTCATTTAGAAACACCTTATTTTTACAAAGTGACATCTTTATAAATAAATGTATTCATATTAATTGTAAAAACTTTTCAGGGTGCAAACATTTCAGTGGACTGGAATATTTTTGCTATTGAAACAGCACTAAAGATGACTGACACCCTCCCTTACAAACATTACCTGCTGTATTTTATGTGGTAAACCATCAAATGTACAACACAAAAATTATGTAGTAATTGTGTAGTACTTTGTTGTTGTTTGGGACTTTTTACCACATGATTCTGTGTTGTACAGTATGTAATACTCCTGTAGTATTCTTGTGGTAGTGTGTGGTATCACTTTCATATGTCTGTAGTATTCACCACAGAATTCTGTTGTACATTATGTAATATTCCTGAGATATTCTTGTGGTAGTGTGTAGTATTACTTTCATATTTTGGTAGTATTTACCACAAGATTCTATTGTATGTAATACTCCTGTGATATTCTTGTGGTAGAGTGTGTGGTATTACTTTCATGTTCCTGTAGTATTCTTGTTGCAAATGTGGTTTTACTTTAACATTTCTGTAGTATTTACCACAGGATTCTGTTGTACAGTGTGTAATACTCCTGTGAAATTCTTGTGGTAGTATGTGGTATCACTTTCATATTTCTGTTGTATTTACCACAGGATTCAGTTGTTCAGTATGTAATACTCTTGTGATATTCCAGCCTGATCTCACAAGGAAACGTAAGTATTTTACGTTTTATCAGTTTAGTGGCTAGAGTTCAGTCGTATGAAAATGTACGATTTTAAAAAGGAGGCATGGCACCTCTAACCCCAACCGTCATTGGGTGACGAGCAAATCGTACTAAATTGTATGAATTAGATCGTACGAATTCATACGAATTGCCGTGAGATTGCGTTGGATATTCTTGTGGTAATACGTGGTATCACTTTAACATGTCTGTAGTATTTACCACAAGATTCTGTTGTTCAGTATGTAAATCTCCTGTAGTATTCTAGATATATTATTAGATTACGTTTTAAATATAATAGGTTTGAATTTAAAACAAAAAAAAATATTAAATTCAAGATTAATTGTAAAGTTGCTATTTAATTTTTTTATGAAGTGATCATGTTTATTTAGGTAAATGCTGCATGACTTTGATGTGCGTTGCGCATCTCATTTAAATGCTGGCGCATAGAGTGAGTTGCTATGGAAACAACAAACGAGGCAATGACACACCACCTGAAAAACTTTTCTCAGGCTGCTGACTGTTTACACTGTTTTCAGGTAAGTGTAGTCCCTAAAACAAAGCAAATATCACATACAGCGGTTCCTAACACTTTTATTATTGGTAATTGACATGTTTCGGTTGACTATTTATGTTTTAGAGATGATTAGTCTTCAAAAAAATCTGTTAGCTTCTTAGCGCTGGTAAGGCTAACATTAGCAAACGTGCAAATATGCATTGTATCACAGGAGCGTGAATCAAATCGGTAGTTAAAACATGTTTTGATAATGGTAACTTTAAACAAATATTGACTAAAAAAGTGCCCATGTGGTTTCAGGAGTGACAGAATAACCCCTGCCACAGAAAATAGGATAAAAGATTTCTGAAGGGAGTTGATCACAATGATGCAGGAAACACAGGTAATCCGAGAATGAATTCATATGCATTTCCATAGCATGCCTATAGCATTATCCATATGTTACGTCTTTTTTGCAGTTATTTTAGGAAAGTTTTGGCATTGAAACATAAGTGAGTGGTTCTAAATCATCACACGATTCTTTAACTCTTCTTTAACATTTAATATGCAGATTTGCTGCTGTGTGTGATTTTTATTTAGTTTTATTTTTTTTAACAGTATTTGAAGCAGAAATGTACACTTTTGCTCAGTTTAATGCATCCTTGCTGAAATTAAATTACTTTTTTTTTTTCAAATAATCTTGGTACAGCAGTCATTTTAAAATAAAGCTGTTTAAAAATCTGAAAATCTCTTTTTAACTTTAATGAACATTAGTACTGGAACCATTTTTTTTCTACAAATATAACATATTTATAAATGCTAACATTTGCTAATGCTAACACTAACATGACATAGAATGGAGACATTTTGCTATCACCTTGATTACATCAACAAAAACTATGATTCACTGGACAGAAAAAAATTTACTAATATCCCCACGATCTCAATTTCATTTCAACACAATGTTACTGTACATCTAATCTGAATGAAAACACCATTTCATAAGGACAAACAAAAGATGAACACATTTTTTATCTACACCTCCCGCACTTCCAGTGTAACTCCAGCAAATTGCACGCTGTTTATCATAGAAAGTCAGAACGCACCTCAGTTTGTTTCCTCTAGCACAATACCATGCATTACTGTCTCATTTTAAAATGTTGTGCCTGAAATGCAAAATAGGACAGCGTGTATGAAACCGGATATTGTTGTTGGCTCCCTGTCTTGCTCTGCCATTGTGTTTTGCAATCGTGAAAACAAATCTCCCGCTGCTGTTTACATTAAATAGCAGGCAGGCACATATTCTTTCCACTGTAGAACTGTTGCCAGTGATCAGAGATGTAGATATGCCTGTAATTCCCTCTGAGGCATTTACTAGTTCAGTACATGACAGCTAAAATGGACAGCTAAATCAATGTACTGTACTTGTTCAAATGTGTTAAAGGGATAGTTCACACCAAATGCACATTTCCTCACCATTTACTCACACTCACGTGGTTCTAATTTGTTTTATGCATATTTTTTTTCTTCTTTTAAACACAAAGGAAGATATTCTGAAGAATGTTGTGGAAAAAACAATGGCATCCATAGTAAGAAAACAAATGAAAAAAACCTAACAAAATAAACTCGAACAAGTTTAAAACAAGCAAAGAGTGAGGAAATGTTGACAGGATGTTCATTTTTTGGCGAACTATCCCTTTATTGTGGCTTTAAATTTGATTATGGGACTGCAAACACTATTATATGGTATTTTTAATACAGATTATGTCATGGTTAGTTTTAGACAAATACCACAGTTCTTACTAAATATATCTTTGAGTATTACATTATAGTAGGTTTTCTACTTTTTAGCATTTCAGTATACTTAAACTAGTATTTATTTAATTAGGAAATAATAAAATGTGATTATTTATATAACTTACAATTAATTTGATGATCAGTTAATTATGTACTTGATGAAGAAAATTTTATTGTTGATATTTTTACATTTGTAAAACCTTACTCACTGTTTTCATTATGCTTTTGCCCATACATGTGTTATTTACTACTGTAAAGTCACATAAATGCTGGATATATCTGTGCATGTTTACAGATGCTATTCATTGCTAATAGTTGTCGCTTATTTTCATTGTCAATACGTTGTTGCAGCTTTACATTTTATTATTTAAATATTATTTTACATAATTTTATGTAAATTTTACTTTATAGATTTTGGAAATGACCTTAAGAAACTAGAATGCATAGGAATCAAAGAAGTATTTGAATCACATAAAGGAGCATTCTGGATTCAAAAATTAAGATCACTTACACCAAAAGGAATGAATGAGTAATTGAACCTTTCTGTGTTTCTTTAACGGTTTGTTGTTTAGCTATAATATTGTGAATCATGGATTTTGAACATGCAATGATACAAATAATGAGAAAAATATGTATTTTTTTTATGTTTTGGACTGTCGGAATTTCATTGCATTTATGTAGACATGAATAAGTGAATGATGGTAATTGTTATGCTATTTTCCTGTGAAATAATGTTTTTGACGGTGAAGGTAAATATTTCTTGTGTGGTTAATCATGGTAGCCTATATTGAAATGAAAATGAGATTAAATAGTTTTTAATAATCAAGTAGCCGTCTAACTAATGACATAACGTGATGGACTGTGGGACAAAAGGGTGGAGTGAGAGGATTGTGTCACACACTGAGGAAGGCATTGTGCTGAAGCGTCTGTGTTTTGTATCACCTGCAGAATATAAAATAAAACTATACAAAGCAATTATTTAATGAGTGCGAATCATGACCTTCTGAATCATTTAATTACAAACCATTTCACGAAAAATGCATCAGTTAGACTGAAGACGAGTTTTGTTTAGATTTCAAAGTAAAAATAAAAATAGAATAGACATCATCTTTTTGAAAAAGTCAATTATATTATATAACTGCAAATTATACAGTTGACAGCTGTACTGTCCACCCTACTCGCACCTTAACTTAATGATTAATTGTAATGTAATGACATGCAACTTTTGTAAAGCTGCTTTGGAACAATATCTATAGTAAAAACACTGTGCAAATAAACTTGAATCAAATTGAATTGAGTTTATAGTTCAAGTTGATAAAAGTCACCATTACATAGATATGCACAATGTTAGGGTTAATGCACAATTAATGGCAAAATATTAACACTTGCACAGCAAATATGCATATTTTCCCAACAATGGTTTATGAGTACCCATGATTAATTGTTAACTATGTAATTTATAGATAATTAATATTTTTGTATTATTAATTAAAAATGAAGGGAAAGTAATTATGTTAATGTGAAAAAAATCTAATATAATTTTAATAGAAAAGTCTATTAATTAAAAAAAAAAACTTGAAAGTACAGTTGGCAATATCAAATAAATGAGTTAGTTGGTACTCCCTATCAATTATTTTAATTTACTGATTACTTACTGAGTTGTATTTACTGAGTAATTGTTGTGCCACACATTTTTATTATAAATGACTTGACACTTACCTGCCACTCATGAGAAAACCCGTGACCAAGGCAATGAGGATGATGCCCACAGTCACAGCGACAGCAATAATAGGCACCTGACCCTGCTCACTGGAGGCTGCTACTGCAACACACACCACAACAAAAAGAGGAGGGATGAGAGCCTGTAAGAAATGTACCTAATTGCATGATACAAACTCGTAATTCTAAGAGGAAATTGAAAGATGTGAGATACAAGCTCAAAATTGTGAGGAAAATGCCTAAACAGG